>NC_041381.1:292222277-292229354 GCF_002162155.2 Triticum dicoccoides
TATCCATCTCGGGGCACCGATGGATGGTGGACACAGGCGAGATCCGTGTGTGGGTGGCCGCGCGTGCCCGGCCAGCACCATGGCCTCTGCCTCTGTCGAGAGGTGAGGGAAAAGGCCGGGGCGGTGGGTCAGGCCTGCTATAGTACAAGCTGGGCCTGGTGCAAGGGGGGGGGGGGTCTTTCTATTTTTTCCTATTTTGCCTTTTTGCTTTTGTTTGCAAATTGCTTGACCACCAAACGACTTTTATAAAATAAGCAACTTGTCAAAACAAATACTAGACATTATTTAGTACTTCTACAAAAAGTTTGGAGGCCATATGATCTCATTTGAACTTTATATAAATGAAAATAGATTAATGGGGTAGTTTTGGGCACGGTTTTAAATATTAGGGGCATTTTGGTAATTTAGGTGATGTTGTTTTCCTCAACATAAGTACTTAAGAATTATTTGCAAAATTATGTACTATTTTGTTTACATTTTTGAAGATGTAAATATTTGACTTGCAATTTGAATTTGAATTTGACTTGACTTGTAATCAAATGGAAATTTGGCAAGGTAAACATGATGACATGGCAACCATTAGGGGAGATTACTGTAGCATGATACTCGGGGTGTTACACAATAGTGGACGACAGCGAGACCTAGGAAGGGAACGATCCGGAGACAGAGAAGGCTCGGCAGTTGTTTCCCACACGGAGGGGAGTACGAGGTTTTACTGGTTCGTCTACTGTCGCCGGAGAATAACAGGAAATGTGGGTGCGTAGAGAGATGGCCAGGCCAGTGATGGGAGTAGTGTGGGGCGGTTAGGCCTACGCGGCAGCACATCCGGCCACGGGAGGCATGAGCAGGCAGTATGGTCGACGCTGGTTTGGGCGGCTGGAGCAAGAAGACCAGAGGTTACAGAAGCAGCACAGCCGTTGGATTAACAATCCAATGGTCACTGCTGCTAGAATCGTTTATAGACTAAGTTGACAAAGCTTTTCGTACACGTTAACCTTCTAGACCCACAAGTCAGCCTCCAAATCTGTCCCGAACAGCATACAACCCGAAATTTCTAGCCAGATTCAAATTAATTTAAAAAATAAACATACCTTAACGTAAAATCCAATGAAATTTTATCCGCACAACAACAATGAAATTTAAAATATCAAAATCACAAAGAAAAAATTAATTTGGAACTCATTGTCTATTCGCTGTATTTTTCATTTTACAACCCATTTCTTATTACTTATAGCCCATTTTTCTGGGCAAGCCAAATGCATCCCTCCTCGTCTTGAAAGATTTCAGGCCCAGCAGGGCGTAGAAAAGCAAGTAGGCCTCCATTGGTTATTCTGCAAAAAACAAAATAGTTGGGCTAGCCATTTTTAGAAAGAAAAAAAACTGGGTTGGTCATGTGGTAAACATATATTTTTTAGAGGATGTGGTAAACATATATGAAATAAAAGCCTAGGCTAGACGGGCCACAACTCCCGCACAACCCAGTTCATACCCTGCTCCGTCCCGAAAACTAAAAAATAATAATGTGCGAGCTGATGGGTCCCGGGTGTCAGCCGCTCCTTGTGCAGTTATCTCGCTTATTGACTATGCTGACAGTGGTGTGCGATCTAGATGTCAGGAAACCATCAGGGGGAACCATTTTTTCTTGTAATAAAGGAGGCACTTGCTTGCCTACTGCCATGATCCTGGTGAGTCCCTACTGTCATCCTCACCATGTACAGTTATCTCCTTATTCCTCTCATTTGTTGACCATGTTGACAACACCAGAGGGCGTCACCGCGGCGAGTGAACCAAGGAGGAGGACGATGGTGAGGCCTAAGATGGGAACGAATATGAGCCATGGAAGATGCGCAGAGTTTTAGGGTGCGATGTGGCCGCGCTGCATGCGCGGCAGCACAGCCAGTGGTGGGAGATGGGAGCAGGCAGTCCCGCCGGTGCTAGTTTGGCTTTGGCGGCTGGAGGAAGAATAGACTGAAGAAACATGATAGACGTTGAATGTCAATCCAACAGTCAAGGTTGGCACAATCATTTGTTGACTAAGCCAACACCACATAGCATACTTTTTTATAGGAAGAAAAGAAAATTTGGGCTCGTTCTCGAGAAAACATTCCTGAAACTGCCACCGTTTGATCTTGTGTCGCAACTAAAACTGCCAGGAAAATGCGTTCTTTTGCCGTCCTTCTCCCAGGGAACGTTCGCCACATAACATTCCCGAAAATGAAAGACTTGAGAAGGCGTATAGAACAAACTAGTGTACCAGTAAAGAGACATTGCAAAGCTTTAGAAAAAAGAGAGACGTGCTCCTATGGCTGGTTCGAATCCAAAACTAGACTATGACTATAAATAGTGTTATGCTACTCTGGAACTATGAAACTGACATATCCAACATTCGCTTGTCCTCTTCTCTAGTTACTCTCCCTAGCATCAAAAGCTCCGACCGCAACAACCATGTCCACTGCGGCTCGACCACTTGCTCTTCAGTAGGCAACAACCAGATATGCGCCAAGTCGCCACCCGTACCATCCCCTTGGGTCTCAACACACCCCCGCCGACACACTCACCGCAACCGGTTGCTCATCGCAACCCGTTGTAGTTGGTGTGGTGCCACTGCTGCAAATCACACAGAGCCATCCGTCGCATCTCAACTACAATCCACAACCTTGGGCGAGTCTTCTACAAATGCCTGAATCTAATAATATGTTTAAGTGTTTTTCGCCTACTTTCAGTTGCTAATTGTTTAAATAGTTTCGTTGATGATCTTCCAATTTGATTCGTGTAGAAAAGGGGAGATTTGTGTGATTTGTACTTTTGGGAAGTTGCTGATGTGGGGGAATGGAACTACGCTGATTATTTGGTTAGCTGAGGAATCCCAATACCAGCAGGTTGGGGTGTTGGACAATTAAAGCAATGGCAGAAAAGGAAGATGCAGAGCAGAAGGTTAAAGATGTAGTTCATCTGATCGTGGCCAAGCAACAGCTACTGAATGACCTTGACAGCAATGAGAAGATGAAAGAGCTTGTGAAGATAATGGGCAAGATTATTGTGCTCTGTAGGATGATTATCTCTCTATTTGCAGTGTATGTAGCACTCGTGATGTATTTTAGTGGCTATGACATGAGCACTTTGCTAAAACTAGTAATGAATGAAACCTGTTTAGCAGGCTGGGCATAGTGTTATGAACATTTAATGATTTCTATTAACGGAAATCGGGGGGTATCCCCTTTTACTCATAAATAAATAAATAAATAAATAGCAGAGGCCCTTTTGCTAATAAATAAATAAATTAGCAAAGGCCCTGTCGCGTTAGCTTTGTTCCCATTCGAAGATGTCGAGCAAATTGCAGTCCAACAGCAAACTTTGTCATCAAATACAAGTTTCACAGCCAAATATGAGTACAACTAAACAACAATGTCATCATGTTTTAGTCGACATACAATCACCAAACACAAATCAACATACATAATAAGTGATGTTCTCACAACAAAATACTAAACAACAACTTCATCAGGTCTCAGTTGTCATAGCAAACACAATTTCACATAGTAGATAAAAATTCGTCTTCTCATAGGCAAATATGACAAAAGCAATCTAATCATCATCCGCAGCAGCAGCGTCAACATCTTCGCCATGTGTATCATTCGGAATCGTAATTCCCCCCAGTGTCATCTTCTTCTTCATCCTCAATGTCCTCAAACGTTGGCGTCTTATTGATCAACTCTCGTATGTCCACAGCTCGATAGGCAATCTTTTTGCTAGCATCATTGACGTGATTGTTCTCAAAGATATTAGGAACATCTGTGGAATCTTCTACATCAGGAGCAGCGTAAGCATCATCTTGTTGTGCAACTTCATTAAACTTTCCTCTGCTCAAACCTTTGCAATACTGTCCAGTCATCGCTACATGCATATGTGTCTTCCAACAAAAATATCTGTGTTGCTTGATTTGCCAAAATAAAAGGCTCGTCGGTCTGGTACGCTGCCTTGACATTGATGGATTTGAAATAATCATCAGCTCTGGGTTTTGCGACCCTGGAAAACAGGTTATACCAATGACAGCACAACAAAACCACACACCGATGAACCTTGAAACTGGAGATATACTGCAACTGGACAATGTCTATTATGTTAGCATAAATTTCAGTTGTCTCTTTGTTGTACGTATCCGTGCTCATGATGGCACTATTTTGTGCCTTCTTGCCTTCGTCGTGTGCAAGGGTGTTGTAGCGCACATCTCCAACAACGCAAGATTCATAATGTCTTACCCGAGTATCAGGACCCATTGCTAGTGCGTAAAGGGCAACATTAACTGCTTACCCATCCTCCCGCATCTTCTTAATCTATGGTTAGAGAATAGACAAGCTGATCATCTTATGTACTCAATATATTAAAAAAACTGGCAGTGCAATTCAAAAGCTTACATGGCTCTTGAACCATTTCGCAAATCCTACCATATCCACTTTGTCAATGTTTCTTGGATTTTGCGGCAGTAACTCCTTTTTGTAGACGTTGCACAACATAGTGATCGTGTCAAACATCTAAATATATAAGAATGTGCTGCAAGTTTAGTAGATTACAATGTATAAGTTGCAATACTTAGCACTTACTCAATATAAGGTAGAATCTCAGGTTAGTTATTCAACACATACCAAACCATTTTGTCCAAATCTTTAGGTGTATCATCTTGCCGACTCTTCCCTGTAACTCAACAGAAAATCAAACACATTGAGCTGGGGATTGTCTTCACCCACATCTTTGCTAAGGTGATCAGTTGTTTCAATGTATTTTGAGAAGAATGTCAACGCTTCTGTAGCAATGTAGGCCTCTGCAATGGAACCCTCAGGTCTAGCTATGTTCCTAACATAGCCCTTGAAAGTGCGTAGCCACCTTTCAATAGGGTACATCCAGCCATACTATACTGGACCTCTAAGTAGTGCCTCATCAATTAGATGAATAGCCAAACTCACCATCACATCAAAGAAGGTTGGTGGATATATCTTCTCAAGGTCGCATAGGATAGTTAGTATCGTCTCCAAGACGCTCCAAAGCAACTATCCTGCTATTTCTACTGCAGAGTTCCCTGAAGAATTGTCCCAACTCTGCAACTACTCTGTATAAGTCAGGGTGGCCCAATCCTCTAAGGATAACAGGTAAAACCCTTTGAAGTAGGACGTGGCAGTCATGAGTTTTCAACCCTTGTACCTTGTTTCTATCTTCACTGGCTCTCCTTTCATGGTTGGGAGTAAATCCATGTGGGAATCTCACACGTGACAAGATCTTGCAAAATTCTTTTCTTTTTACCTTATACAAGCACTACTGCAGGATGCTACTAACATGACACTCCGATCAGAGACCCTTCAAGAAACTGTGTGCGATGCAATAATCGCAAACGGTGGTGTAAGAAAACCGTAAAAAATCTGCAAAACATTTGCGATGACGGATGAATTAAACACGGTTCAGATTTTAGTTGCGTGTGTGATGCAGGGCATACAGTTCAGTTTAATTAAATGTTTGCGATGAGGAGGAACAAAAGAAACGGGCAGCCAGATGAAGGCGTGTGCGATACACAACATATGGTTCACTCAGATGAACTGTTTGTGATTAGGCAACACAAAAGAAACGGTCAGCCAGATCAAGGTGTGTGTGATATATAGCATGTGGTTTACTCGAATGAACTGTTTGTGTTGAGACAAGAGAATAGAAACGGTTCAATATAACAAGATGTGTGTGATACGCGGCAAACAGGTTTGTAATCAGAAATGTGTGCGAAGACTGATAATAACATAGACGGTTGCTGCTAATATGACGTGGGTGTATTGTGCGGTGGGATTGCATACAGAACAACACACACACACACACACACACACACACTTATAAGAACATGGTTACATAACCAAATTAAACATCCAATTACATAGGTGGCTACTACAAACATGGCATTCACACACACCAAAGTAAACTATTACATACATAATTTCACAGGTGGCTACTACACACATGACACTTCCACAACCAATAAAGTAAACTATATATTACATGCATGATTAACTAGCATAAACGATCATCTGATCATCATCTAATTCTTATGATGCTTGCTCTGCTTGTGGCTTGATCCGAGCTCGTCGATTTGGGTAACGAGGCACTTCCTCATGTCAACAATCCGCTCGTGCATCTCGTAGCATATGTACATGTTCTTGGATGCGAACCTGAGGTGAGGTTCATCCATTTGCCACATCAAGGCCCTGTGCCAGGATACAGGACTTCTCTGGGCGTCCCGCTTCATCTTTTCATAGTAGGGGTCGATGATGTATGAGGCGTGTTCAACCAGGGAGTCCTTCTTTGTGCTGCCCCAGACCCTGTAGTGCTCACGGATTTCGACAAGGTTCTTGCAGGCTAAGCCCGTAACTATGAGCGCTTTTACATCGTCGGTGGTTTCCACCATGGCAAACTTGTAGTCGATGCTGTTGCCAAACCTGTTGAAACGGTCGCAAGGCTCTATGGCCATGTAGTAGTGGTAGATGAGGACATGATGGCGCACACACAACTGCGCACGGCAACCTTTTGATCTATGCTAGGACTATAGGCGGTGTACAGGAGGTCGATGGCAACCACCTTGTACTTGCCTCGAGCAAGCAATTGCTCAACACTGTTTTATGTAGTCGTCCACCATGGCTGAGTCGATGGTGTACACCACCGAGAGATCTGTCTCCCTCGTGTGGGTCTCCACTCTATGCTCGCCGAACTCCATTGGAGCGCCGCTAGACATCCCCTCTCTATGTGTCGTCGTGGGTGTGCTTGTTGTGTTGTGGGGCGCGATCGAAAGGTTGAAGAGACTAAGGTTATAATGGCCGCCAGAATTAAAGGGGAAGCCGGACAGCCTAGAATATCGATCGGCATGCCCTGATGGCAGTTCTAATTTGCAGCGCGTAACTCCATCATGCCACACATAACTGCATCACGCGGCAACGCGCGCGACGCAACCGCATGCATATGGGGCCCCCGACGTGATCATGCGCAGGCCCAACCGCTGGCAGAGCACGTGCGGAGGGACGCGAGCAGAGCGCTCCGTGGTCGCCTCAACGG
>NC_041381.1:292229845-292261296 GCF_002162155.2 Triticum dicoccoides
TATGCATATAACAGTTGAACTGTTTGTATAAAATAAGCATGACTGCTTAATCTATGAATGAAATCTATGCTTAATTACTAAATTTTAGTTGCAAAAATTAGGTAGTGCTATTGATTTTTAGCTGCATATGTTGACAAATCACAATGTTACAAGGATTGACAAACGACAATGTTACTAGATCAACAAATGTCAATCTTTCCAGTTTGACAGATGGCAATATACCCAATATGACATATGCAAATCTTACCAAATTGTCTGTACGTGGTTGCACATGGGTCATCCAAAAAAACTGTTTGCGTTGAAGGAAGGTAGAAATCCTGCTTGCCAAATTTTCTCTTGGCTTAGCACCGAAATTTCGCTTTGCATACCTTATTCAATCTGAAGCGTTTGCGTTGAAGAGATGCACAAATCCTGCGCAACAAATTTTCCCTTGGCTTACTGCGAAAGACCATAGCTTTCACTTTGCATACAGGTGTTCTATCTAAAACGTTTGCGATGAAGAGCTGCACAAATCCTGCTCGGCACATTTTCCCTTGGCTTACTGGGGAAGTTGTCAATGTACATATGGGCGTTCTATCTAAAACGTTTGTGATGTTAGAGTGGCAGCTAGTTGTTTCAAAATGACTTTGTTGACTGCTATTCGAGTGCACCTTCTCTCAAAATGAACACGAAAATTACCATAGCATGTCGGGTGCCATTCCATGATAGCATGCCAAGTTTCATGAATTTCAGACAAGTTTCGGATCTACTAGAATTTAAAAAGAAAGTGTCTCAACGTTTTGCCGGCAGTCAATAGTGCCCTGGTGTTTGAAATTCATTCCCATTTCTTGCATGGGACCTAAGCATGCACCCAAGGACACATATTTGATTTTTCAACCAATTTATATGCACTGGAGCATGTGCATGTAGTTCAAATTTGAATTATGCACATAAAATGCCTAGAAAACACAGTTAATATATAAAAAATATCCAAACGAACCCCGAAAAATTCCAAAATTTAACACAACACTCTTGTTGTTCTATGTTGACACTAGAAAGTTTTTGAAAGCAATAACAGGCAACGGGTATCGTTTCGTCCCCAAAGGTGGCATGTTCCCTACCGAAACCATCAAGCTTGTTGTGAGAAGCTCTGGTTTGTGAGAATACCCAAAACTGCCCCAAATGGGACAAAAAGTTTACCATGGCATGTCGGGTGCCATTTCATGATATCATGCCAGGTTTCATGAATTTCGGACGAGTTTTGGATTTACTAGAATTTAAAAACCAGGTATCTCAATGTTTGCGGCCGAGCGACAGTGGCAGGGTGTTTGACATTCATTCCCATTTCTTGCATGGGACCTAAGCATGCAACCAAGGACACATATTTGAATTTTCAACCAATTTATATGCATTAGAGCATGTGCATGTAGTTCAAATTTGAATTATGCACATAATTGCATTGAAAACTTAATTAGTGCATAAGAAATGTGCTAACAAACCCAGAAAAATTCCAAAATTTGACACAACACTCATGTTGTTCTATGTTGACACTAGAGAAAAAAATTGAAATCAAGAAGAGGCAACGGCTATCATTTCGTCTAGAAAGGTGAAACGTTCCCTACCGAAACCATCAGGCTTGTTGTGAGAAGCTTATACCCAAACCTGCCCCAAATGGGACAAAAAAATTACCACGACATGTCAGGTGCCATTCCATGATAGCATGCCACGTTTCATGAATTTCAGACGAGTTTTGGATTTACTAGAATTCCGGTGAGGCCAAGCGTCCGGGTGCATCAATAAGTCACCGGAGTTGGTTCCTCGGGCAGGGAACCTACTTAATGACGCACTTGAATTTTATTGCCAGCTTTCAGTTCATAACACTTAGACATTTTTCTCCAAAGGTCCGCATTAAAATAGGAGTGACCATCTTTATCAAGTTTTACGCAAACCGTCATTGTAAGTCCATGTTGCGTTGTCAATATGACATCCTAGGAGTCATCAACAAATTAAAGCCTAAGATTTCCTTCTACTCCTGTTCTTGCAAAGCAAGGGATGTACTGCTTGAAATGAAAATTAAGATCATAAATTAGATATATTTAAATAACATAGCAAGATGCAAATGTGGGAGTAACTGATAGAACAGATCAATATATAGATGAAAGCAAAGTACAAAAGTATATAATTAAAAATAGATAACATAACAAAGATTTGATGCAAATATATAGATAATGTAGCAACGGACGGTATATGTTCACATATTTAGGCCATGTCGATCGTGGTAGGTTGAGATTGAACATACTGAGCGCTCCTTGAAGTCATCTGGAATGGTGAGATAGAACTTCGTTTCCGACTGGCCGCAACCACACTTACCCAATTTGTGCTCGCACTATGGACACATGAATGAACACCCACAAATCAGCTAGAACAAAAATGATTCCACGACAACTTTCGCCGGTTGATTAACAGTGACAGACTGATTGCGATAAGAGATGAGTGAATGTTTCACTAATTTGATTACCTTATCCATGAGAAAAATCCGCGGGCCAATCCCGCAGAAAACCCCAGTCGACCAGAGTCTAGAATGTCGGTGCAGATAGGCAATGGAAAGTGGTAGGGGCGAAATCCCGTGCCATTGGAGCGCGACCTCCGCCCGCTGACAATGGTGCCATCGAGCTTAGGGTGGCCGCCACGATAGAAGTTGGTGAGGTGCAGAGTTGCGGAGGAGCCCGCGGCGAGTGGGTGGGGATGAAGGGGGCGAGGGTTTTATTTTTCCTTTTTCATGTGTGAGTGAACGCACACGGTTCGTAGAGGCGACGGAGATGAATCATGTGCAATAGTAAATCACCGAGACTGAATGGGAATCCAAATTTCCTTTGTCCTTTGTCCATCAATTTTTTCTACAATGAACATAAACCCTGCTAATCATGGTGTTCAAATTTGGCACTTTTCCGGGTTCATTTACAATATTTAGGGGATTATGTGTATTTCTACAAATTAATGCACATAATTCAAATTCAAACAATCGGAAAAGTTGCACGAGAACGGTCTAGAAAACCATGGTCGTGCTATTTAGTAATTTGTCATGCCTTTTACAAGGAATGGGTAGTTATTTCAAGGAAATGTGTGGCCTCACCATGCCATGGTAAAAAACTTGAGAATGTTTGTCTTACGTCGTCATGCACGCCATTCATAAATCAAACCATCACCTAGGAAATTTCATGGTTTTGAGGGGAATCAGCAAGATTGAAGGGGCCGGGAATCCAGATTTCCTTCCTAGCTTGTAATTAAGATTTTTCTACAATCAACATACCCCCTCGAATGCAATGTGCTCAAATTTGGCCTTTTTCCGGGCTCATTTACCATATTAGGGGATTATGTTCATTTTCTAGGCATTAATCCACACAATTCAAATTCAAACAATCGATGCATGAAAAGGTGCACATGAACGGTCTGACAAAAACCATACTCGTGGTATTTAGTGAATTCTCAATCCTTTTACAGGGAACGGGCAGAGATTTCAAGGGAATGTGTGGCAATAGTCAATCAAAATGCTTCATTTACTGGGTTAGCCACTATAGAAAAATGAAATACGTGCTTGAAAAGCATGACGCCTAGCATGGTGCCATCATGGTATGGCCTCACCGTGCCCTGGTTAAAAGCTGAGAAGGTTTGATTAATGTCATCATGCACGCCCTTCACAAATCGAACCATCACCGAGGAAGTTCCATGCTTTCGAGAGGAAAATCACCAAGATTGAAGGGGAATCCAAATTTCCGTCCTAGTTTGTCATTCAGTTTTTTCCAATGATCAACATACTGCCTCAGATGCAACGTGTTCAAATTTGATATTTTTTCAGGCTCATTTACCATATTTAGGGGATTATTTGCATTTTCCAGGTATTAATGCACATAATTCAAATTCGAACAATCGAGGTGCATGAAAAGATGTACAAGAACAATCTGGAAAACCATCCTCGTGCTATTTTGTACACTCTCATGCCTTTTACAAGGAATGGGTAGATATTTCATGGAAATGTGTGGCAATAGTCAACCAGAAATGCGTCGTTTACTAGGTTAACAACTATACAAAAATGAAATACATGCTTGGAAAACATGACGCCTAGCGTGGTGGCATGGTATGGCCTCACCATGCCCTGGTAAAAATTTGAGAATGTTTTTCTTATGTCGTCATGCACGCCTTTCATAAATCGAACCATCACCGAGGATGTTCCATGGTTTCGAGGGGGAAATCACCAATATTAAAGGGGGATCCAAATTTCCTTTGTCCTTTGTCCATGAGTTTTTTTCTACGATGAACATATACCCTGCAAATCACCATGTTCAAATTTGACACTTTTCCATGTTCATTTACCATATTTAGGGGATTATTTGCATTCTCTAGGCATTAATGCACATAATTCCAATTCGAACAATCGGTGCATGAAAAGGTGCACAAGAACGGTCTGGAAAACCATCCTCGTGCCATTTAGTAAAGTCTCATGCCTTTTACAAGGAATGGACAGATATTTCGAGGAAATGTGTGGCAATAGTCAACCATAAACGCGTCATTTAATGGGTAACAACTATACAAAAAATGAATTAAATGCTTGAAAAACATGACGCCTAGCGTGGTGCCATGGTATGGCCTCACCATGCCCTGGTAAAATTTTTAGAATGTTATCCTTATGTTGTCATGCACGCCTTTCATAAATCGAACCATCACCAAGGAAGTTTCATGGTTTCGAGAGGGAAATCACCAAGATTGAAGGGGGATCCAAATTTGCTTTGTCCTTTGTCCATGAGTTTTTTCCTAAGATGAACATACACCCTGCAAATCACCACGTTCAAAATTGACACTTTTCCAGGTTCATTTACAATATTTAGGGGATCATCTGCATTTTCTAGGCATTAATTCACATAATTCCAGTTCAAACAATCGGTGCATGAAAGGGTGCACAAGAACGATCTGGAAAACGATGCTCGTGCCATTTAGTAAATTCTCAAGCCTTTTACAAGGAATGGAAAGATATTTCGATGAAATGTGTGGCAATAGTCAACCACAAACGTTTGTTTATTGTGTTTTCAATTATAGAAAAAATGAAATAAATGATTGAAAAACATGATGCCTGGCATGGTGCCATAGTATGACCTCACCATGCCCTGGTGAAAATTTGTGAAGGTTTGGCTTATGTGGTCATGCACGCCCTTCATAAATCGAACCATCACCAGGGAAGTTCCATGCTTTCGAGAGGGAAATCACCAGAATTGAAAGGGAATCCAAATTTTCTTTGTTCTTTGCCCTGGAGTTTTTTTCTACGTAGAACATACACCCTGCAAATCACCGTGTCCAAATTTGGCATTTTTTCGGGCTCATTTACCATATTTAAGGGATTATGTGCATTTTCTAGGCATTTGGCGCATATAAATCCAATACAGCTATAGCTGCACGGATGTGATGTGAGGGACGTGGATTGTCATTTGATCGCGGCGCATCCTACGATGCACACGCGCGATCCGCGTGGCTGGGATTCCAGCCAATCATAACGCAACACACAATAGGCTGAGCGCACACTGTTTCCGGAAGCGACCGAGATGAACCGTGTGCGATAAGCAAAGAGCAAAATTGTAAGGGAAGCCAAATTTCCTTTGTCGTTTGTAGTTGAGATCTTAAAAACCACCGCACTGTATGGTTGCCCGGCCCCTCCGTCCCAGAGATCTCTCCAAGCGTCATTCATGGCACTGCGGCGCACAGTAATTGGTAAGGAAGCGATGGCATCCCACGGCGCCGCGTTCCTCGCTGCCCTCGACCACACACCTGGTAAGGAAGTGATGCATCTCGCCGTGCCGAGTTCATCGCCACCGGTGTCACACAGTTATGTGGGAGGACTTTGAGGCTACCATGGCTGAATGGGCGGTGGATCTAGAGGTGGCCAAAGCCGCACAGGAGGATCGGAAAAGGCAGAAAGCAGTCCAAAAAAGAGTGCCGCCGCAAGAAAGAAGAGGCCGCACACTGTGATGAGGAGAGCTTGGCAGAGATTGAAGCACCGTTGACTGCCGCCTACAAGGCCGGGAAGGAGAACGCCAGCGTCTGGCCAACATGCCCCAATGGCAGCATGTGAGAAGTAGTTTAAGTTTGTAGTATCAGAGCAAATTACCAGTAGTACTTTAAGTTTGTAGTATTAACGTACAATGTCAGTAAGAGCATCCTTTGAGGGCTTTGAGCGTTGATTAGCATGTGTGACCGTGTGCGCTTTTTTGTGTTAATCATTAGATCACAAAACACACGGTTTCTATGCCGTACCCATGTGCGTTTTTTTGCATTAATAATCCATAAG
Organism: Triticum dicoccoides; assembly: GCF_002162155.2. Lineage (NCBI taxonomy): Eukaryota > Viridiplantae > Streptophyta > Magnoliopsida > Poales > Poaceae > Triticum > Triticum dicoccoides. The sequence continues at coordinate 292,236,159 of NC_041381.1, forward strand.
TCTATTACCTGTGCGATGGTTCCTAATAAAACAGGCGTACCATTGACCGAAAAAAAATCGACTACACATGTACATTTTTTTGGAGACGAGAACTGCAAATTTTCTATTTTCTCGCACACGAGTATTTTACGCGCTTCGTCTCTGTTGTGTGTTTCCCCCGCCCAAGTTTCAAGTTTCGCAGCGAAATTTTCATTAGGCGCATTTTTTTGGACACGGGAACTGCCAACTTTCTGTTTACTCGCACACGAGTATTTTTATGCGCTTCATCTCCATTGTGTGTTTCCCCGCCCAAGTTTCAAGTTTCGGAGCGAAATTTTCATTAGGCCGCGATTTCAGAATTTATTCCTCCAACCACATCCCACCCATCAAATTTCCTCAGTATCCCCCCACCCCCTACCTCCCCTCCCCCCCGCACCTCCCCCTACCGGCAGCTCAAACCGCCGCCGCCGCAACCACATCTTCAACCACATCTACGTTCTGCTCGGATCCAGTCAGGTAACCCATTGATCTCTATCATGGCCCCAGCTTGATTACTTAAATGGCGCCTACGAAACATCCTCATGCCTCCAAATCCCCACTGTCTCTACCTCTAGAGCATCACCACGCAAGCCCAACCACATATCACGTGGAGGTCGAGGAGCTGATGGCTTTCCATGGCGCGATGGCTGCTGTGCGTGTTGACCCGGAGGAACACCTCGCCTCCACCACCGCCGACATGGTGCAGGCTCTGGCCCAAAAGATGTGCCCCGGCAACTACCCCCCAGGACTAAATAGGTATGATATGACCAGCTAAATCTTACCAATACCACTTGCAATGCCTATGTTTTGTATGGTTGATGTATTAAGCAAGTTCGTGCCTTGTTTATTAAAGTACTACACACTGTGTGATGTTCAAGTATTAACTGTTCAGTTCAATTTCACCAATACCAGCAACAAACTTTTCTACCATGCTACTCTCCGCAATGAAGATATACTAGAGATGCCGCCCATTTGCTATTTTTGGTGGATGCAAAACCTGTTGTACTTAACATGCCTATCCATGTACTTACACAGGGTCATAACGGGTGATGTTGTTGTTTGCCATTGAGGTTAGCTGCATCCCATGTCTTACAGTATTTTAGATCATTTGTGCAATTGCAGTTTGGCTTCTAAAATTTACTTGCTTCTTGTAGGTACACATGTCGGGGGCACTGATCCACGCTTCAACCCGGAGGAAGAGCTCGCCTCCGCCGCCGTTGACTTTGTGCGGGCTCTGTCCAAGATGAAGTGCCCCAACAACTACCTCTCAGGACTTACCAAGTATGAACTCACCAGTTCAATCTTACCAATACCAGTTGCAATTAATGGCTATGTTTTGTACGGTCGTTGTCTTAAGCATCTTGTAGTAAACATGTCTAACACGTTTTAGCTATTTTCCCTACCTTTTTATAGACAACTGGGCCATTATCTACTCTGGCAGCACCTGCCTTGTGATGTTTAACTCTGCCAATTGCATTTTTATCAGTACCGATTTCAATGGCCATTAAGCCTGTTGCAATTAACAGTTGTATCCATTTTTAAACAGTTGTATTTCAATGGCTACAAACTTACAAAACATGAATTAGGATGCTGTTAAGCCTGTTGCAATTAACAGTTGTATCCATTTGTTAATCCATTCCTTTGCTACCGTGCTACTCCTTTTCAATGAAGATATCACTATATATGTTGTCGTTTTATTACCATCTGCTATTTTTGGTGGATGTTAACCCTGTTGTAGTTAACATTGGCTTTCCATGTACTTACACAGGGCTACAATAGGGATGCTGTTGTTTGCCGTCGAGGTTAGCTGCATCCCATGTCTTATACACCATCTATTCCTAAATTTAAGTATTTTTAGAGATTCCAATATAGACTACATAAGGAGCAAAATGAGTGAATCTAGATTCTAATCTAAACTATATCTATAATTCTATATACATCCGTATGTAGTTCATATTGAAATCTCTAAAAATACTTGTACTTAGGAATGTAGGTAGTTGTATTTTACATCATTTTTGCAATCCCATTTAGCTACTAACATTTACTAGTTGCTTGTAGGTACGTATATGAGCAGTACTGACCCACGCTTCGATCCCTTTTGCGTATGAGGCAATGAGATATTCATGAACAAGCGTCAAGTGAGGAAACTAAGAAAGATTGTTAGGTGAAAGAAACGTGTGATGGGAATTAAGCTCTTTATTTACACTTTGTCCAAGACATCAGTGATCTTTAGGATGGTAAGTAATCTGTTGCCTTTTCCCCTTCCCCACAACAAGTTACTCTATTAGACCTCATGATCTGATATTTTTCCCTTTTCAGTGGTTTCTGAAGCTATTTACTGATGATTACCTTGCAAACTACATGACCGGAGTGGAGGCAACTAAGGTTAAAGTATATAATTCATGATACCATGATAATGCTCTAGAAGTCTTCTTGAAGGCGGTGAAGGATGAGCGGGCGGTCGTCACAAGGGGTTGGACAAAACTTGTGCGTGCTTATGGCATGTAGGAAAGCACATTATGGGCATTCCGCTTCTTCAACAACATCGGCAGTCAAAATGGTTCATCATTGTTAATTGTTGTCTAATCCTGTAATTACTGAACATATTGTACTGACAATTTTCTTTATGGATTCGTTGTTCAACCATTGTGCTGAGAATTTGAATTGCACGTTGCATATTTCAAAATTTCCAATTTGAACAATAAATTACGGCCAAAAATTTGTACGGGAGCGAATAAAAAATTGTGCACACGATTAGAAAGAAAACAACGTGTGTGATGAAAAAAGAAAACAGACGGTTCTTTGACGTGAAACTTTTGTGATGCCCTTCAGACGCACACACAGTTTCATCTCATGTGCGTGTGCGATTCATGGTAATACAACAAACATTTCAAACTAGTGTGCGAGTGTGATAGGAATACCAATCGCACATAGTTACGAAAATGTACATGTTGGCGTTAGTACATGCACCGCACACATTTTACATTCTTGAACCGTGTGCAATAACGTACCTATCAGAAACATATCGACAGATTAAATGTTGATGTCCACCTTTTTCACACGACTATAGCGGCCTAATCATTTGGGATGTACATACAAACGGAAACGTTTTCCCTGGATTGACTGTGTGGGAAGTATATACGAACGAAAACATTTTCCCTTGATTCACTGTGTGGGATGGACATAAGAACGGAAACGTACTCCTTGGATTGACTGTGTGTGATATACATACGAACGGAAATGTTTTTCTGGGACTCACCGTGTGGGATGTACATACGAACGGAAACAATTGGGTTTCGATGCCTTGCCCGATCGCACACGAGCCAGCTTGTGTGCTAGGAGGGCCTATCCCCGACGGTTTTTGGGTCGTGTGGGAAGGACCCCCTATCGCCCACACTCATTTGGCGACGGTTCCAAATGTCGTCGCGGAAAGGGGTTAAAAACCGTTTGTATAGCACGGACGCGTACCAGTGACCATCTCATCGAAACATTGGGACACCTTCGCCTCTATCACTAATGCCACGTGTTGATGGTCCTTTTAAGGTGTTAGAGAAAATAAATGATAATTCATATAAACTTGAGCTGCCTACAAATTTTGGGGTTAGTCCCAGTTTTAACATTGGTGATTTGAAGCCATATTTGGGTGAGGAAGATGAGCTTCCGTCGAGGACGTCTTCATTTCAAGAGGGGGGGGGGGATGATGAGGACATCAATACCATTGTTACACCCACAACCCCTGTAGCTACAGATACTGGAGCAATCACTAGAGCTCATGCACGTTAATTAAATTATCAGGTACTTTCGTTTCTTGATAATGATTATAATGTTTATAAAATATGATACTGCCTAAATTGGATAAATTTGTTTTGCTTACAAATGAAGGGCCTATCTTGGACAAGAAGGATGAACATTGGAGCAAGGACAAGCATGGAGATGATGGCATGCACAAGGGGAACAAGAACGGAGTTTCATGTGATGATTTTAGGACTTTGAAGCCAACATAATAAGTGCATGAAGGCTTCGACGAAATATACAAGATGCTATTATAGGTGCCATGTCACCTTATTATTGGCTAGACACATGTAATGTTGAAATACTTCAGTATAGGCTATTTTTAGAGTCCGTATGTGTGGGGAAACAGAGTTAGGTTGGTTTTGGACCCCTCCTCCAAGGAGTAATGAAATCCCCCTCTATTCCTCCATATATACAGCTATTAGATCATCGCGTAGACTTTGGATTTTGTTTAGATTAAAGTTTTCCATAGCTGCAAATCACATACTTCGTTTGTGTCCAATGACCAGACAAAGACGTCACAGAACCCCACTTTCATTAATAAAGCTTTCCTCTTATATTCACAATATCCAGACTGCAATCTCAGATCCTAGCTTGTTATTCGTTTTCTCGTAGGAAATAGACCATCATCATCAAGTTGATCGTGCTCTGACGTGGTCAATAACCCTTGTAAGTTTGTTTAGTGATTGCTAAGGCGCGCCCTCTCGTCCGTTTGTAGTCGGATCGTCAAAGTCGACTCTCACAGAAAACGATAGCTATCTCATCAAAACGTCATGACACCTTCGCCTCTATCATGAACTGTTATGTACTCCCTCCGTCCCACAATATTAAGACGTTTTTGCAAGCTAAAACAACTTACTAAAACATCTTATATTATGGGACGAAGTAGTACTTTATAATCCAGGAATAATGCATCTACCGGTGAAAAAGTGAGGGTGGTAGCAGGATGGGTGATAGAGCATGTAAAGCACGAATTCTTGGGTTTCGATGCAATTAAGAGCCTCCTTCTTTTGTCCAGATTGAGCCTATAGTTAGTCTGGTTCTTAAATGGGAGGATGGTGCATTGTCTGGTACGTTGTCCATATATCTGTCCATGGGTGAGCTCATGGAAGGGTGGTAGAGGGTGGCAGAGTACAACCAAAAATAAAATCACTTGAAACTCAATTTTGCTAGCCGGTTCTGGCTTCCAAAATGTTGTCTTAGCCAACGAAGTGGGTGATGGATGCATACAACATTTCATTGTGATCGTTCTGGGGCGCCACGGAGCTCAAACAAAAGTTTGTATGGCAAATTGTGGTCTTTTTATGGAAACAACATCGGGGGACATACCATGATTACAACTTTCGGAGTAAGTTGATCACGCCAATGAGCAATCTTGCACCATTCAGAATGAGCTATATTTTTCGTGTGCATGAATAGAATGAAAATGAGCTGCTATACTTTATCATCCAAGAATAATGCATCTGCCGGTGAAAATGTGAGGGTGGTAGCAGGATGGGTGATAGACCATATAAAGCACGAATTCTTCGGTTTGGATGCAGCGAAGAGCCTCCTCCTTCTGTCCAGACTGAGCATGTAGTCTTTCTAGTTCTTAAATGGAAGGACGGTGCATTGCTTGTTACGTTATGTCCATATATCTTTCCGTGGGTGAGCTCCATGATGGGTGGCAGAGTACATGCCAAAACTAAAATAATAGGAAACTCAATTTACTAGACGGAACTGGCTTCCAAAATGTTGTGTTAACCGACGAAGTGGGTGATGGATGCATAAAACTTTTCATTGTTATTGTTTTGGCGCACCATGGAGCTTAAACAAAAGTTTATATGGCAAAATTCTAGTTTTTTTACGGAAACAACATCGGGGACATACCATGATTACAACTTTAGGGGTAAGTTGATAGCGTCGACAAGCCATTTTATACCATTCAGAATGAGCTATAATTTTTTGTGCATGAACAAAATGACATTGATCTATTATGTACTATATCATACAAGAGTAATGCATCTTCTAGTGAAAAAGAGAGGGTGGTAGCGGGATGGGTGCTAGACCATGTAAACCATGAATTCTTCGGTTTCAATGCAGTAAAGAGCCTCCTCCTTCTATCCAGGCTGAGCCTGTAGTCTTTCTAGTTCTTAAATGGAAGGACGGTGCATTGTTTGGCATGTTACTATCCATATATGCATCCGTGGTTGAGCTCACGGAATGGTGGTAGAGGGTGGCAGAGTACACGCCAAAGAAAAATCATCTGAAACTCAATTTTATTAGCCGGATATGGCTTCTGCAATGTTGTGTTAACCGGCGAAGTGGGTGATGGATGCACACAACCTTCAATTGTGATCATTTTGGCGCACCATGGAGCTCAAACAAAAGTTTGTAAGGCCAAATTGTGGTCGTTTTATGGATACAACATTGGGGGACAGGCCATGATTACAACTTTCGGGGTAAGTTGATCGCGCTGACGAGCCATTTTGCACCATTCGCAATGAGCTATAATTCCTTGTGTGCATGAACAGAATGACAACAAGCTAATATGTACATTATCATCCAACAATAATGCATCGTCCTGTGAAAAAGTGAGGGTGGTTGCAGGATGGGTGATAGACAATGTAAAGCATGAATTCTTTAGCTTCGATGCAACAAAGAGCCTCCTCCTTCTGCCTAGACTAACCCTATAGTCTTTCTAGTTCTTAAATGGAAGGGTAGTGCAATGTTCGGTACACTATTTTCCATATATCTGTCCATGGGTGACTTCACGAAAGGGTGGTAGAGGGTGGTAGAGTACACGCCAAAGAAAAAATCATGAGAAACTCAATTTTACTAGCCGGATATGGCTTCTGAAATATTGTCTTAACCGACGAAGTGGGTGATGGATGCAGACAACCTTTCATTGTGATCGCATTGGCGCACCATGGAGCTGAAACAAAAGTTTGTATGGCCAAATTGTGGCCGTTTTACGGATACAACATCAGGGGACAAACCATGATTACAACTTTTGGGGTAAGTCGATTGTGTCGAGGAGCCAACTTGCACCATTCGAAATGAGCTATAAGTTTTTTTGTGCATGAACGGAATGACAATGAGCTGTTTTGTAGGTTAGCTTCCCAGAATAATGCATCTGCCGATGAATAAGTGAGGGTGGTCGTGGGATGGGTGATAGACCATGTAAAGAACGAATTCTTCGGTTTCGATGCAACTAAGTGCCTCCTCTTTCCAGAATGAGAATATAGTCTTTCTAGGTCTTAAATGGAAGGATGGTGCATTGTTCAATACATTATTGTCCATATATCTATTCATGGGTGAGCTCACAAAAGGTTGGTAGAGGGTGGCAAAGTACTTGCTAGAGATTAAATGATGAGGACATCACTAGTAGTGTTACACCCACAACATATGTTGTTACTTACATGGGTCCAACTACTAAAGCTTGTGCACGCCAATTAAATTACAAGTTACTTTCCTTTATTGGTAATGATTCTAATGTTCATGAGAATATGATGCTGCCTAAATTGGATACATTTGTTTTGCTTACAAATAAAGGGCCTATCTTGGACACGAAGGATCAACATTGGAGCCCGATCAAGCAAGGAGATGATGGCATGTGCAAGGAGAACAAGAACAAAGTTTCTGTTGGGGTTTTCAGAACTTCTGAGATAACATGATGACATACAAGGACACGGACAAAATATACAAGATGCCTTTTATAAATTTCGTCCATAGCTTAATATAGGTGCTACGCCACCTTATTCTTGGGCCAGGCCCATGTAATTTTGAAATACTGCTTATATGCTATTTTTTAGAGTCCATATTGTAGGGGAAGCGACACACAAGGTGGTTTAGTCCCACCTTGCTAAGGGGGGACGAAATCCCCTCTCTTCCCCCCTACAAATACAGCCCTTAAGGCACCGCTTAGACTTTGGGTTTTTGTTTAGATTAAAGTTCTCCATAGCTACAACTCGCGTACTTCGTTTGTGTTCAATGACCAGACAAAGACGCCATAGAACCCTACTTTGTTCAATAAAGCTTTCCTCTTAAATTTGCAGTATCCAGATTGCAATCTCAGTTTCTTGCTTTGTAGGATCGGAAGTATTTCTAGAGGGGGATGATTAGACTACTTGACAAAATAAAAATCTAGCCTTTTTCCAATTTTAAGTCTTGGCAGATTTTAGCAACTTAACACTAGTCAAGCAAACAACCTACACATGCAATTCTAGAGTATAGTAGTGGAGTGTAAATCATTGCATATGAAGGTAAAGGGGAGGAGTTTGGAGGGAGCAGACGAAATGTAGACACGGAGACTTTTCGCGTGGTTCTGATAGGTGGTGCTATCGTACATCCACGTTAATGTAGACTTCAACCCACGAAGGGTAACGGTTGCGCAAGTCGACGGAGGGCTCCACCCATGAAGGGTCCACGAAGAAGCAACCTTGTTTATCCCACCATGGCCATCGCCCATGAAGGACTTGCCTCACTTGGGTAGATCTTCACGAAGTAGAAAATCTCCTTGCCCTCACAAACTCCTTGGTTCAACTCCACAATCTTGACGGAGGCTCCCAAGATACACCTAACCAATCTAGGAGACATCACTCTCCAAAAGGTAATAGATGGTGTGTTGATGATGAACTCCTTGCTCGTGTGCTTCAAATGATAGTCTCCCGAACACTCAACTCTCTCTCTCTCTCACACAGATTTGGCTATGGTGGAAAGATGTTTTGAGTGGAAAGCAACTTCTGGAAGGCTAGAGATCAAGATTCTTGTGGTTGGATTGGAATGTCTTGGTGTCAACACATGAGTAGGTGGTTCTCTCTCAGAAAATGAGTAGTGGAAATGTAGGCACGTTCTGATGGCTCTCACTCGAATGGAGAAGGGGGTGGAGGGGTATATATAGCCTCCACACAAAATCTAACCGTTACACACAATTTACCAAACTCGGTGGGACCGAATAGTGAAACTCGGTGAGACCGACTTGGTTCAAAATGTGAATGTTAGGCTTTTCGGTGGGACCGACAACATCAACTCGGTGAGACTGATGCGCTAGGGTTAGGACAAAACCTCATCTCGGTGGTACCGATCACATTGACCCGGTGAGACCGATTTCAGTAATAAGCAAACAGAGACCTGGTCAGCCAAACTCGGTGGGACCGATCGCTCATTTTGGTTAGATCGAAACGTGACGAAAAGGAAATAGAGAGTTTGCACTGCAGACTCGGTGGAACCGATCGCTCATCTCAGTTATACCTAAATGTTACGAAGGGAAACTGTGGCACCCCGGCTCAGAGAAACCGGAACGCACCCGTATTCCATCCCAATGATCGAGGTGAAGTCTTCTGGGATACATCACTGCCTAGCATAGAACAAACTAGCTCTGTATTACAACATGAATATGTATACAAGGTCTCCGATATTACAATGAATAACACTGGCACGATGACACTACGCCAACCACAGTTGCTCTATGCAAGCAGCATAACAACTCGAGGTAGCGGAACCTCTACTGGCAGCGGAACAACGAACGGCGATGATGGACTCCAATCCGCAGGGACTCTGGCTGGAATGTTTATCCTGGCTCGCAAACACAGGAACCACAGCAAACAAGCAAACAATCTAGGCACGTCCTGTGAACTGGCATGACACGCCAGGTCAGTACATTGAATGTACTTGCAAGCTCACAATAAACCAAAAGCAGTCAAGACAAACAACAACATGTCATTAGCAGGTTAAATCAATCATGAGCATGATACTCGCACAACAACATGGCATGCACAACTGAACATGATAAAACTTTAGCACGGCATGAACATATGAACATGATGATACTACATGCAATAGGTTAACATTCACATGCACCAACTGACTCTGCTCGGGTTACCTCGTAACCAACACATGCTTAAACTTACGAACATCGGTATCCACGATACCACGGTGATCCTCTCACGATCACAAATATCCAACAAACTTTGGTATCGACGATACCACGGTGATCCTCTCATGATCATAACCAACATCTATCTCATCATCAACCCGGGGTTATTATTAATCAGGTTATCATTATTGTTGGCTCATAGTTTGACCGACTCCGAACTGGGCCCATATCCGCGCGCGCGGCTATCGATATAGTTAACACAGACTCTGCAGAGGTTCGTACACTGTACCCACACCACGGAACCCAAGGCCTCGCACTCCCATTCGGGTGGACCAACGACATTCTGACAAAACCGCTCTATTGTCCATGACACTCTCCCGGCAACTCCGACCAACTCCCCTCTAGGCTATGTCATGGGTGTCCCCATGCCTACCAAAGGCATCAACAACCACCATTGTGGCAAAACATAAACGGTCCCAAACGGGGACAAGGGTCCATACAACAACAACGGGCACACAAGGTTCATGTCCGCCTACCTGATCAGGGTAGCGCGCGCCCATAACCTTCCCTTGTTGGAGGCACCGGCGAGAGGCATGATAATAGACCCTGTTAGGTCCTTCCCATAAAGGAAAATATGGTTGCACTGGTCAGCTCGATTCAGTGGCACCATGACTCAGCCAATAGTTGTTCAAGTTCATTATTATCCGGTTAAACTTGAATGCAATTAGTTGAGCCATGATAAACTAACATGATGCAACAACGATGCATGAACATGATATCAATATAAGCATGGAGGTGCAACATAATCATCGAGCATAACCACAATGAAACATATAACCAGCTGAGCATGGCATACTCACAAGCATGATCATAACACTACACAGGATCATAGCATGACTACTAGCATCATGAATAAATACCATGCAAGAACATAGCAAGAACACTATCAAGTAAGCATGTAACCAACTGGGTGCAAAGTAACATGCATAGTAACGATACTTGATAATATACGGTAAACAAGCATCAGAAGGAACACCACTGCTAACATCATATACTACTACTATCAAGCATAACATGTGACAATGATACTAGCAAGTAGCACAAGATAACAAGATGCATCAGAACATATCATGAAGGTGAACATGAAACCACGAGCATAACCGAAACAACGACAACAGTAGCAAACAAGCAGACAGATAACGGGCAAACTTTTATTAAATATTCAAGTAGAAACCATGGCTACTGCATGGCTATCATGCAAGTGGCTATTGTGGCTTGCTTGGGGGTGACGGAGACTCCGAAAGAAGTGCGGTGAAGCCGCGGAAACGAAACGTCGGACGGTTCTCTCCCAAAGGGGGCTGATTAGAGGCAAGGGAAAAAACGTCATTTTCACTATGGGACCACCTAGTGAAAATATTAACAACAGAAATAGCTCGACGAGACGAAGAAGTGAGCGTTGGTTTCACCTCAATCGGAGTTACGGTTGAAAAGTAGTGAGGGGTGAAAGCACAGGGACCAATCTGCAAATATTTTCTCCACAAACAAGTCCCTGAGCTAAAAAACAGAAAGCACCTTCGGCCGAATTTGCTTTCTGTAAAAGAAAGCGTATTTTTAGCTGTAGTTAAAGGAAATACGCTTTCCAGAAGTGTAAGCGCATTTTGGATAATGAAAAGGAAGAATATGCTTTCACAATGTAAAAACGTATTTTATAAAAACCACATCCACTTATGTTTTTTTTTGAGGGTAACATCCACTTATGTGACGTGGCAGCAAGTGCCACTTACGGGCAGGCCCAGGAGGCAAGGAGGGCCCACTGATAGGGGGGCCGAGCCACGCTCGTCCTCTTCCTCGCGCGACCCCGACCAAGGCAGAGCATGCAGGAAGCAGGGCGAGACAGAGGCGACCACCGGCGAGGGGCCCAGGCGGCTCTGGCCGTCTCCCGCCCGGCCGAGGCCACCGGCGGGTGCGGCGGCACCTGGCGCATCGATCCAGAGGGGAGGCGGCCATCGGGGAGGCACGGGGAGGAGGGGACGCCGCGGCCACGGGAGACGATAGAGGCGGCGGTGGTTGTGATGATCTTCAGAGAAACAACAGCTCCGGCGAGGTTGAGTGGGTTGAGGTGTGGCACCAGAGTGAGAGAAAGATGGTGGAGCTGATGGGAGGTTGAGTGGGTTGAGGCAATGGCCGGACTTGGGGCACGCACCCAGTGTGGATTTCCGCGAGGGGCAAGTGGGTGGGGAGGACCGCGAGGACGAGAGGAATCCGTATGACAACTTGGGAGGAGCGGAGAGGGACTAGGCTCGCTGGAACCAAGGAGGAACCAAGGCGGCCATGGCGATCTCAGCAAAAAGAAGAGGCCGCCGAGGACTCCGGTGAGAAAATGAGGCAAGGGAGGGGCTTGGGAGCTGAGGGAAGACTCGGGGGCATCTTATATAGGCATGGGGGAGGCTTCTCGAGCTCACGCCAAGATCTAATGGAGGACAGTGGCTGGGCGCGGCGCGGGCATGGAGCAAGCAGTGCATTTATGGCGAACCACGACGAGGCAGCAACGCAGGGAGATGCATTCGATCATGGGGAAGCTCCAAGACATGGTTTGACGTTGAGACGAGGAGGGAGCGGACGAGCACAGGGGCAAGAACACGCCAGAGCTTGCAATCTGCATGACGCAAGCGTGATGACCACGCGCACTCGAGCAAACTGCAAGTTTTGGCTAGGCCGACCATGTCTAGTGGATAGGTCATAGTGCCCTTAGTATATCTGAAGAAAGAATTTGGTCCAGGGGCAAAGAAGAGATTTGCAGATGGCCCCAAAGCATACCAACAGCCAAGTGTTTGTGTCGTGAAGTGGGTGCAACAACTTGGGAATGAAGGAAATGATTTGTCTGGTGATGATCACATACTAAGATGATCATCTTTGCGAATTTGCAGCTCATTAGGATGAAGATAAATGGTACTTGCTGTAGAAACCACCATAATGGCAAGAATTAAATATTTGGATGATGCACTCACATGGAGATGCAAGTTGAGCTGAAATTGGGCATGGCCCAATGATTTGAATATATAAAGCTACTCAAAAAGTTTTAGGCCATTTGGATGAACCAAACTAGCACTTGCTTCACAATGCTTGATTTTGACGAGAAACTTGGAAACATTCCACAGGGCAAATGGAGTAATGGATTGATCCAAAACTTGGTGGTGGGAGTTTATATGGATAAGATAATGTCCTGGTAAATTGGTTGCTTAAATGAAGCAATATAAAATATAATTGCTTCACAAACTGAAAATCTGACCAGAAACCAAGATTTGGAGCTGTGCTCACATAGAAAGGTTACATGAGCTCAAATTTAGTGGAGAGGCATGATTTGATCATATGAAGGACCTTGCAAAATTTCAACTCATTTGGATATGCCTAGCTAGCACTTCCTTCACAATGTCTTCTCTCAGACAAGAACTTTGAAAAATTGCTCAGGATTATTTACTAAGCAAATTGAGTTAAATTTTGGAATGGGGCAATTATTTGGCCAGGAAAAGGTGTCCATGAAGTTTGGAGTCAATTGGGAAAAGGTAAATAGCACTTGCTTCACAAAGTGCCATTTAGGGCAGAATAGGAAAAGAATCATTGGAAGATTTTTATTGAACATGGCAATGAAAAGTTTTGCAATATTTGAGCAAGATATGAGCCAAACAATTTATGAGAATTATTTGGAGATTTTAGGAGTGACAGAAAGATGGGTTGTCTTCACAACCTCGGGCAAATAGGATAATTCCTTTATTAGAAAAGGAATATTCCCAATAAAAAGAATATTGGGATTGGGGTTAGGATGGAAATGACATGAGCTAGAGATGGTTTTGGGGAGGACAAGCCACTACAAAACCTAGGAATACATGTCCTTCCCAAGTTTTGGTACCACATAGCCACAGAAAAGCAATTCAAATCAATAAATCCAAGAAAATCAAAGGAAAAAGAAAAGGGCAAAATCCGGGTTGTTACAAACCTTCCCCCCTTAAAGAAATCTCGTCCTCGAGATTTGGTTGCTCAGGGATAAATACGTTTTCTGACTTGAAGAAACCGTTACCAACTCAGGTTTCTTCTATATAATATTCCCACTAAATTGGATCTGACTGACTGTCTTGATCTGGGGTGGTTTGCTTCTCCGCATCTAACATTCTGATAGGGCTTACCTCATATTTTCCTGTTCATACTGACTCAAAATTTTCCCTTCACATCTGCTGGCTTAGCTGAGGTCTGAAAGATTATCATTACCGTCATACGTGTCCTTCTCGATACCGATCCTTGTTGAATAAGTTATCATTGTATCGAGTACCGAGACTATTCCACGGAGTTGGGAACGCATCTTCCCGTTGAACTAGGAATCTCTTCTGGCCAGGCTTCAGACTACTTGAATATATGCGTACCTTCTGGGTTCAAAACAGGGATAGGCATCTGACAGATTTCTCGTTTCACATGAGTTTCTGACTTATCTTGACTGGCCTTACTGTCTTTCATATCCAACTTGTACCAAAAGTTTGACTATCGCTTGACGTGACTGATAGAAAAATGTACCATCTCCTGATGATAACATTTGCAGAATTGGCTGGCGTTGATCATGGCAAGGAGTTCCATTCCCGGTAGACTATTATTTAATTACTTCCCATATGGGAGAGATAACAATCCTCAAAGTATGTGCTCTCACACTGATTCTTCATTTTGCCGGTATATCCATGTGGATAACCGTACGTGCGATGATTCAGCATGGTTGCTGAGGTCAATATATTTAACTGTCCTTGGGTTGGTCCTCATAGACTCGGTTATTCGATGATGAGAGTCCTGAGCATACTATGGACTGAGCTGGTTGCCTTGCTATGAGGTCCTTACCGCAATGAAGTGGACCTATCAGGCGTATCTCCCCTTGGTTTTGATGCGGAATAAGACTGTCTTGGGCATACATACCATATTTTTCACACAAATTGATGCGGAGCATCCCATGATCATCCCCATGGACGCATCTACATCCCCTACAACACCACTTGGACCTATGACTCGAGCACGTGCAAGAGCTCTCAAAACCGAGGTGACATCTCTCCTCTCTCAATTCCCTTTCGATTCACATGAGACATGGTTACTACCTCAAACGGAAATGCTATGCATACCCAGGTACCAAGGACTTCACCATGAAGAAGCCAGGGAGCAAGGAGAACCAGAAGCGGAAGACATACGTGAAGACGGAGAGGAAAAGCGCCAAGGACCAGACTGGCCGGACGATCCGGACGGCGGCCCGGATGATCCGGACAGAGCCCGGACGATCCGGACCCCCATCCGGACGATCCGGCTAATTCTACCGAAGACTACAGAAGCCTCCCCCCTGAAGCCGGATCATCCGGACCCCGTCCCGGATCATCCGTACCCTTCCCGGACGTCCGGACCGCCAGCCGGACATCCGGCCCTGCGCCTCCACCAGCCGAGTCTCCGGATCATCCGGGCCTCCACCCGGACCATCCGGACCAGCCCGGATCATCCGGCTTCGGACCCGGATCATCCGGCCAGCGCCGGTGTGCGCGTGTTGGGCTGAGCCCGTGTACCCCTTTGACCCCCTAGCCTATAAATAGGACTCCTCCTCCTCCTTTTGAGACTTAGCATTGGATTAGCTCATGTTTGTGTGAGAGCCTTTGCTCATCCACTTGGATACTTCTCCTCAGAGATCAGGACCTCTCCGGAGAAGATCCCCAAGCGGATTCAAGACCCCTCTTTAGGGAAGAACGTCAAGGCCTCCTCCTGGAGAAGAACGGTTCCGTTGTATCATTTCCCTTTGTTGATTGTGGATCATATGTTACTCTATGTATTCGGTGATCTAGCACTTGTGTGATCGATTCCTTGTTGGTTGAGTGATTCCCTCTTGTTTTCCCCCCGTGTTTCCCTTTGTGCTTCCGCGTGTTCTTCGTGTTTCCCCGTAGGATCCACTCCAAACGTGAAAGATCGACGCTATAGGGTTCCACCCTACATCATCTTGGTATCATGAGCCACGTTGATCACGTTTTTGGAGCCCCTACCCCGTGATTTCTAGCTTGATTTTGGTTGTTTTCGTCCTAAATCCGAAAATCCCCACCAAAAATAACCCCAAATTTTTTTTGTGATTTGTTAGTTTTGAGGATGTTTTGTTGATTTTGATCCGTGGATTCGGTGTGTAACTCGTGGATCTTGCCTTTCCCCACCTTCTCCACCTCGAAATCCATCCAAAATCCACGAAATCGTCAAATTTCTCCCTGTTTTCGTGTTCTTCCCGAGCAGTTCCCGAGCGAGATTGACCTGCCCGGATCATCCGGACCCCGACCCGGATCATCCGGACACGCCCGGATCATCCGGCTCCTGGCCCGGATCATCCGGCTTCCTCTGCCGACACTGCAGTTTTGCAGTCCTCCTCCACCACCCCAACCACCACCACTTCCACCTGCCAAACCCCAGCAACACAACCTCCGTACTACCATTCGACTTTGGGTTCGACAATTTGAGTGAGATTTTCGTGTCCTTTTGTGTTTCGGCTATTTAGGCGCGGTGCGACATCAACAACTACCGCTCATTTTCGTCGACTACTCATCTTCGCTGCGGACGGTAACTTCGTCCACATCTTTGTCATACCTTGCAATTGCATTGATAACCATCATATACCATCTTTTGCGTTGCTTACCCATCGAGACTAGCCATTGAGTATTGCCGGCAACGTGACTTGTGCACATTAGTAAGCATACCCCATATCATACATATCATCGTGGTGCATATCTCGGAATCAACTTGTGTGTCACAAAGTTGTCATCGCATACACAATTGCTATCTTGGTTCGTGAAGTTTGCATAAGAGAAGAGATCAAAAGAGATAGAGCCACTCAAGCTTTTAAGCAAAGAGGAAAGATAAGCAAAGAGCTTATGAACAAGAAGCATAACATCATACAACATTAAGATTGTCATATAAGATCATCTTGGATCATTGCACCGAAATACCATACATATAGCATACTTGGGATAGAGATCGTTGCATTTTTGCCTAGTAGGTTGTGCACAAGCTCCGTATCCGCCTATTGTGCAATCGTGCTAGCATCTCTCTAGTATTGTGCAACAAGAGCATTTTCGTGGATTCCACATTTTGGCTCACTTTTGGTTTGCACAATCCCATTTATCTATTTGCGTGTGTGTTTCCGTGTACCACTACTTGCTTGGTCTACTTGTTACATTTGCGAATTTGCGAATCCTTTTCAACATTTTTGAGTCAAGCTAACAATTGCAATCAATTTTGTGCCACCATCCTAACCAAGCTCCACCAAAAGCTTTTACTTGTGTAGGTGTGAGAATCGACAAGGATTGGTACCAATAGTGCTATTTCATTGTCCACATTTGAGTGAACTTGATTCATCTTCAACTTAGGTCAAAGGTACATTGGTATTAGTTCTTATCCTTCTACCACTCACAATTTTACTTGGTATGATGGATAGGCCAAGTTCTTCTACAAATCCACCTCTCATCGAGAACGGTGACGACATGTCATCATTCGTCACAAAGAGCCACCTCTTTGGTGCTCAAAGGGCGTTACACCAAGAGGAACAAGCTATGAGCGACTGCATCGACAACCTCGCCACCGACTTGCCACTCTCCGAGCAACGTACAAGAGACTACTTCGACGACAAGTTCGACTCTCACAAGCAAGAAAATGATGCAAGAATGGACGAGATCCGCGCCTTGATGAGGAACCGGCATCATTCCACTTCTTCCTCCTCAAGACGGAGCCGCTCGAGTCGACACCCCGATGACACCTTCTCCGGCTCAAGTACACCGTCTTCGGCCATTCTTCGACGAGCCGCGCATCTAGACCGTCATGCACCTCGCAACCCGCTACATGACAAGCAGTCACAAGAGCAAGACGATAAGCAAGTCCCTTGTCATCAATCAAACCAAGTGGCTTTTGCTCAAGCTCAAGAACGGCAACGACTTCGGCGCCAAGAAGAAGAACGAGAACGTCTACACCAAGAAGAACAAGACACCGAGGCTCAACGTCTTCAACAACAACAACGAGAAGCGCAAGCGCTTGAGGCGCAACGTGCCCTTCAAGAATCAAGTCGAGCCATCGCCAACCGCAATCGCGAACGGCGCAATCAAGAGGAAGCCCTTCGAGAAGAAATCCAAGAGAGGAACTACCATCCGCGTGCGCAACGGCAAGCTCCATAAGCCCCTCCTCAAGCTCGTCAAGCTCCCCTTCAACCTCAAGTTCAACAAGAGCAAGTTGATCATGGACTTCCTCCGCGCCAAGAGCAACATGAGGATGACTACCCTCCACGCCAAGGACGTCATCATCACCATCGCCAACAACACAATGAAGAGCAACGCTATGGCAAGCTCAAGTTCACAATGCCCAAGTTCAAGGGATGCAATGATCCGGAAGAGTACCTCTCATGGGCATTGAAGGTCGACAAAATCTTTCGTTTGCACAACTATGAGGAAGAGAAGAAGATCGCTATGGCATCACTTGAGTTCCAAGACTATGTGCTCATATGGTGGGAACAAGTCCTTGAACGCCGGGAAGCAAGAGGTGAACCTCCAATCACCACTTGGGCTCAAATGAAGGATGTCATGCGAGCACGTTTTGTGCCAACCTACTACAACCGCGATCTCTTCAAGAAGCTACAACTCCTCAAGCAAGGAACAAAGAGTGTTGAAGAATACTACAAGGAAATGGAGATTGCCATGATTCGAGCCAATGTCACGGAAGATGATGAGCAAACAATGGCATGATTCTTGAATGGACTCAATCATCCCATCAAGAAGATCGCCGACTTCCAACCCTACTCCAACCTCATTGAGCTCGTGCATCAAGCTACAAAGGCGGAACGTCAAGTGCAAGATGACTTCAAGTATGCCAAGTACTCCTACAAGACACACGGCTTCTCCAACAACCAAGCTTCAACAACTACTCCAACTTCGACATCAACCAAGCCTTCTCCAACCAACGACGACAAGTCAAGTTACAAGAAAACTTCCACAAGTTCAAGTCGTCTTCCTCCTACTACGAGCAAGCTCAAGCCGCATGCTTCATCATCTACTCCAACCGATGAGACCGTCAAGACAAGCTCCTTCAAGTGTTTCACTTGCGTCGGCCGAGGCCACAAGTCCTATGAATGCACCAACAAGCGCATCATGATCCTCAACGACGACGGCACCTACGACTCAATGAGTGAAGATGAAATGGAAGCTATTGAGCAAGTGGCCATGCAATGGCGCGTGAACGAGGATGAAGATGATCAAGTCTTTTGTGATGAAGATACGAGCCCCGCTCTTGTTGTCTCCAAGGTCTCGACACTTCAACATCAACAAGAAGAAGACCAATGATGCCACATCTTCCACACAAAGGCCGGCATCAATGGACGATCCATCAAGGTCATCATCGATGGAGGTAGTTGCCACAACTTGGCAAGCGAAGAACTATGCTCCAAGCTTCAATTGATCAAGAAGAAGCACCCGCACCCCTACAAGGTTCAATGGCTAAGTGACTCCGGCACTATACGAGTCGAGCATACGGTCCAAGTCTCTTTCAAAATAGGTGCTTATGAAGACACTTTGGAATGTGATGTGGTCCCAATGACCGTTTGCCACCTCCTTCTTGGTCGACCAAGGCAATTCGACCGTGGTGTCATCCACAATGGGAGAACCAATCACTATAGCTTCAAGATGAAAGGGAAGGAGTATGTGCTACGACCTATGTCTCCTAGTCAAGTGATAGCCGACAAGCAAGCCACCCACCATGGAGAGAAGAGTGAGAAAGTCACCCACCCAAAAGTGAGTGAGAGCCACAAGCCAAATATGAGCACCTCTTCGCCTAGAGAGAAAAACCTCATCCTATTTGCCACCAAAAGTGAGATAAGAGAAGTGTGTGAGAACCCATCGAGTGTGATGCACTTTGTCCTTGTGTGCAAGGATGGAGAACCAAAAACTAACACTTCTCACGAGCTACCTTTAGTGTTTCAATCTCTTTTGCAGGAATTCCAAGATGTTTTCCCCGATGAGCTACCTCCGGGTCTACCTCCTCTACGAGGCATTGAGCATCGAATCGACCTCATCCCCCGAGCGCCACTTCCAAACAAAGCTCCATACCGAGTCAATCCTGAAGAAACCAAGGAGATTCAACGGCAAGTACAAAAACTCATCGACAACGGTCATGTACGTGAAAGCTTAAGCCCTTGTGCCGTTCCCGTTATACTTGTGCCTAAGCCCGATGGAAGTTTCCGCTTGTGTTCCGATTGTAGACCTATAAATGCTATTACCGTTCGCTATAGGCATCCCATTCCTCGCTTAGATGATATGCTTGATGAACTTAGTGGAGCCAACTTTTTCTCAAAAATAGATCTTAAAAGTGGCTATTATCAAATTCGCATTCAAGAAGGTGATGAATGGAAAACTGCTTTTAAAACCAAATTTGGCTTATATGAGTGGTTAGTTATGCCTATGGGTTTATCGGAAGCTCCCGGTACTTTCGTGTATCTTATGCATCATGTGCTTAGACCTTACATTGGAGTATTTGTTGTGGTTTACTTTGATGACATTCTTGTGTTTAGCAAAACAATGAAAGACCATATTAATCATGTTAAATCTGTTTTGCAAACCCTTCGCAAGGAAAGCCTTTATGCAAATTTGAAAAAAATGCATGTTTGGTGTTGACAAAGTGGTTTTCTTGGGATTTGTTGTCTCTTCAAAAGGTGTTCATGTTGACGAAACTAAAATTGAGGCAATTAAAACTTGGCCCCAACCAACCAATTTGCAACAAGTGTGTAGTTCCTTGGCCTTGCAGGATTTTATCGCCGATTTGTGAAAAACTTTAGCACAATAGCCGCTCCTTTGCATGCTTTGAGCAAGAAGAATACTCCTTTTGTTTGGGGAACTTTGCAATCAACCGCTTTTGATGAGCTCAAGTCTTTGCTTACTCATGCTCCGATTCTTGCTTTGCCCAATTTTGACAAAACTTTTGAGGTTCATTGTGATGCAAGTGGTACCGGAATTGGCGGAGTTTTGATGCAAGAAAAATGAGCCATTGCTTATTTTAGTGAAAAACTCTCCGGTGCTCAACTTAACTATCCCATATATGACAAAGAATTGTATGTTTTAGTGCGTGTCCTACATGTTTGGGAACATTATCTTAGACCTCATGAATTTGTCATCCATACCGATCATGAAACGCTTAAGTACTTAAAAGGTCAAACTAAATTGAACAAGAGTCATGCTAAATGGAGTGAATTTATTGAATCTTTCCCATATGTGATTAAGTACATTAAGGGTAAGGAAAATGTAGTTGCCGATGCACTTTCTCGCATATGCACGCTTGTGACTAAACTTGAGTTGAATGTCATTGGCTTTGAACACATAAAAGACTTGTATGCCAATGATCCATCTTTTGCACCTCATTATGCTAAATGTTTGACGCATACATCTTGGGAACGATATTACATCAAGGATGGTTATCTTATGAGAGCTAACAACTATGCATTCCCGAGTCTTCTCTTCGTTTTCTCCTTTTGCAAGAGGCTCATGGAGGTGGACTCATGGGACACTTTGGACGCGACAAGACTTTCGCCACGCTCTCCAAGAACTACTTTTGGCCAAAGATGTTCCGTGACGTCTCACGCTTCACCACACGATGCTCTACACGTCGCAAAGCTAAGTCAAAAGCTCAATCCCATGGTCTTTACATGCCACTTCCTATTCCTTATCAACCTTGGGAAGACATTAGTATGGATTTTGTACTTGGTTTGCCTAGAACTCAAAATGGAAAGGATTCCGTGTTTGTCGTTGTGGACCGATTTTCTAAGATGGCACATTTCGTTCCTTGCAACAAGATAGACGATGCTTCACATATTGCAAATCTCTTTTGTAGGGAAATCTTGCGCCTCCATGGAGTACCAAAGACAATTGTCTCCGACCGCGACGTCAAGTTCTTGAGTTACTTTTGGAAGACTCTATGCGCCAAGCTCGAAATCAAGCTCTTGTTCTCATCCGCATACCATCCTCAAACCGACGTCCAAACGGAGGTGACGAACCGGACACTATCCACTCTACTTCGCGTGTTGATCAAGAAGAACATCAAGGAGTGGGAGGCGTGTCTACCCATCGCCGAGTACGCCTACAACCGTGCAAGACATTCGACTACCGGCAAGTCTCCCTTCGAGGTCGTCTACGGCTTCAACCCGTTGTCACCTTTTGGACATTCTACCTCTTCCTCTACAAGAACGCACCAACATGGATGCGAGTGCACGAGCAAGCTACATCAAGAAGATGCATGAGGATACAAGGCACACCATAGAGCGCCAACTACAACGACTAGCGTCCAAGCTCAACATCAACAAGAAACCCATGTTATTCAACATTGGAGACCTAGTGTGGCTGCACCTTCGCAAGGACCGCTTCCCCAACGAACGCAAGTCCAAGCTTCTCCCTCGAGCCGACGGACCATTCAAGGTGCTAGCATGCTACAACAACAACGCTTACAAGATCGACCTCCCACGCGACAAGTACAACATGAGCGACATTGTGACGCCCCCGATTCAATCGTACACTAATCATGCACGCAAATGTGTACGATCAAGACCAGGGACTCACGGGAAGATATCACAACACAACTCTACAAATAAAATAAGTCATACAAGCATCATAATACAAGCCAGGGGCCTCGAGGGCTCGAATACAAGTGCTCGATCATAGACGAGTCAGCGGAAGCAACAATATCTGAGTACAGACATAAGTTAAACAAGTTTGCCTTAAGAAGGCTAGCACAAACTGGGATACAGATCGAAAGAGGCGCATGCCTCCTGCCTGGGATCCTCCTAACTACTCCTGGTCGTCGTCAGCGGGCTGCACGTAGTAGTAGGCACCTCCGGTGTAGTAGGAGTCGTCGTCGACGGTGGCGTCTGGCTCCAGGGCTCTAGCATCTGGTTGCGACAACCAGGTAGAAGGGAAAGGGGAAAAGAGGGAGAAAAGCAACCGTGAGTACTCATCCAAAGTACTCGCAAGCAAGGAACTACACTACATATGCATGGGTATATGTGTAAGGAGGCCATATCGGTGGACTGAACTGCAGAATGCCAGAATAAGAGGGGGATAGCTAGTCCTATCGAAGACTACGCTTCTGGCAGCCTCCGTCTTGCAGCATGTAGAAGAGAGTAGATTGAAGTCCTCCAAGTAGCATCTCCAAGTAGCAACTCCAAGTAGCATCTCCAAGTAGCATCTCCAAGAGCATCGCATAGCATAATCCTACCCGGCGATCCTCCCCTCGTCGCCCTGTGGAAAAGCGATCACCGGGTTGTCTGTGGAACTTGGAAGGGTGTGTTTTATTAAGTATCCGGTTCTAGTTGTCATAAGGTCAAGGTACAACTCCAAGTCGTCCTGTTACCGAAGATCACGGCTATTCGAATAGATTAACTTCCCTGCAGGGGTGCACCAACTTACCCAACACGCTCGATCCCATTTGGCCGGACACACTTTCCTGGGTCATGCCCGGCCTCGGAAGATCAACACGTCGCAGCCCCACCTAGGCTCAACAGAGAGGCCAGCACGCCGGTCTAAACCTAAGCGCACAGGGGTCTGGGCCCATCGCCCATAGCACACCTGCACGTTGCGAGGGCGGCCGGAAGCAGACCTAGCCTAGCAGGCGTTCCAGTCCAATCCGGCGCGCGCCGCTCCGTCGCTGATGTCTGAAGTGCTTCGGCTGATACCACGACGCCGGGATACCCATAACTACTCCCACGTAGATGGTTAGTGCGTATAAGCTCGTAGCCAACTCAGATCAAATACCAAGATCTCGTTAAGCGTGTTAAGTATCCGCGAACGCCGAACAGGGCTAGGCCCACCTCTCTCCTAGGCGGTCTCAACCTGCCCTGTCGCTCCGCCACAAAGTAACAGTTGGGGGCCGTCGGGAACCCAGGCCCACCTCTACCGGGATGGAGCCACCTGTCCTTTCAGCCCCCATCTCCGAACAGTATCACAGGTAATGTAACAGTGTAAGGTATATAGTATATGCCCGTGATAACCTCCCGAAGTGATCACAGCCCAGTAGTATAGCATGACAGACGGACAAGAATGTAGGGCCACTGATGGAACACTAGCATCCTATACTAAGCAGTAGGATAGCAGGTAAAGGTAACAACAGTAGTAGCAAAGACAGGCTATGCAGCAGTATAGGATTAACTGAAAGCAGTAACATGCTACACTACTCTAATGCAAGCAGTATAGAGAAGAGTAGGCGATATCTGGTGATCAAAGGGGGGGCTTGCCTGGTTGCTCTGGCAAGGAGGGATCGTCAACACCATAGTCGAACTGGGGGTCGCCGGCAGTCTCGGGGTCTACCGGAAAGAAGTAACAGAGGGGGAACACAATAAATAACAGAGCAATCAAAGTATCACAAAGCGTAACATGGCAATACGTGGTGCTAGAGGTGAATGCTGTAGGAGGTGATACTGGTGAAGGGGGGGAAACATCCGGGAAAGTATCCTCGGTGTTCCGTGTTTTCGGACAGATGATCTGAAGGGGGAAGGTTGCGTGTTTGATATGTTAGGAGTGTGTGGTGGACGAACGGGCTGCGTATCCGGGTTCGTCTCGTCGTTCTGAGCAACTTTCATGTACAAAGTTTTTCCATCCGAGCTACGGTTTATTTTATATTAATTTTAAAAGATTTAATTCATTTTTAGGATTTATTTAATTATTTAAATCCAACATTATCCAGAACAGTGCACGTTGACGTCAGCATGACGTCAGCAGTCAACTGGGAGTTGACTGGGTCAATCTGACGTGTGGGTCCCGCATGTCATACTCTGTTTACTCTAATTAGGGTTTAACTAATCTAATTACTATTTAATTAAACTAACTAGTTAATTAGATTAATTAAACATGATTGATTAACTTAATTAATTATTACCTATTTATTTATTTATTTTTACTTATTATTATTTTTCTAATTCTCTTTTTTTTGTAAAACGTTCTCAGGGTGGGCCCCCCATGTCATATGCCCAGGGGGCCTAACGGGCGCACGGGTAAGTAGGCGCTGGGCGTGTGCGCTGCCCATACCACATGGGCGCATGCCCAGGGCCGCGGCAACGGCCACTGTAGGGTCGGGTACGCGCCGGCCGGCGAGCAAGGGGCCGCGGGCGAGGAGCAGCAACGCCGGTGAACGGAGGCGGTGGTCGGAGCAACTGCAGGGGAGCCGGGGCGGGCTCGCCGACATGAGGCGCGTCACGGGGCGCCAGCGGGGTGCCGGCCCAGGCGCGACGCACGGGGTGGTGCGCGCACGGTGGTGCTGCGGATCGTTGCGGGGCCGCACGGCGATGTAGCGGCGGAACGACGTGGATGCACGGCACACGCAACGGGGCAGCAGCAGCAGGGCTGCCCGGCGGAGCGGACGCAGAGGGAGCCGAGCGGGCGCGTCCGAACGAGGTGAGGCACGGGCGCAGGC
>NC_041381.1:292261458-292261794 GCF_002162155.2 Triticum dicoccoides
GGGCGTCGTCTGGGGCCAAGTGGGAGCACGACGAGGCCGACAGGTGACTACGGGCGGCAGGCCACGCGGGCACAGGCAGGGGGCGCGGGCGCGGCTAGGGCGCCCAGCGCGCGTGCGGGCGCCGTTGAGCGAGGCCATGGCCGAAGTGGCCGGAGCAGGAGAGAAGGAGGAGATGCCGGGGCCTCACCACGGGGCCGTGGGGTCTATGCAGCGGTGCTCGGGGAGGTTGACGGGGACGGAGAGGTAGCAGTCCGGCGGGGAGGGGGAGGCAGGCCGGCGAGGTTGCGGTCCGGCGAGGGGGCCTCCAGCGACGGAGAGGACCGCGGCGATGGCGTC
>NC_041381.1:292262163-292270154 GCF_002162155.2 Triticum dicoccoides
GGGGGGGCAGAGGGAGGAGCGGGGTGTGGGGAGGGGAAGTGGGGCGAGTGGGGTGGGGTTTCGATCTAGGGTTTCTGGGGGTGGGGGATAAGGGGGACTGGGGGTGGGCTGGCCTGGGTCGGTTGGTTCGGCGGCCAGTTGGGCCGTTCAGCCCAGTTGGCCAGGGGGGTTTCCTCTTTCTTTTGTTTTTTTTGTTTTACCTTTTATTCATTTCTCTTTTATTTTAGTTGCACTATAATTTTGGTTTAGTAAAATATGAAAACAGCTCCAAAAATAGTGTGTCAAAGTAATCCACTGTTCTAAGAAGTTTTACCTCAGAATAAAAATAGTTTAGTATTTGGTAAAATATATTAGGAGTATAACTAATTTTTTTGATGTTGTTTTAATCACTTAAGGGTATTTAAATATTTTATAAAGATGTTGTTACTCCACCAATAATATCCATGATTTATTTGTCACATTAAGAACATTTTAGTTTTTACTTTTGAAAACTTTAATTGTTTGACTTGATTTTAAATTTGAATTCGAACCATTTTTGAACCATCGCGAGAGTAATAACAGTAACCGAGGTGACGTGGCATCATTAGGATGGAATTACTGTAGCATGATTACCCGGGCGTCACAATTCTCCTCCACTACAAGAAATCTCGTCCCGAGATTTAAGAGGTAGTGAAAGGGGGGGGGGAAGGTTTGGTAACGAATCTAGCGGGTCTTCTCATTCTGGCTTGCTCTTCTCGAAGAGACCGGTCCAGTACATTGATGTTTTCATTTCTCCGCTTCAGGTCATCATGATGAAGTCGGCATCCTTTCTTCGGGATCTTCATCGTATTTACGAATAGGTAACGAGGCATATTGGCAACGATAGTATGTTATAAGGGTAATGATCTGGGATTAACCCATGAATGAGCATATGAGTACCTCTCGAGTTGAACAAATAAAACACATCGAGAGTAAAGTTGGAAGGTACAATAAGAAGTTTCAGGCAGCCAGGCAATCGTTCAATGCCTAGTCAGAAGGTGAAAGTGGTTTTAAAGCCACGGAATAATTATTGTGTCCGATGGCAGAATTGATGATCTCATCGGAAGGTGGCTCACGAATTACATACGAGTCCACACGGGAGGAATAACTTTGGAAACAGGGGGTGTACAGGAGAGTCAGATTTCGATCCTGTGGAACTGTGGGTTATGGGCCCACCATGTGGTTTTAAAAGTAAGAAGGGCGATGACGTCTTGCACGATCATGTAAGTAAGGCATTTCAGAGGATAGCCCATCAGTTCTGTCGGCAACAACATCGGTACCAAGGGCGAGGGACGAAGAGAACCAATTCCTGCTCGTTGAATGAGGCGGACCAATAGGCAAAGTTCTTATCCATCGGTGGTTACCGAAATGTTTTCAACAATAGTAACAGGGTCTTACTGACAGAGTTGTGCGTCAAGGTGTTAACATAAGCAGGAGAATATCACTGCTTAGATCATATAGATCACAAGAAACGTTAACCCCACAAATGGAATGAAAATATGATTATCAGATTAAACAGAACAATGGAAAGGAAAATGTGTTTAAACACATATTTCAAAGGTATATCCTTCAGAAGGACGAGCAGAGCATGATATCCATGACAGGATATAATGTAGTAAACTCTTTAGGTAGGGGAGAGAAATTTCATGACATTACCCATACAATGATGTTTGGTTAATTGATAAAGAAAATTTAGCATTTTGAAGATCGAAGTACCAACGACATGCTTCGAGATAGCATTGACATGGCCTTCAAGCAAAGGTCGAACTTTGGATACACAAGCATCCATCAGGAACAGCTTATAGAATAAGCCTTACTATTTCCTAATGGAAGAATGGCTACCCTTGCTAAAATGGGAACTATAACAATAGGGCTCCGGCTAGGGGTGCTGGGCATGGCATCACCTTACCGGGTCATATAAAGGCCAATGTTATATCTCATGGAAATATGTTCCATCCGTCATATCTGGCCGAGATTCAGATCTGATTGGTGTTAAGATAACTCAGACTCGGGATGCCTGAGAAGAAAGGTGCAACACAAATTGTCGAGATGACATTATAAGATTCTCGGGAATTGAACTATGGAAGCGAGTTCCGAAACAAGAGTTCATCATTAAATCAAGAAGAGGATGAGGAGGTGACTGATGGACCCAGCGATAACTCATCGAGGTATCCAAAAGATGGATCTCCACAATTATGTGGATAAGGAGATAACATTTGTCATATCAAATGATATAAGGAAGTAAGCTCGAGGGAGACATACACAATTAAACATTGATTGAAAGCTGCGCCCAAAATATGGGTTGGGTTGCACGACCAATGTCGGAATGGTGATTCAATAATTAATAGTCTAAGAATGAACGGTCGACCATTAAGAGGGTTGCTAGGAGGGCAGAATCCAAACAACACCGTTCACTTGTGGGTACCCCGGTTGAAATCAACACGAGGACCAAGAAAGAATGATGATGGTGAGAAGTATCATTATAGCAAGAATTCTGAAGAGGTGGAGCAATCCTCACAACATTCTTGACATCAAAGATGGTAATACTCCACGGTAGAGTCATAACATAAGTAGGATAGAAAGGAACTCAAGGATCAACACAAAACAGGAACAAATTTTGTGTTGGAGGGAATGCAATAATGTTGTGGATGATAACCCAAACCATCGAGGGCAAAGGATGTTGTTTCTCATCAAGAATTCGATAGATATCTTGGAAGACCCCAGAATGTTGATGATCACGACACCTCTGTCTAGAGATTTCATGAAGGTGTAATCGATCGGCGATGACCTCAAGTCAAAGGAATGATGAAGCGAAAGGTTATTGGAGTCACGGGTACGTCATAAACTCCAAACCAAGTTTGTTGTTCAAGGCAAAATGACATGATGAGGAAAATTGACGTAAGCTTAGCTCATCGTCAAAAATTGTGCTCCGAGAAGAAGGACCAGGTAGCACAGTTAAAATCAACACGAATAGATATAGCAGAGAAGGCTAGGAATGACATGATCGGGTACAAACTCGTACTTAAGGAAGATCACTGAAGAGTTGTTGAACCATAGTGCGGACTTGGTTCAGTTATCGGTGTCTTTGAGTGTTTAATAACTCAGAGCCCGTGAAAAATTGGAATCAGTGGGAAGGTAGCACTTGATGAAGAACTCATAAGAAGTTATGCAGTTCCATGATAATCTCGAGATACCAGGGGGGTAATACTCGACACAAGATCAAAGTAAAGGTTGGACTGGTGTATTGATCCATAGAAGACAATTGTTTTAACTTGTCCGAGAAATGGAATCAAAGAAGAACAATCATGGTCGGAACCACGGTTGCAAGGGATCAATTCACAGATACCATATGTTAGTTATCAAGGAAATAGTTATTATTACAAGAAGCTTCCATGATAGGATATACATCGCGTCCATGGGCATGAACACAAAGTTCAAGGTCGACTCCCACTTCCTCAATGCATAATCTTCCATTCACCTCTCGTATTTCGAAGATGACATTAGTTGTTGAAGGTTTTACCTGGTGCAATACCAGATAAGTATGACTCGTGAAATCTTTCGGGTTCACACCGATGAGGGAAGGCGTTGGTTCAATCCCATCGGGGCTTCTTGCGAACATATACCATAAGCTTCAAGAGTAAGTATCACCAGCTCGAAAGCAGAGCATGGATGACAAAAGGAAAGGATACAACTTAACAAAGGCATTATGTATCGGAGAAGGACTCACAAGGTGATTAATTATGAAGGACACTGTCGGATATAATAATCCAACAGTGGATAAGGCGATCCACAGTGGAGCTGAGGTGAGTATTGATACCCAATCAGAGGAAGAAAGAATGCGAATGCAACAGGTTATGGAATCATCTGAATAATTCAAAGCTTAAATGCAAAGGAATTATGATTTCCAAAACAAGGGATCAGAAGCAGACGTTCTGATCAAGGATGGATCAATTGAATATACCAGAGCAACAATCGACGACAGATAGTTTGGTCGAGAACCAGCTCATGTTCAAAATGACGTCTGAGCCGGAAAGATAATCCTAGGACTCAACTGATGATTGTGAACATTCACAACATATTGAATCAACGGACTCAAAAATGATGGTGACGAAGGGTGCCAATATGAATACTATACTTATGGGATTAATCATAATGAAAGCAAACACGAAATTCCAGAGCAATAGGTTGCTGAGGATTTTCGGAATATCGAATGGTATTTCGAAGACTTTTGTGTAACACATGAACAACTGGGGGGATGAGCGGATACTCAACAAGTGCGAGAATTAACCGAAGGGGTATTCAGGTGTCAATGAACAGCGAGGCAGTAAGCTCAAAGGATTATCGAAACAACGACGAGTGTTTCGGGGTATCTTGTAATAACAAGACCAACTGGGCATGAATGTAAGAATAACTTCAAGTAGTTATCCATAAGGGTTGACGGTGGAAGGGGAATTGCAAACGCGATGAACACAAGTTCTCGGGTTAACAGCGGAGAGTATCTTCGGGGTCTTCTGGTGCAGCAGACGATCATCAATAATTAGGGCTCTCCGGAGTGAAAGTGACAACGAGATCCTAATGTTAGATTTTTAGCAAAAATCATTTAACCCGAATAGAAGAGAGTTCAGAATCCCAGAGTAAAGGTCGAGGAGTAAAAGATCCTAGTACCACCCAATGGCGACGTGGGCCCGTAAGGCACACAGCCATGTTAGTAAAAGTTTTGTAATGTCTAGACTCGACTTCGGCCAAAGAGTTGGGAAGGGGATTCCTACAGGCAGTCGGCTCTGATACCAACTTGTGACGCCCCCGATTCAATCGTACACTAATCATGCACGCAAATGTGTACGATCAAGATCAGGGACTCACGGGAAGATATCACAACACAACTCTACAAATAAAATAAGTCATACAAGCATCATAATACAAGCCAGGGGCCTCGAGGGCTCGAATACAAGTGCTCGATCATAGACGAGTCAGCGGAAGCAACAATATCTGAGTACAGACATAAGTTAAACAAGTTTGCCTTAAGAAGGCTAGCACAAACTGGGATACAGATCGAAAGAGGCGCAGGCCTCCTGCCTGGGATCCTCCTAACTACTCCTGGTCGTCGTCAGCGGGCTGCACATAGTAGTAGGCACCTCCGGTGTAGTAGGAGTCGTCGTCGATGGTGGCGTCTGGCTCCAGGGCTCCAGCATCTGGTTGCGACAACCAGGTAGAAGGGAAAGGGGAAAAGAGGGAGAAAAGCAACCGTGAGTACTCATCCAAAGTACTCGCAAGCAAGGAACTACACTACATATGCATGGGTATATGTGTAAGGAGGCCATATCGGTGGACTGAACTGCAGAATGCCAGAATAAGAGGGGGATAGCTAGTCCTATCGAAGACTACGCTTCTGGCAGCCTCCGTCTTGCAGCATGTAGAAGAGAGTAGATTGAAGTCCTCCAAGTAGCATCTCCAAGTAGCAACTCCAAGTAGCATCTCCAAGTAGCATATCCAAGAGCATCGCATAGCATAATCCTACCCGGCGATCCTCCCCTCGTCGCCCTGTGGAAAAGCGATCACCGGGTTGTATGTGGAACTTGGAAGGGTGTGTTTTATTAAGTATCCGGTTCTAGTTGTCATAAGGTCAAGGTACAACTCCAAGTCGTCCTGTTACCGAAGATCACGGCTATTCGAATAGATTAACTTCCCTGCAGGGGTGCACCAACTTACCCAACACGCTCGATCCCATTTGGCCGGACACACTTTCCTGGGTCATGCCCGGCCTCGGAAGATCAACACGTCGCAGCCCCACCTAGGCTCAACAGAGAGGCCAGCACGCCGGTCTAAACCTAAGCGCACAGGGGTCTGGGCCCATCGCCCATAGCACACCTGCACGTTGCGAGGGCGGCCGGAAGCAGACCTAGCCTAGCAGGCGTTCCAGTCCAATCCGGCGCGCGCCGCTCCGTCGCTGATGTCTGAAGTGCTTCGGCTGATACCACGACGCCGGGATACCCATAACTACTCCCACGTAGATGGTTAGTGCGTATAAGCTCGTAGCCAACTCAGATCAAATACCAAGATCTCGTTAAGCGTGTTAAGTATCCGCGAACGCCGAACAGGGCTAGGCCCACCTCTCTCCTAGGCGGTCTCAACCTGCCCTGTCGCTCCGCCACAAAGTAACAGTTGGGGGCCGTCGGGAACCCAGGCCCACCTCTACCGGGATGGAGCCACCTGTCCTTTCAGCCCCCATCTCCGAACAGTATCACAGGTAATGTAACAGTGTAAGGTATATAGTATATGCCCGTGATAACCTCCCGAAGTGATCACAGCCCAGTAGTATAGCATGACAGACGGACAAGAATGTAGGGCCACTGATGGAACACTAGCATCCTATACTAAGCAGTAGGATAGCAGGTAAAGGTAACAACAGTAGTAGCAAAGACAGGCTATGCAGCAGTATAGGATTAACTGAAAGCAGTAACATGCTACACTACTCTAATGCAAGCAGTATAGAGAAGAGTAGGCGATATCTGGTGATCAAAGGGGGGGCTTGCCTGGTTGCTCTGGCAAGGAGGGATCGTCAACACCATAGTCGAACTGGGGGTCGCCGGCAGTCTCGGGGTCTACCGGAAAGAAGTAACGGAGGGGGAACACAATAAATAACAGAGCAATCAAAGTATCACAAAGCGTAACATGGCAATACGTGGTGCTAGAGGTGAATGCTGTAGGAGGTGATACTGGTGAAGGGGGGGAAACATCCGGGAAAGTATCCTCGGTGTTCCGTGTTTTCGGACAGATGATCTGAAGGGGGAAGGTTGCGTGTTTGATATGTTAGGAGTGTGTGGTGGACGAACGGGCTGCGTATCCGGGTTCGTCTCGTCGTTCTGAGCAACTTTCATGTACAAAGTTTTTCCATCCGAGCTACGGTTTATTTTATATTAATTTTAAAAGATTTAATTCATTTTTAGGATTTATTTAATTATTTAAATCCAACATTATCCAGAACAGTGCACGTTGACGTCAGCATGACGTCAGCAGTCAACTGGGAGTTGACTGGGTCAATCTGACGTGTGGGTCCCGCATGTCATACTCTGTTTACTCTAATTAGGGTTTAACTAATCTAATTACTATTTAATTAAACTAACTAGTTAATTAGATTAATTAAACATGATTGATTAACTTAATTAATTATTACCTATTTATTTATTTATTTTTACTTATTATTATTTTTCTAATTCTCTTTTTTTTGTAAAACGTTCTCAGGGTGGGCCCCCCATGTCATATGCCCAGGGGGCCTAACGGGCGCACGGGTAAGTAGGCGCTGGGCGTGTGCGCTGCCCATACCACACGGGCGCATGCCCAGGGCCGCGGCAACGGCCACTGTAGGGTCGGGTACGCGCCGGCCGGCGAGCAAGGGGCCGCGGGCGAGGAGCAGCAACGCCGGTGAACGGAGGCGGTGGTCGGAGCAACTGCAGGGGAGCCGGGGCGGGCTCGCCGACATGAGGCGCGTCACGGGGCCCCAGCGGGATGCCGGCCCAGGCGCGACGCACGGGGTGGTGCACGCGCGGTGGTGCTGCGGGTCGTTGCGGGGCCGCACGGTGATGCAGCGGCGGAACGACGCGGATGCACGGCACACGTAGCGGGGCAGCAGCAGGAGGGCTGCCCGGCGGAGTGGACGCGGAGGGAGCCGAGCGGGCGCGTCCGAACGAGGTGGGGCACGGGCGCAGGCAGGGGGCGCGGGCGCGGCCAGGGCGGCCGGCGCGCGTGCGGGCATCGGTGAGCGAGGCCATGGCCGAAGTGGCCGGAGCAGGAGAGAAGGAGGAGATGACGGGGCCTCACCACGGGGCCGTGGGGTCTATGCAGCGGTGCTCGGGGAGGTTGACGGGGACGGAGAGGTAGCAGTCCAGCGGGGAGGGGGAGGCAGGCCGGCGAGGTTGCGGTCCGGCGAGGGGGCCTCCAGCGACGGAGAGGACCGCGGCGATGGCGTCCGGTGA
>NC_041381.1:292270662-292290662 GCF_002162155.2 Triticum dicoccoides
ATGGGGTTGATTCCCTCGATCCAATCGGGGGGGGCAGAGGGAGGAGCGGGGTGTGGGGAGGGGAAGTGGGGCGAGTGGGGTGGGGTTTCGATCTAGGGTTTCTGGGGGGTGGGGGATAAGGGGGACTGGGGGTGGGACGGCCTGGGTCGGTTGGTTCGGCGGCCAGTTGGGCCGTTCAGCCCAGTTGGCCAGGGGGGTTTCCTCTTTCTTTTGTTTTTTTTGTTTTACCTTTTATTCATTTCTCTTTTATTTTAGTTGCACTATAATTTTGGTTTAGTAAAATATGAAAACAGCTCCAAAAATAGTGTGTCAAATTAATCCACTGTTCTAAGAAGTTTTACCTCAGAATAAAAATAGTTTAGTATTTGGTAAAATATATTAGGAGTATAACTAATTGTTTTGATGTTGTTTTAATCACTTAAGGGTATTTAAATATTTTATAAAGATGTTGTTACTCAACCAATAATATCCATGATTTATTTGTCACATTAAGAACATTTTAGTTTTGACTTTTGAAAACTTTAATTGTTTGACTTGATTTTAAATTTGAATTCGAACCGTTTTTGAACCATCGCGAGATAATAACAGTAACCGAGGTGACATGGCATCATTAGCGTGGAATTACTGTAGCATGATTACCCGGGCGTCACAGACATCTTCAACGTCCCCGATCTATCCCCGTACCATGGTGATGAGGATTTCGATCCGAGGTCGGATCTTTCACAAGGGAGGGGAGATGATGCGGAGCATCCCATGATCATCCCCATGGACGCATCTACATCCCCTACAACACCACTTGGACCTATGACTCGAGCACGTGCAAGAGCTCTCGAAACCGAGGTGACATCTCTCCTCTCTCAATTCCCTTTCGATTCACATGAGACATGGTTACTACCTCAAACGGAAACGCTATGCATACTCAGGTACCAAGGACTTCACCATGAAGAAGCCAGGGAGCAAGGAGAACCGGAAGCGGAAGACATACGTGAAGACGGAGAGGAAAAGCGCCAAGGACCAGACTAGCCGGACGATCCGGACGGCGGCCCGGATGATCCGGACAGAGCCCGGACGATCCGGACCCCCATCCGGATGATCCGGCTAATTCGACCGAAGACTACAAAAGCCTCGCCCCTGAAGCCGGATCATCCGGACCCTGCCCGAACGTCTGGACCGCCAGCCGGACATCCGGCCCTGCGCCTCCACCAGCCGAGTCTTTGGATCATCCGGGCCTCCACCCAGACCATCCGGACCAGCCCGGATCATCCGGCTTCGGACCCGGATCATCCGGCCAGCGCTGGTGTGCGCGTGTTGGGCTGAGCCCGTGTACCCCTTCGACCCCCTAGCCTATAAATAGGACTCCTCCTCCTCCTTTTGAGACTTAGCATTGGATTAGCTCATGTTTGTGTGAGAGCCTTTGCTCATCCACTTGGATACTTCTCCTCGAAGATCAGGACCTCTCCGGAGAAGATCCCCAAGCGGATTCAAGACCCCTCTTTAGGGAAGAACATCAAGGCCTCCTCCTGGAGAAGAACGGTTCCGTTGTATCCTTTCCCTTTGTTGATTGTGGATCATATGTTACTCTATGTATTCGGTGATCTAGCACTTGTGTGATCGATTCCTTGTTGGTTGAGTGATTCCCTCTCGTTTTACCCCCGTGTTTCCCTTTGTGCTTCCGCGTGTTCTTCGTGTTTCC
This sequence comes from Triticum dicoccoides, assembly GCF_002162155.2. Lineage (NCBI taxonomy): Eukaryota > Viridiplantae > Streptophyta > Magnoliopsida > Poales > Poaceae > Triticum > Triticum dicoccoides. The sequence continues at coordinate 292,272,356 of NC_041381.1, forward strand.
CCGTAGGATCCACTCCAAACATGAAAGATCGATGCTATAGGGTTCCACCCTACATCACAAATACTCTGCCATACCTATATTGCCGGTCTTGCTCCTTCATTATTATTGTCTTTATCTGGATCTTTAACTGAAAGAGCGGGGCCTTATATATCCTGGATTATTTTCGCGGTGCTAAATACTGTCATGTGCAATATCTTGCAATCATACCTTGGTCTTGCTCATGCCTTCAGTCTTGGTATATTTATCCGGTTCACATGTGAACGGATCTCATTACTGTTGTTGACTATGCCAGTCAATGACATGATTAATAACATCACCTTGTCATATGTGCAGCGAATCTGACCTGGATAATTACTGCCAAGAATATGTCTCATTGCTGTCTTTCTTCAGGACCTGTCGATTCTTGCATCATCCACGAGTTTCCTTCACTTGCATATCCAGTGAGGTTGTTGGATGCGTACCGTGAATTTTTTCCTTGTGCGAGGGACTTGCATGAACTTAACAGTATTCTCACTGTATTAACCAATATCTGATTCTTGAGGCGTACCTTTGTTCTGACTGATTCTTATTTCTGACTTAACCATTGTAGATCTGCCACTTGGAAACACTGTCATATGCTGACAATCCATTGTTTATTTTCTTTACGAGTTTCATACAGAAGAAAACTGGGCAGCTTGCTTCAGAATCCATCGAGATATCATGCCGAGGAAGACTGGATGGCTTGTACTCGAACCTTTCGACAGATATCTTGCTGAGGAAGGCTGGGTACCGTACCTTATAAGCTTCCCCCCTAAAGACATACTAGGGAAGACTTGGTACCTTATGCTAGAAGCTTTTGTAGTATCCAATTGAAATGACTGAATATATTGCACTGGAATCCATTCATACCTTTTCCATGCAGACTGGTCAATCGTGTCTTGTATGCTTTGCTGATAAAATTGTTGAGAAGGAATGGACTGATTTTCTTTGCAAACGGATGTTTTATATTCTTGTCATTCCGACTGCTGATAATTTGTATGACAAGAATTATCTGACCATTCATTGCATATTAGGACTGACTTTTGGGTGGCTCATGTTTCAAATCTAACTCATGACAGAATCAATCATTGTGTACGAACCATACCTTTCACTTGAAATGCATGTTGGACTTGGATCCAATGTTTGTTCTCCTGCTGGTTTGATCATTGCTGCAATGAAGATGTATCTCTGACGGGTACTTGTTACTGAAATTCTAAGCAGACTATACTTGGTATCCCGGTCGGATGTCGGCAATACAATGCTGTCAGTTGAAAATCTCATTGCTTTTAACTGAGTCCCTTGGTGTATATCTGTACTTCTCACAACTTCTTCTGATCTGGTGTCGGTTGATGAGCAATTTTCCATAAGTGGGTAACACCGAGAATTCAAAACAAAGAAGCAAAAGAAAACGATCGATTGCAACAAAGCACACAGCAAACAAGCTAGAAAACAAATCCAAACAGGCACACATAAGCACGCACAAGCATAAACAAGCAATGATACTACAGTAGATGCACTTGCACTACACGGCTGACTACACCCTACACTTGAGAAAATGCTTGGGAGGTGACGAAGAAGCTAAGGGAGTAGTGAGCGGAACTGCTGACTCCGAAACTCTGGATGGATGAGGCGGAGGGGTTGGAGAAGCTGGCGGAGACTGAGGCAGGGAAGCACGAAGCAATCTCCTGGCTCGGATGGCATCTCGGACTAACTAGGAAATAAGAAGACACTCGATCGTCATGTAATGGGACATGGCGAGGATAGCCGGGTCATGTTGAGGGTCGACATACGGGAACTAGATCCGCCTAGGATTCTTGAGGATGGTGGGATAGTATTGATAAGCACGGTTCTCTTGCACCATGATCTCTTGACGACGAAAACTGGTGATTGTTGCCATTTCGGAAAGCTGAATGACACGCTCGGGGGTAGCACCGTAACCACCGTGGAAACTGTAGGTGTGCTTACCAACAGGAATCGGGGCTGACAAATGGACATGGGAAACATACTCCAGGATTCTTCCTCCAGTAGAAAACTGGAATACTTGGCAATGGGGTGGATCTCCATGGGGATAAATGCTACGCCACATGTCACCAAGGAGGGCGGCAAAGCTAAGAGGTGCTGGAGTGGGTCTGAAAGCAATAGGAACAACACCAGGAGCTCTGGGGAGGGCACTGAACTCATGGAAGTTGACCGCCATCTACGCACGAAACAGGGGTTAGGGGTAACCGAATAAGACTATATGCAGCAAACAAATGCAACAACCAAATGCAGCAAGCGAGGGAAACAACCAGACCCTATACTGCCGTTTTCTAACGTTCCAGTGGACTAGGATGCTCTATAGCCAGACCTGCTCTGATACCAAGCCTATGGCACCCCGCTAAGAGAAACTAGAACGCACCCATATTCCAGCCCAGAGATCAAGGTGAAGTCTTCTGGAATATGGCACTGCTTTGCATAGAACAAACCAGCTCTGTATTACAACACGAATATGAATACAAGGTCTCCCATAGTACAATGAATAACACTGGCACAGCGACACTACGCCAACCACAGTTGCTCTATGCAAGCAGCATAACAACTTGAGGCAACGAAACTTCTACTAGCAGCGGAAGAACTATTGGCATCGGAGCAACGAAGGGGGATGATGGACTCCAATCTGTAGGGACTCTCGCTGGAACGTTTATCCTAGCTCGCGAACACAGGAACCACACCAAACAAGTAAGCAATCCAGGCACGACCTGCAAACTGGCATGACATGCCAGGTCAGTACATTGAATGTACTTGCAAGCTCACAATAAACCAAAAGCAGTCAAGACAAACAACAACATCGAATTAGCAGGTTAAATCAATCATGAGCATGATACTCGCAGAACAACATGGCATGCACAACTGAACATGATACAACTTTAGCATGACATGAACATATGAACATGATGATACTACATGCAACATGTTAACATTCACATGCACCAACTTACTCTGCTCGGGGTACCTCATAACCAACACATGCTTAAACTTACGAACATCGGTATCCATGATACCACGATGATCCCCTCACGATCACAAATATCCAACAAACTTTGGTGTCCACGTACCACGGTGATCCTCTCACGATCACAACCAAAAAATTTCTCATCATTGAACCAGGGTTATTGTTGACCAGGTTATCATTATTGTTGGCGCATAGTGTGCCCGACTCCGAACTGGGTCCAAATCCGTGGGTGCGGCTATCGATAGATTTAACACACACTCTGCAGAGGTTAGTACACTGTACCCACACCACGGAACCCAAGGCCTTGGACTCCCATTCGGGTGGACCAACGGCGTTCCGGCAAAACCACTCTACTGCCCATGACACTCTCCCAGCCACTTCGACCAACTCCCCTCTGGGCTAAGTTATGGGTGGCCCCATGCCTACCAAAGGCATCAACGGCCAGCGTCATGGTAAAACATAAACGGTCCAGAACGAGCACAAGGATCCATACAACAACAATGGGCACACAAGGTTCATGTCCACCTACCTGATCAGGGTAGGGCACGCCCATAACCTTCCCTCGTTGGAGGCAGTGGCAAGAGGCATGACAATAGACCAAGTTAGGTCCTTCCCATAAAGCCAAATGTGGTTGCACTGGTTAGCTCGATTCAGCGGCAACCATGACTCAACCAACAATTGTTCAAGTTCATTATTATCTGGTTAAACTTGAATGCAATAAGATGAGCCATAATAAACTAAAATGATGCAACAACGATGCATGAACATGATATCAACATAAGCATGGAGGTGCAACATAATCATCGAGCATAACCACAATGAAGCATATAACTAGCTGAGCATGGCATACTGACGAGCATGATCATAACACTACACAGGATCATAGCATGACTACTAGCATCATGAATAAATACCATGCAAGAACATAGCAAGAACACTACCAAGTAAGCATGTAACCAACTGGGTGCAAAGTAACATGCATAGCAACGGTACTTGATAACAGACGGTAAACATGCATCAGAAGGAACACCACTTCTACCAGCATATACTACTACTATCAAGCATAACATGTGACAATGATACTAGCAAGTAGCAGAAGATAACAAGATGCATCGAAACATATCATGAAGGTGAACATGAAACCACGAGCATAACTGAAACAACGACAACAGCAACAAACAAGCAGACAGATAACGGGCAAACTTTTATCAAATATTAAAGTAGAAACCATGGTTACTACATGTCTCTCATGCAAGTGGCTGTTGTGGCTTGCTTGGGGGTGACGGAGACTACGGGAAGAAGTGCAGTGAAGCCGCAGAAATGGAACACCGGACGGTTCTCTCTCAAAGGGGGCTAATTAAAGGCAAGGGCAAAAATGTCATTTTCAGTGTGGGACCACCTAGTGAAAATGTTACCAACAGAAAGAGCTCGACGAGATGAATAAGTGAGCATTGGTTTCTCCTCAATCGGACTTAGGGACCAATCTACAAATATTTTCTCCACAAACAAGTCCCTGAGCTGAAAAACAGAAACCGCCTTCGGCCGAATTCGTTTTCTGTAAAAGAAAGCGTATTTTGAGCTGTAGTTAAAGGAAATACGCTTTCCAGAAGGGAAAGCTCATTTTGGATAAAGAAAGGGAAGAATACACTTCCACAATGTAAAAACGTATATTAGAAAAACCGCATCCACTTATGTGATGTGGCAGCAAGTGCTACTTACGGGCGGGCCCAGGAAGCAAGGAGGGCCCACTAGTAGGGGGTGCCGAGCCATGCTCGTCCACTTCCTCGCGCGACCCCGACCAGGGCAGAGCAAGAAGCAGGGCAAGATAGAGTAACCCTCGACGAGGGGCCCGGGCGGCTCCACCCGTCTCCCGCCCGGCCGAGGCCACCGTCGGGTGTGGCGACGCCTGGTGCATCCATCTAGAGGGGAGGCGACCACCGGGGAGGTGCGGGGAGGAGGGGAGGCCGCGGCGACGGGAGACCACAAAGGCAGCGGTGGAGGTGATGATCTTCAGAGAAACGGCAGCTCCGGCGAGGTTGAGTGGGTTGAGGAGGGATGCCAGAGTGAGAGGAAGATGGTGGAGGTCATGGGAAGGCGCAGCTCAGGGAGGCCGGATAAGGAAGCGGCCGAGAGGCGGAGGCGACGACCGGACTCGGGTCATGCGCCCAGGGTGGATTCCGGCAAGGGGCAAGTGGGTGGGGAGGACCGCGAGGACGAGAGGTACCCGTAGGATAACTTGGGAGGAGCGGTGAGGGACTAGGCTTGCCGGAACCGAGGAGGAACCGAGGCAGCCATGGCGATCTCCGGCGAAAAGAAGAGGGGGCCGAGGACTCCGGTGAGCAAATGAGGCGAGGGAGGGGCTTGGGAGCTGCGGGAAGACTTGGGGGCATCTTATATAGGCACGGGGGAGGCTTCTCGAGCTCACGGACAAGCTCACGCCAAGCTCTAATGGAGGACAGTGGTTGGGCGTAGCACGAGCATGGAGCTAGCGGTGCATTTATGGCGAACAACAATGAGGCAACGATGCAGGGAGATGCATCCGATCACGAGGAAGCTCCAGGACATGGTTTGACATTAAGACGAAGAGGGAGCGGTTGAGCACAGGGGAAAGAATGCACTAGAGCTTGCAATCTACATGGCGCAAGCGTTATCACCACGTGCACTGGAGCAAACTGCTGGTTTTGGCCAAGCCGACCATGTCTAGTGGATAGTCCATAGTTCCCTTATTCTAACCGAAGAAAAAATTTGGTCCAGGGGCAAAGAAGAGATTTGCAGATGGCACCAAAGCAGACCAACAGCCAAGTGTTTGTGATGTGCAGTGGGGGCACCAGCTTGGTAACGACGGAAATAATTTGCCTGGAGATGATCACATACTAAGATGATAATCTCTGCAAATTTGCAGCTCATTAGGATGAAGATAAATGGTACTTGTTGTAGAAACCACCATAATGGCCAGAATTAGATATTTGGATGATGCACTCACATGGAGATGCAAGTTGAGCTGAAATTGGGCATGGCCCAATGATTTGAAGATATGAAGCTGCTCAAAAAGTTTCAGTCCATTTGGATGAACCAAACTAGTACTTGCTTCACAATGCTTGATTCTGACGAGAAACTTGGAAATATTCCACAGGGAAAATGGAGTAATGGATTGATCCAAAACTTGATGGAGGGAGTTTATACGGATAAGGGAATGTTCTGGTAAATTGGCAGCTTAAATGAAGCGATATAAAATATAGTTGCTTCACAAACTAAAAATCTAACGAGAAACCAAGATTTGGAGATGTGCTCATGTAGAAAGGTTGCATGAGCTCAAATTTGGTGGAGAGGCATGATTTGATCATATTAAAGACCTTGCAAAATTTCAACTCATTTGGATATGCCTAGCTAGCACTTCCTTCACAATGTCTTCCCTCAGACAGAAACTTTGAAAAATTGCTCAGGATTATTTACTAAGCAAATTGAATTGAATTTTGGCATGGGGCAATTATATGGAGAGGGAGAGCTGTCTAGTAAGTTTGGAGTCAATTGGGAAAAGATAAATATCACTTGCTGCACAAAGTGCCATTTAGGGCAGAATAGGAAAAGATATATTGGAGGATTATTTTTAAACATGGCAATGAAATGTTTTGCCATATTTGAGCAAGATATGACCCAAAAAATTTATCAGAATTATTTGGGGATTTTAGGATTGGCAGAAAGATGGGTTGCTTCACAACCTAGGGAAAATAGGATAATTCCTTTATCAGAAAAGGAATATTCCCAATGAAAAGAATATTGGGATTTGGGTTAGGATAGAAATGACATGAGCTAGGGATGGTTTTGGGGAGGACAAGTGTAGGATCGAAAGTACGTCTAGAGGGGGGGGGGTGATTAGACTACTTGACCAAATAAAAATATAACCTTTTCCCAATTTTAGTTCTTGGCGTATTTTAACAAATTAGCACAAGTCTGGAAATCTTAACACAATTCAAGCAAGCATGCAAAGAGTATATGAGTAGCGGAAAGTAAAGCATGCAACTTGCAAGAATGTAAAGGGATGGGTTTGGAGAGTGCAAACGCAATAGGAGACACATATGTTTTTGTCATGGTTCCGATAGGTGGTGCTATCATACATCCACGTTGATGGAGACTTCAACCCACGAAGGGTAACGGTTGCGCGAGTCCACGGAGGGCTCCACCCACGAAGGGTCCACGAAGAAGCAACCTTGTCTATCCCACCATGGCCATCGCCCATGAAGGACTTGCCTCACTAGGGTAGATCTTCGTGAAGTAGGTGATATCCTTGCCCTTACAAACTCCTTGGTTCACTCCACAATCTTGTTGGAGGCTCCCAAGTGACACCTACCAATCTAGGAGACACCACTCTCCAAAAGGTAATAGATGGTGTGTTGATGATGAACTCCTTGCTCTCGTGCTTTAAATGATAGTCTCCCCAACACTCAACTCACTCTCATAGGATTGGATTTGGTGGAAAGATGATTTGAGTGGAAGGCAACTTGGGGAAGGCTAGAGATCAAGATTCATATGGTTGGATTAGAATATCTTGGTCTCAACACATCAGTAGGTGGCTCTCTCGCAGAAAATGGGTTGTGGAAGTGTAGGCACGATCTGATGGCTTTCCTCACGAATGAGGAGAGGGTGGAGGGGTATATATAGCCTCCACAAAAAATCTAACCATTACACACATTATACCAAACTCGGTGGGACCAAGTCAGAAAACTCGGTCGGACCGATATAGTACATATGTGATCGTTAGGCAATTTCGGTGGGACCGACATGTCATCTTGGAGGGACCGATATCATTAGGGTTAGGGCATAACGTAATCTCGGTTGGACCGATTACTCAAACTCGGTTGGACCGACTTTGGTAATAAGCTAACAGAGAGTTCGCTCGACTCGGTGGGACCGAAGTGTTACGAAAAGGAAACACGGAGTTTGCATTGCAGACTCGGTGGGACCGATCGCTCATCTCGGTTAGACCAAAATGTTACGAAGGGAAACAGAGAGTTTGCAACTCCATCTCGGTGAGACTGAGATCCCTATCGGTGAGACCGAAAAGACTAGGGTTTCTGGTAGTGGCTATGTCAAATGAACTCCGTGGCGCCGGATGGATCAAAACGGTGGGGCCGAGTTTGACTTTTGGTTTGGAACATATGTGGATATGAGAAAGTGGTTGAGGGCTTTTGGAGCATATCACTAAGCATTTTGAGCAAGCAATCCATTAAGCAACACCTCATCCCCTTTTAATAGTATTGGCTTTCCTATAGACTCAATGTGATCTTGGATCACTAAAATAGAAAATGTAGAGTCTTGGACTTTAAGGCTTGATCCAATCTTTTGTCCTTAGCATTTTGAGGGGTCCACATTCCTTATCCATGCCATGCCAATCACTGCACTTTCCTGAAATATTTATCTTGTAATGGCATTAGTTCAATGAGCTATATGTTGTTAATCATTACCAAAACCACCTAGGGATAGTTGCACTTTCAATATCCCCCTGTTTGGTAATTGATGACAACATATAGATCAAAGCTTTGACAAATGATAATAAGATTGAAATACAATGTCGCTTTGAGAACTACGTGACAAACAAGAGCTTCCCCTAAATTTGTGCGTTATTTAAAATTTGCTTTGGACTGCAAATGCACAATGTGTTAGGATCATGGGTCACTCTTCAATGTCACATACATCTTGGTGGAGCGCTCAAAATGATAATAATTGAAAACATGCACTCATCACCAAGAAAAGTGAATGATCATAAATGGATATGAAGGATAATATCATTCAAGCACACATTAAAGTAGCACATGATCAAACACATGATCATCCAAGTATCTCACAAAAGGCATAGTGTATCAAGAAAACGCACAATAAAGTTCAAGCAAATAAAATGCAAAGAGAGACAAAACAACACACACTCTCTCTCTCTCGCAGACTATGATCTATAAATATTTCTCCCCCTTTGGCAACAAGTTACCAAAAAGTTAAAATATGCATAGTGCTATGCGTCTCTCAGGCTTGGTCTTCATGAGGTGGTGTAGAGATGACTCCAAGGATGAAAGCTTCTATAGATGTAGCTGGAGCTGGTGGAGTGGCTGCTGGAGCTGGTGGCACTGAAGCTGTGGCTGCTGGTGTAGATGTAGTAGCTCTTGTATCTGGGACAGGCACTCTAGCAGACCTCTAACTTCTGGGAACTCTAGTGAAAGCATCTATAGTAGACTTACCCGTCTTCTCCTCCACTTCCTCCTAAAGTTGCTCAACCACTGACTGAATCTCAGTTACCTTGACATCAAGATCATAGAATTTCTGCTCAATGATCCTCTCCAAGCTCTCCTGGTTTTGAGTCAAGGTGGCCAAGCCCTTCTCAATCCTCAAGGTGGATTGGATCAGATATCCAACCTGATCTTGCTTGCTCTTCAAGAACACCTGAGATGCCTCTTCAGCTGTTGGCATCTTTGCAGCTTTCTCAGCCCTTGCCTTCTCTCTCTTTTCATGTGCTTGCACTGAGGAAGGATCTTCCTCATCCATGACAACAATGTTGTCCTCAAAGTCTGGCCTGAGGGGTAAATGCTCCTTGTCCAACAAATATGTGCCTATGCCCATCTTGGAGTTGATGAGCACCTGAATTTGTGGAGCATACCCACAAGACCTCTTCTCATCTGCAGCAGTCCTCTTGATTGTTTCCACAATCAGACTCATCACTTTGAACTTTTGAGGGACATCAAAGATATGCAGCAAGTTGATGGAGTGTCCTCTTATCATTCCGTGATCTCCAAATTTTGGCAACAGAGTGTGCCTCAGAATGGTATTGATAGTTGGCAGCCCTGACAGCAAGTGCTTCACTGAGCCAAACTTGTGAGTCTCCAGGTCTGCATCAGGAATCTCCTTGTACATGGTTGCCATTGAGTTATGATCCTTCTTATTCTTGGCATATACATCCAAGTCATCTTCATGAGCTTTTGGGGCATTGATCAGTCTAGCCCACTCATCAACTGTAGACTGGTACCTTGTACCCTCTGACATCCATACAATTCTGCCATCTCGATAGAAATGAGCAGTAGAATAGAATTGCATGATCAGCTCATCATTCCACTTTGTGAGCTTCTGGCCAACAAACTTGTCAACTTCACAGGCCTTGAAGGTGTCATAAACACCTGGGAAGTGATCTTCATTCTCTCTAATGTAGGTCCAGTCCACCCATCTCATGTCACACACTATGGGATTCTTGTCAAGCAGGATTGTCTCACAGAAATCTTGTTGTTCCTTTGTATGGAACCTGTAATCCACAGCAGTTTTCCTCCTGACAGCATATGGGTCAGCCTTTCTCCACTATCTCAGTCCTGCATCCTTCCTGATCATCATGTCCTCTTCAACAAGATGTGCATCATTATGGTCTAGGATATTTGGCTTTAGCTTCCTTAGTACTTGGGCTTCAGCTTCTTCTTCTTCTGCTGCTTCAGGCACTGGGGCCTTGTTCTTCTCCTCAGCAGGTATGTTCCAGGTACTCCTCTTGGGTGCAATCTTGGGAACTAGAGCAGCAGCTTTGGGAGCAGATTTGGGCTTAGCAGCAGCCCCTGACTTAATAGCAGATCCCATGAGCTTCTGTGCCTTAGGTGGTGGAGCAACATCCTCTTCCTCTTCCTCACCAGATCTCACTATTGAGGACTTTCCAAGTACTTTGGTTGTTGGTGTTCTAGCCCTCTTCTTCTTGTCCTCACCAGCTGCCTCTTCTTCAGATTCAATGGTGAACTTCATGGTTTCACCTGTGGCAACTTTCCTTGGCTTGGATGTAGGAACTCTCCTAGCTGGTGCCTTTCTGTTCATGCCTGGCCTAATTGATGCAGCAGTGCCAAACTCTTTCTTCACCAACTTCTTCTTGGAAGTGGCCTCACCCTCAGCTACAACATAGTCTTCATCCTCTGAGTCAGAAGTTCTCTTCTTCCTTGTTCTAGTAGATGCCTTGGGCAAGTTACTAGGTGTGCTCCTGCTGCCCTCATCGTAGCTGCTGGAGGGACTAGTGCACTCACTCAACTGCTCTTGCCGTTCAGACCTGTTCTGGCTGTCACTCTGGTCAGACATCTTGCAGGCAAACTGTCAGCAGACCCTGTAAATAGGTTGTAGATGAGGTAGAGTAGATGAGCATCACAAAGTACAGAGTTCTTGCAAAACAAATTGAGTCAAAAAGCTTAGTTTTAGTTCTCCGTAGAAGTGATCTCGGAGCTACCGAATTGTCAAACTCGGTGATACCGAAGCAACACTTGGAACCTAAACTAGTGAACTCGGTTGGACCGAGTCACAGTTCGGTGGCACCGAGATTGCTAGGGTTTCACAGAATCCTGAACTCGGTCACACCGATTTGCATGTTTCGGTTGGACTGAAAAGTGCATGTGCCATGGCATAAGCCGAATCGGTGAGACCGATTTCTATGACTCGGTCGGTCCGAGATGAGTCCTGCGGGGAGCTAACCCTAATTTTTTTGAATCAATCTAGACCTAAGGAAGTTTTAGCTGGATAGATTAATCTAATTCGTGGCAAGAAACATGGCATTGTCCTTGTGCTAGGAATGAGAGTGAAAATGACAGCACAAGGGGTCGAACATGTACCCTAGAACGGCGAGTGTTTGCTACGGCGGCGATGACGGAGCAAAATCCGTCAACGGCGGCTGAATCCAATGGCGGGAGGTCGTTGGCAGTGAGGAGACGATCCGGAGACCCGAGGGGGCAGAGCAGGACACGCGCGTGCTGAGAGGATTTGAAGTAATTTCCAAAATCTCACCCGTGGGTATTTATATCCCGACCCTGTCGGTGTGACCGAGTGGAACAACTCGGTGGCACCGAGATTGCAGAATCGCAAGCAGTTGCTGCAACTCGATGTGACCGAAGTGTTAAAATCGGTTGCACCGAGATGAAAACCTAGATCACCTTAGTGAACTCGGTTTGACCGAAATGGATTTCTCGGTCAGACCGAAATGCACAAAGAGGTTTTGTAAGTTTAAGTCTATGACGAATCGGGAACTCCGAGTGCTCCTCACACAGAGTGGTTTGAATCTAACTTGATCAAACTTTGTGATGTAGCATGAATAGAGTTTGAGACGAGAAAAACATAGATAGCTAGAGAAGGTTCTTAGGCATTCTTGTCCATCCACTTGGCAAAAGAAAAGGAGACAAACAAACAAAGCAACAAGTGGATGTCCTCGAATGAGTAAAAATGCAACCAACATGCTCACGCAATAAGATGGCAAATGAAACATGTGGAAATGCATGCACAACCAATTCTAGCATCTATCAAACAACTGGCGATGACTAGGTCATCTATATGTGAGTATATTAACTTAGGAGTCAAATGAGAACATTTGATCATAGGTCATACTCATCGTTTAAGCACAAGTGGGGTTACCACTTTTACATAAAGGATTGTTGTGTTCACACAATTAGAGTTGCTTTAGCTCAATTCTTTAGAGTAAAGCTTCCCCTAGATGTGAGATCCCCCCTAAGAGGGATGAACTAACCTTGGGTTTTGTCGATGATGACTTCATGTAGGTGCTGAAGATGCGGATGCTCAAAGTTGTTGTAGATCATTTGGAGCAATACATTGGAGTGAGTTGCACTTTCAATACCTACACGGGTTAGTCCCATAAGGAACAAGCAAGGATATCCATAGACATAGAGTGATGCACACACAAGATGATGTCCATGAAAGCATTAGGTCACCTTGTCCCTTGTCTTACCAACAAGAGGGTTTGTGACTCCTTGAACTAGTGCAAGATGTGGAAGTTGATTACACTTGTCCTTGCCAAAATGATGTGAGTGAAGAATATTGGCGGAGTCACCCTCAAGAACTCTCTAGTCCTTCTTCTTTGGGATCCACATAATTTTGATGGGAATCCTTGGGGTTGTAGTGGAACTTGATGAAGTAGAACTTGATGTAGTCTTGGGAACCCACTTGACCAAGGCCTTGGGAGCTTCTTCAAATGCATCAATCTCCTCCTGAAGCTTGTCCTTGCCTTTTTGCTTGTGGTCTTGTGGTGGAAGATCATCTTGAGCTTGTGTCCCTTGGAAAGAAGTAGGATCATACTTCTCTTCTTGGGGAACAAACTTCGTCTTGGGGTATTGATCTTCTTCCCACTCAACTCCATTGGCATTGAACTTTCATTCAAAACCAACACCTTGATTCTTCCGGTGCCTTCCTTGCTTGCGTACAATTTCCTCAAATTGCTTACTTCCGGCAAGGCTATTGTAGACACCCTTCTCTATAATTCCCTTCAATAAGCTATTTGCTTTCTCAAGTGTAACTTGGCTAAGAGAATCGTTAGTGGAATCAAGAGAACTACTAGAAGCAACAACATTGGATTTAGCATGATTATTGTTACTACTAGAGGAAGAATCTTCCTTACTATTGTTATTAGTCTTGACTTGTGGCATGTAGGTAGATAAGAGTAAACGCTTGGCAATGTAAGAAGAACTTTTCTTGCGAATATCATCATTGATTGCCTTTAAAAACTCATACTCTTGCTCAAGGTTGAGCTTTTCAAAGCGTAACTTCTCATGAGTCTTTAAAAGTTCTCGATCATCTTCCAAGGTAGTTTGATGAGCTAACTTAAGAGTGTTTAGTTCTTTAGTTAGGCGCTCAATCTTCTCCTTATCATTGTCATTCATTTTATCTTGATTAGCATGATTAATTGATGTTTCATCATAGTATTCATCACTGGAGTTGTCAACAAGTAAATGATCATCACCTAACAAGTCATCTTCATCACTATTGAAATCAACATACTTGGGGTGTGATACCTTTGGGCCTTTAGCCATGAAGCATCTTGCAAATCCTTCATTTGGTGAGTCAAATATGTCATAGGAGTTGGTTGACACAAGTGCTAGACCAGCAACACCTTCATCTTGAGTATATTCGGAGTCGGAGTGATAGCTTCTCTCGGAGTGATGGTCGGAGTCGGAGCCGGAGCCGGATACCCATTCACCAACATGATCTTGATGTCTTCGCTTTGTGTAGCTCTTTGATGATTTGTCCTTCCTTTCTGAATCTTGCTTCTCCGGGAGGTTCTTCATTCATAATGATCACCTCTACTCCTCCTCTCTCTTGGTGGCGATTCTTCTCTTCTACTTCTTATTTTGGGTGAATCTTCTCTCCTCTTTTAAGGAGCCGTACACTCATTAGAATAGTGTCCGGGTCTTCCACAATTGTATCAATTATGCTCAAGACTCGAAGATCTTTTGTCATTGTAGGACCTTGACTTGGAACTTATTTCCTTACTTCTACTCTTGTAGAACTTGTTGAAGGTTTTCACCATTAAGCTCAATTCCTAATTGAAGGTTTGTTTCTCACTTGATGATGTAGGAGCATCACATGAGGCTTTGTAAGCACCACTTGACTTGTTATGAAGCTCTTCCTTATTCTTGAGTGACATCTCATGAGCAACAATTCTTCCAATGACTTCCGTTCGCTTGAGATCTTTGTAATTGGGCATTATTTGGATCAATGTGCACATGGTATCATATTTTCCATCCAAGGCTCTTAGGATCTTCTTGATGATGAATTTATCGGTCATCTCTTCACTTCCTAAGCCAGCAATCTCATTTGTGATGAGAGCAAGCCTAGAGTACATTTCAGCGACACCTTCACCATCCTTCATTTTGAACTTGTCAAGTTGACTTTGAAGCACATCCAATTTGGATTCCTTGACGAAGTCGGTACCTTCGTGCATGTCAATCAAAGTATCCCCAATTTCCTTTGCATTCTCAAGGCAGCTGATTTTGTTGAATTCTTCAGGGCACAATCCGTTGAAGAGGATATCACAAGCTTGAGTGTTGTATTGTAGCATCTTCAACTCTTCCGCGGTAGCTTCACGGTTCGGTTCTCTCCCATCGAAGAATTCACCTTGCAAGCCAATACACACAATAGCCCAAACGGCAGGGTTATGTCCAAGAATATGCATTTTCATCTTATGCTTCCAACTAGCAAAATTACTACCATCAAAGTAAGGACCTCTATGGTAGTAATTTCCCTTGCTAAACGCCATACTCTCCTAGGTTGTGAAACCAAGGCTATGATCACCAAAAGCTATGGAAATCAAGGCAAATGGAGACCAAAGCTCTTATACCAATTGTAGGATCAAAAGTATGTCTAGAGGGGGGGGGGTGATTAGACTACTTGACCAAATAAAAACTTAACCTTTTCCCAATTTTAGTTCTTGGCAGATTTTAACATATTAGCACAAGTCAAGCAATCTTAAAACAATTCAAGCAAGCATGCAAAGAGTATATGAGCAGCGGAAAGTAAAGAATGCAACTTGCAAGAATGTAAAGGGATGGGTTTGGAGAGTGCAAATGCAATAGGCGACACGGATGCTTTTGTCGTGGTTCCGGTAGGTGGTGCTATTATTAATCCACGTTGATGGAGATTTCAACCCACGAAGGGTAACAGCTGCACGAGTCCATGGAGGGCTCCACCCACGAAGGGTCCACGAAGAAGCAACCCTGTCTGTCCCACCATGGCCATCGCCCATGAAGGACTTGCCTCACTAGGGTAGATCTTTATGAAGTAGGCGATCTCCTTGCCCTTACAAACTCCTTGTTCACTCCACAATCTTGTTGGAGGCTCCCAAGTGATACCTAACCAATCTAGGAGACACCACTCTCCAAAAGGTAATAGATGGTGTGTTGATGATGAACTCCTTGCTCTTGTGCTTCAAATGATAGTATTCCCAACACTCAACTCACTCACATAGGATTGGATTTGGTGGAAAGATGATTTGAGTGGAAAGCAACTTGGGGAAGGCCAGAGATCAAGATTCATATGGTTGGATTGGAATATCTTGGTCTCAACACATGAGTAGGTGGCTCTCTCTCAAAAAATGCATAGTGGAAGTGTAGGCATGATCTGATGGCTTTCCTCACGAATGAGGAGAGGGTGGAGGGGTATATATAGCCTCCACACAAAATCTAACTGTTACACACATTATACCAAACTCGGTGGGACCGAATCAGAAAACTCGGTCGGACCGATTTAGTACATATGTGACCGTTAGGCAATTTCGGTGGGACCGACATGTCATCTCGCTGGGACCGATATCATTAGGGTTAGGGCATAACATAATCTCGGTTGGACAGATTACTCAAACTCGGTTGGACTGACTTTGGTAATAAGCTAACAGGGAGTTGGTCAGGCAAACTCGGTGGGACCGATTCGCTTGTCTTGGTGGGACCGAAGCATTATGAAAAGGAAACAGGGAGTTTGCATTGCAGACTCGGTGGGACCAATCGCTCATTTTGGTTAGACTGAAACGTTACGAAGGGAAATAGAGAGTTTGCAACCCCATCTCGGTGAGACCGAGATCCCTATCGGTGAGACCGAAAAGACTAGGGTTTCTGGCAGTGGCTATGTCAAATGAACTCGGTGGAACGGATAGATCAAATTGGTGGGGCCGAGTTTGACTTTTGGTTTGGAACATATGTGGATATGAGAAAGTGGTTGAGGGATTTTGGAGCATATCACTAAGCATTTTGAGCAAGCAATCCATTAGGCAACACCTCATCCCCTTTTAATAGTATTGGCTTTCCTATAGACTCAATGTGATCTTGGATCACTAAAATAGAAAATGTAGAGTATTGGACTTTAAAGCTTGAGCCAATCTTTGTCCTTAGCATTTTGAGGGGTCCACATTCCTTATCCATGCCATGCCAATCATTGAAATTTCCTGAAATATTTATCTTGTAATGGCATTAGTTCAATGAGCTATATGTTGTTAATCATTACCAAAACCACCCAGGGATAGTTGCACTTTCAACAAGCCACTATAAAACCTAGGAAGACATGATCTTCCCAAGTTTTGGAACCACATAGCTACAGAAAAGCGATTCAAATAAATAAATCCAAGAAAATCGAAGGAAAAAAGAAAAGGGCAAAATCCAGGCTGTTACAAAAATAGAGAGTTTGCAATCCCATCTCGGTGAGACCGAGATCTCTATCGGTAAGAGCGAACTGATTAGGGATTGTGGATATGGCTATGTCAAGTGAACTCGTTGGCGCCGGATAGATCAAATTGGTGGGGCCGAGTTTGAATTTTAGACATATGTGGAAAGTAGAAAGTGGTTGAGGGTTTTTGGAGCATATCACTAAGCATTTTGAGCAAGCAAGCCATTAAGCAATACCTCATCCCATTTTAATAGTATTGGCTTTTCCTATGGACTCAATGTGATCTTGAATCACTAAAATGAAAATGTAGAGTCTTGAGCTTTTGCCAATAAGTGTCCTTAGCATTTTGAGGGGGCCACATCTCTAGTCCATGCCATACCAACCATTGAAATTTCTGAAACATTGATCTTGAAAGAATATTAGTTCAATGAGCTATGTGTTGTTATGAATTACCAAACCACCCGGGGATTAGTTGCACTTTCATGCTTGTTGTTCGTTTGCCTAGAAGAAACAAACCCTCATGGTTAGGTTGATCATGCTGCGGTGTGGTTAATAACCTCTCGAAGTTAGTTTAGCAATTGCTAAGGCGCGATGTCATCGCACATTCATAGTCGGATCATCAAAGTCGACTTCCTCTAAAATGATAGCTACCATCTCATTGAGAGACGTGACACCATTTCCTCTATCAAGTGGTATCAGATTTCTAGGTTGCTTGGTGATATTTTACCAGCTTTCGTAGTTTAAATCGCATTTGTTCTTCATACCTACAGTCCACACAAAACCTACAAAAAATTAGGGTTAGGTCATCGTATCCGAATCAATGTGAGCCTTTTGCTATTTTCGATTTGGTGTTTTGCTTTGTTGAATTTCTGGTTGCAATGTCATGTCAAGTTGCTAGTCTTAGCGTCTAGTTCCCTTAGTGTTTCAAGTTCTGGTCACAGGTTTTCATGCTGCTACCACACAATCATAATCGCCGCTGATATAGCATCACCACATATCCACTACCAATTCGAGTCCATATACACCACCACATATCCGCTGCCATCCCACCAATCAGACTCCACGAACAACACATATTCTCTACCATCAAGCCAATCTGAGTCCACCTCCATCACAGATTCGCCACCAGTCCGTGTTCCACCATATTCATCTCCGCCACCATCAAGCCAACCCGAGTCCACCTCCGTCACAGATTCGCCACCAGTCCGTGTTCCGCCATATTCATCTCCGCAATATTCCTAGTCCGAGTCCATTTGCGTCTGTGTTGTCGATTTCCAGATCACGTCATACTGCGTGTCGTGACAGAGTCGGACTCCCTAGCTTCCGTGCTACCCATAGAAGAAAAATAGTTCCAAACTAAAAAAACTA
>NC_041381.1:292292063-292313228 GCF_002162155.2 Triticum dicoccoides
CTACTACTACTACCACCACCACCACCACCACCACCACCACCACCACCACCACCTCCACGTCGCGATCGAGTACTCCACCCCGAGCGAAGCGTGTTGCTCTTGAGGAAGACCAAAATCCTAGTGCCGCTGCTACTACTGTTGCTGCTTCTATGGCTCCTGTTGCTACTGCTGAGGAGGAGGAGGATGATTACAATGGTGATTATCAGGATTAGAACTACGTGCAACCAAGAGCACCACCACCAGGTCATCCACATGAATATAATCGCAATGGTAGGGCTGCACCACCACCTCAGTAGGAGTTATGACCACATGGCTAAACTAAAGTTTAATGTTTCACCATTTTAGGGTAGATACATTCCGCATGTTTATCTACTTGGGAGTTAGAAATGGAACAAAGTTTTACATTCTTATAATATCCTTAGGATAGACATGTTGCTGCTGCTATTTGTGTATTCACTAGTTCTTCATGTGTTTGGTAGTCTAAATATTGTAGATTATATCATGATAATATTCCTACTACTTGGGCTGCTTTGATAATTATTATGCATACTCATTGGGTTCCACCATATTATCAATGTGAATTACTCCAATAATTGCAGCATTGAAGACAAGGAAAAAAATTATGTAGAGGATTATTATCCAGAATTGCAAACTGGCATGATTCATGTTGTATTGTTGAGGATAATGAAGCTATCCTTGCAAGTTTTATGGGTAGATTAAATAGAGAGTTTTAGACCATTTTAGAGTAACAAAGGCAGAAAAAGGAATCAATTACTGGCCAATAAAGGAGGATGAAACATGCGGCCACAAAAATGGTAATCCCGCCAATCCCAAACAAGTGTTGCAGTTTTGAAATAAGCTTCAGTAGTTTATTAATTCTGAGAGTGGCATTGCTTAATTTTACCAGCGACATTAGATTAACAAAAAGCATAAACAGTTCCAGGGGAGAGTGGGCGCAACAACAGCATGTGCTTCCATATACTTATAAAGGGGTTGACGCAGAGTTTTGTTGTAACAAAGAAACAAGCATCATGTCTGGGTTGGAACAATTTTTGCTCACTTAATGGTAAAAGACAACAGTTCAATAGCTTCAATTCAACATTTATCCAAAACAGTACCAATACAAGTAGCACAACATCCCAAAGCACACTGCAACATCATGTGGATGAAAGTCGGTACTGACCTTTCCTGACCAAGATTTGAAACAACTCGAGAGGAAGGCTGGACACATATCCCAACACATATATGAAATCTTGATCTTCTTTTGTGCAGTTCCACCCAAATCAAGCAAAGTCGCCGGTGTGACATTCAAGTTGAACTGCAGAAAACACTATTAAAACATAAGTGTTTCGCGTAGCGAAGCAAAATGTCGCAATAGCAACAAGTTGAATAGATATCCCTGTTTAAACAGAGGCAAAAAAGGAATCAATTACTGGCTAATAAAGGAGGATGAAACATGCGGCCACAAAAATGGTAATCCCGCCAATCCCTAACAAGTGTCGCAGTTTTGAAATAAGATTCAGTAGTTAATTTTGAGAGTGGCATTGCTTAATTTTACAAGTAGCATTAGATTAACGAAAAGCATAAACAGTTCCAGGGGAGAGTGGGCGCAACAACAATATGTGCTTCCATCTACTTATAAAGGGGCTGATGCAGAGTTCGTTGTAACAAAGAAACAAGCATCATGTCTGGGTTGGTCCCATTTTTGTTCACTACTTAATGGGAAAAGACAGCAATACAATAGCTTCAATTCAACATTTATTTAAAACAGTACCAATACAAGTAGCACAACATCTCAAAGCACAGTGCACAGTCATGTGGATAAAGGCCTGTACTGACCTTTCATACGAATCTACCAACACGAATAGGAAATCCAATCTCGTTTTGTGCAGTTGCACTGAAATCAAGCAAAGTGTTTCGCGTAGCGAAGCAAAATGTCGCAATAGCAACAAGTTGAATAGATATTCCTGTTTAAACAGAGGCAAAAAAAGGAATCAATTACTGGCTAATAAAGGAGGATGAAACATGCGGCCAGAAAAATGGTAATGCCACCAATCCCTAACAAGTGTTGCCGTTTTGAAATAAGATTCAGTAGTTAATTCTGAGAGTGGCATTGCTTAATTTTACCAGCGGCATTAGATTAACAAAAAGCATAAATAGTTCTAGGGGAGAGTGGGTGCAACAACACCATGTGCTTCCATCTACTTATAAAGGGGGTGATGCAGAGTTTGTTGTAACAAAGCAACAAGCATCATGTCTGGGTTGGTACCATTTTTGTTCACTACTTAATGGGAAAAGACAGCAATACAATAGCTTCAATTCAACATTTATGTAAAACAGTACCAATACAAGTAGCACAACATCTCAAAACACATTGCACGATCATGTGGATGAAGGCAAGTACCAATCTGTCATGATGCACACAAGATCACCTACGAATCTGCCAACACGAATAGGAAATCCAATCTCGTTTTGTGCAGTTGCATTGAAATCAAGCAAAGTGTTTCGCGTAGAGAAGCAAAATGTCGCAATAGCAACAAGTTGAATAGATACACCTGTTTTAATAGAGGCAAAAAAGGAAACAATTACTTGCTGATAAAGGAGGATGAAACAAACGGTGATATAAAGAAGCATCTAACTTATCTTGATGGAAAACAAAGTAGGATAGTAGCATTTCTAAATCGGTTGCATTGATTCATATTAACAGAGACATTCTCTTAAAACAACATTCATTCAAAAATGTAATTTACTTTTAACAGTGGCATTGCTTCAATTTTCCAGCGGCATTCTTAGGTTAACAACAGCAAAATAGTTGTATGGGACATGCCAACACCATGTGCGTCCACACGTATAAATGGGTGATGCAGAGTATATAGCCAAGCAACATATCTGCGTTGGTCCCATATTTGTTCTCTTTGAACCTTTTTCCTATGTGAGGGCAGCAAATCTAGTCCTGCACAAACTACCCGACCCCCCAGTTTCTTTCCCTTTTCAACAAAGAGATCGGTTCCTTACAGATGTGTGTACTGGGTTACCCCCTTTTTCCCTTTTCGACCAACAAAGCAGCTAGATAGCCAGTCTATACTACTTTCCGTCCCTCCTTTCCTCATTGAACCATGTCCTAGATTCATGCTCCAGCCCACCGCACCCTTCTTTCCTCTTTGAACCAAGACCTAGATTCAACTACAGATTGAAAAAGATCCACATGCAACTAGAGCAACGACGGTTTCAAAGAAACTTATACCTTAGGGTTGTCGGGATGTGGCAAGGCGTGCGGCGGGAGGCCAGATTTGCCCACACTATGTACGGCAGAGAGGAAGAAGGGGTCGGTGGCCCTCCCACATAGGCGCTGGGTGAAAGAGAACAGCGCAGCCGACAGTGGATTGCCTCCCTCGCCGTAGGCGATAGAGTGAACGTTGCACCTCCTCCCCTTCCTGGTGCGACGGGATCCGGACGCCTCCTTCACCAGCTGTGAGGGGGGAGAGAGAGAGACAAGAGGCCAACGCAGTCTTGTTTAGATCTAGTGAAGAGAGGGTGAGAGACTGTGAATATGGCAAACCCTAGAAAAGGAACGCCGAGCCTCCAGCGTGTATATATATATGTAGTGCGACGAGAGTGTGGAGAGTGCAAACCCTAGCGAACAAGCGCTGAGGCTCCAGCTTATATATATACTACTGTAGTACAGACTGAGCTCTGGTGCCTTAACTGCACCTGCTTTTGGCTGTATGACAGGTGAGCCAGCCACATTTTGGGCCCACCTATCATAACCCCAAAGGCAGGTGCACTAAAGTCAATGAAGCTGTGTCCATATTGTACTTGTGTATACGACTAATATATAGTGGAGTGGTTTTCTTATTCTCTCCATAACAATCATTTTAAATTGTGTAAGTACGAAACGAAACTCTTTATTTAACATACAGTGAAGAAAGCGACTACTACTTCCGATGAACTAACGATCCACGCGTCCTGGTTCCACTTGTTGTCCTTCACATGCGGTACACTACCCTCCCTTAAGTGAACAACCACACATGCGCCAAATTATCAGAAACGTGCAAGAGTGTGTACAAATAAAGAATTTTAATTTCAATTATCGAAAAGGTTTGACAGTATGTACAGTTTGCCCTCTCTAATAATTATGGTTTGTTGTGTTCGGCCTAAACTTGGCAAACTTTACAAAGTTTGACTTCAGTCAAATCTAATACGCGGAGTAAATAAAAATGGAGGGCTACTACGTCCATCCGGGTTTTTAGTCCACACCATTTTTTAAATCAAAGTTAATAGCTGGACAAATAAAATTACAGGGGAGCTGGAGACAAAGTTGTGACAAGGCTTAGAAATCAATACAAAACTTATGCTCTTAGTACCAACCTCGATCCTTCTTCAAGGAAACATTTGGTTCATAGCCAATTGTGTGATAAAATTGCACCAACGTGAAAGACGACTGCGTCTCCAACGCAACCAGGGTGAACTAGCGAAGGATATCATCTTTGTGCGTAACAAGCAAAGAGCACTGATGGAAGACAACTTGTTTTTCATTGAAAATCGATCAACTTCACCAGCCGACGCAACCATGAGGCGCAACCATGAGCATCGATAGGTCATCGTGGTGATGCATCATCCATTTGGCATCAAGTTTGGGTGAGGCACCTATGAAGTTCGACAAATCCTCACTGTGGTCTGTTTCTTCTCAGTAATCAAGCTCGAGGAAGGAAGAACCACATGGCAGAGGACAGTGAGGCGAACCAACTGGCACATTATTTATGTTGTTAATTATATACTAAGAAATATTAACGTACATCATCTCTTGTTTGCGGGCATCCGGACCGCTGCCACGGCCTGTCCTGACCAACCCGAACCCTCTTCATCACCCACGCATGCTTCCCACCCAAAATGGTTAGTGCCGCATTCATGCCCGGCAAGAGCGGACGCGACCTCTCACTGGCTCCGGCATTGAAGCGCGCCGGCCGAGAGAGCGTCGCCCGTGCCGCTTCCTGGTGCACGCGACTGCTCCGTGTTCAAAGGTTGCAATAGCCGGCCATAACATGCATGTAAAAAGTTTGGGAGTACGTCTATAGCTAGCTGTACTCCCCCAACTCATCAATCTCTTCCAGAAGTGCTAGTACTCCATGGTGCGATCCATCGACAAGCAGGCGGGAAAGTTATCGTATACTCGGTTTGCGGTGAGTGGCATGCCGAGCGACTATGTGGGGTTGAGCCATGGAGGAGGGCGAGACACAAACACGAAAGATGTGATTTAAACGTTGGTTTTGCTCGATGGCGCGATCCAACGAAAGGAAACGTTGGTTTCTCTCTGTTTCCATTTTTTCTCCGGAAAAACGGAAACTTTCCACTCCATTTTTATTCCTATTCCAAGGTTGCCCCGTTACAACATTCCATCAAATACAAAGGAAAACTAACACGCATGCTGATGCATCTCAATGATTCAAAGATCATAGCCAATATTTACTTCACAACTAAACACAAAAGTTGTGAGAGCGTGTACGAAATAAAAACTACCGATCTAGTCACTATGACTTAAACCCTAAACCCTAAACATGATTTAATTTCCTGGCCAGGTAGAACCTGTCGAAGGAAAGACAACTGGCACCCTCGGATCATACGATGCTTTTGTGCAGTTCCACTAAAATCGAGCTGAGCATCCCTGATGTCAAAGATATTGAAGAAGTGTGATTAGAATAATAGTACTAGCACTAGTTCATGAGACATAAACTCATCACAAGTAGAAGCCAGTATAAGTAGAGAAAGATCGACATGGAGATGGAGCTACGTGAGGAGCTGCAGTAGTTGAGCAAGCCGGCTTCAAAAGGAAGATGGACTACCTGGGACGTCGGGCTGTAGCTAGAAGGGCGGTTGGGATGCAGCATCGGCCCATATCGCAGTGACCCCCAATTGGGATGCACCGACTGTGGGGTTTCTCCCTCGCCAATGTCGACCGCGTCTACGCAGAACATTGTTCCCTTCCACGAGCTGCGGGATCAGGCCGGATATGTGACCAATGGTGTGGCTACCATCGTTCTATGCTTGTGAAGAGAGCAACCCAAGCAAGCAGGCTTGTAGCTTAGGCTCCTACTAGTGTATATACAGTGGTTTTCTTTTTCTCTCCATATCAACCATTTTCTATTACGTACGTGTCATTGAAGAGTGAAATGATGGTTGCTTCTTCCGACTAACTTACTGTGTGATCTGACTGCTCCTTAGTGGCCCCTACACGTACTCTCCCTATGTGTATGCAATAGTCACACGTACACATGGACGCAAAAATGTGCGCACGACGGAACACACACGGTCATGCTCAAGTGCTCAACCTACACATGCATGCACACACATACTCAGTCAGGGTGAGCTAGTGTCCGTATACACACCGGAAAATATATATTGAGCGCAATGAGTGTATTATGAAGTCCACTGACCGTATTTTTACAAATATACAGTGACAGACAGTGTATTTATCTCATTTGAAGTTAAGCCATATTAACCGGAGAGGAGGCAGTATGGACTAGCATTACTTTGCTGTGTCCCGTCAACTTGCCGAACGAGGAGAAGCTTGCAGGATGGGAGAAGTTTGAGCGCGGTGGCTCGCGGGACAAGGAGAAACTTTTGACTAATGCAAGCTCTCCCTCGCTCATGCGGTGGACGTGCAATAGTTAATTCGGTGTGAGATTGCCAGAAGCATACACTATACTAGTACTATTATTATTCGACTTCCCGAAGAGGCGAACAACCAAGCGCAAAGGTTACTAGTAGTACTGGTACTACTACTATAGTCCATAGAGATACGTACTATACTAGTACTAGGAACCGGATGGAGGAGCGTCTGCACTCTTATTATAATTTTAAAATGTGATAAAGCAATCTTCAACACATTTGGTTCTCTTCGAGGGTTCTCGCATGTGATAATGGAAGTTGATTGCATGGAACACTCACCACAATTCTCGGTTAATTCTATCTCATATCATATCCTGTTACAAATAGGAGCGCTCGGTAATATTTCCTCTTTTTTTATTATTCAGCATGTAAACAGGTCAGCAAACTTTGCAGCGCATCTTTGTGCGAACCATGCTTGGTACACTTTGAATGTGGCCGAGAGCTGGCTAGATCAAACACCTCGCTTCCTACTTCTTTTTTCGCAGGGTACCTCGCTTCCTAGTGACCAGTGTCTTGGCGGATCGTCCTAAGAATGCTTATATATGAATAAAGCTCTCTCATTTACCTGCAAAAAATATTAAGCCACATTAACCGGAAAGGAGGGAGTATGGACTAGCACTACTTTTTGGTGTGTCCCGTCAACTCGCAGAACGAGGAGAAGCTTGCAGGACAAGGTGAAGCTCACTTAGGCCTTTTGACTAATGCAACCTACCCTCGCGCAGGCGATGGACATGCATCAGTCCATTCGATGTCAGGTTGTCCGAGGCATACACTGTAGTACCCAACATGTGGAGTACCATCATTGTTCGACTTCACGAAGAGGCGAAGAGCCAAGTGCAAGGTTTAGAAGTACGAGTAGTACTACTACTAGAACCGCATGGTGGAGCATCTGTACTCTTATTTTTTTTAATCTGTGATAAAGTACATGTTTATTCCGGAGAAGGGTGGAAAACGGCAGCCCAACATGTAATGATGATATCGATCAACCAACCATGCTTGAATATATCTTGGCCTCCGTGCGAGCCCGTTTGTGTGATCTCGCTCCTCATCTCTCTCAAGGAACGACGGGTGGCCATTTTGCCGTGAGTTGAGATCGGTTTGCTCACACTCCTGTCCCACATGTCAGTGATATGCCAAGAGGAGGTGCGCTGACCGACTGGCCATACGCGTACTTGGTTTTGCACCTTCATACTACTCCTCCCTCCGTCACAGTTTACAGGGCGCGCTTCATTATGATGCATTTCTCTCAATGCATTTCCACCATGAGAGAGACTTTAGACACGTTTAGTTTAATGCTCAATTAATTAGGGCGTGGTAACCGCAATCAAGTCCACAATTTTCTCTTTATGTACTACTATGGAGTGGAGTAAGTGCATGCATGTGTGTACACGTGGTGGAAGCACTGCATGCATGTGTGTATGCATTATTTCCTCTAGTAATAGACACCGTGCTATAACTACCAATGCTATTTTTCAGGCTGATCGCTAGTCGCCTTGGTCCCACAGATTTTTTCTTTTTTCTGAAGCGCGCTCTATAAATAGTGACTGATGGAGTAGTATGCGCGGATTCAAAGAAGAGCGTATTGATGGTTGCTTCTTCCAAGCAAATTACAGTGGGAAAGGTGGGGCTTATGATTTGACTGCTCATTACTCACTATTAATGCAGCGCAATGACCAGGCCGAGTCTCCCATGCGGTTGTGCACTACCCCCTCGGTTCTTAAATATACTCCGGAGTATTTGTCTTTCTAGAGATTTCAACGAGTGACTACTCAAGTATTTGTCTTTTTAGAGATTCAAATGGACTACTACATACAGATGTATATAGACATATTTTAGAGTGTAGATTCACTCATTTTGCTCCGTATGTAGTCACTTGTTCAAATCTCTAGAAAGACAAATAGAGTATTTAGGAACCGAGGGAGTACACATACGAAGCAAAATGAGTGAATCTACACTGTAAAATATGCCCATTTGAAATTTGTAAAAAGAAAAATATTTAGGAACGAAGGAGTATAATTTTCTGCATGGCATATGGACCCGAATGCTGAAGAGGCTTCTGGCAATGCTATCAAGCTTCTAGCATTTGTTTACATAATTGACGTGATATACAAATAATTTTCCAGCGACATGAAATTGTACAATGGTGTGAGCTTTCAACTTTTGTTTCGTGTGTCTTGCCATCAATGCTCTTTCGGAAACAATAAAAAACTAACTTCCTTGCTAATATGCATCTCAATTATTAGCAGATCAGAGCTAGTATTTACATCACAACTGAAGACAAAGTTGTGAGAAGGTGCTAAATTAAAATTGATCCATGCTTTCATTGGCAGCAACGTCCCCCCATCTCTATCTAAATCAACAAGGCATGTTGGGAAAAAAGTAGCTGTCTGGAGCATGCAACATTCCGATCATTTTGTGCAGTTCCACTAAAAGAGTTGAGCGTCCCTGTTCCAAAGATATTAAGTGTGATTACGGTAATAGAGGACTGTGGATGAAACAATAAACACACAAATTGAAGTCAGTCACCTTTGCAGTCTCTCTTAAGACTAACTAGTTGGAGAAGATTAGGCTCAGAGTTGGATGAGGAGGATAGAGCAAAACCAATCTCCCTTTGTGCAGTCGCACTGAAATGTAGAGACGTTGCCCGTGTGACATTTTAGTTCAACTGCACGAAACACTCTTAAGAAAAAAGTGATTTGTGCAGTTCACCAAAAGGTCGCAATAGCAATGAGGTGAAATGGATAGCCCTGTTTGCAAAAAGAGGTAGAAAGGAAACAATTACCGGCCAATAATAGTTGATGACACATGCGACGACAAAAAAGAAGCATATTCCTTGTCCTAAGGGAAGATAACAACAGGGTTGTGTTTGTCTAAAACGGTGTGAGGACGAGATTGCAATATGGGAAGTACGCCGGACGAGCTATGTTTTCGGCAAAGAACTATGGAAGATCCACATGCAGCAACGTGGGAAGACGGGCAGTGGAGCAAGGCTGGAGGGGATACCTGGAGGTCATCGGGATGTAACTAGGTGAGCGGCAGCGGGCGAAATCTGCCCATACTGCGGCAGCGAGCAGGTGGCGTAGGCCCTACCGCGCCGGAGCTTGGTCAGAGAGAACAACGTGTACCACAGATCGGGACGTGCTGCCTCGGTGCCGTCAAACGGAGTAACGATGCACTTCCTCCCTTTCCGCCAGCCGACGGGATGCGGCCGGATCAGTGACCAACGGTGAGAGAGAGAGAGAGGCCACTGTAGCCTTGTGTGCGATACTATGAAGAGAGACAAACCAGGCAGGTAGGCTCCATTGTATATAGTGGAGCGGACTACCTTTTTCTCCATAAATTCGTTTTATATTCTGTGTGCGGCCCATTGAGAGCTATAACTTTATTTAAAAATAATGCGTCAAGTCGAACTTTGTTTCGTGCACGCGTGGTACACGACCTCCGTAGGTAAACAACCCCTACACGCATTCAAATTAGCACGTGGGCTGCCATTTCGTAAAGAAATGAGCTCCACCGTGTACCCCCGCGGGTGTGGCTGGGTATGAAGCGTGAGTACGTGCACGGTGCACTTATTCTCTTCTTGTATACATACACCACCTACGTGGGGTTGTGTGAGAGAGATACAAACCTAGAGAGATATAGTGTGTGGGTTCATGAGAGTTTTTTTGGGGGGGGGGTCAATCAAAAATGTATCATATGCAATGTGTGTGAAATAGAGTCCTAGATATATCATATATATAGAGGGGCGATCCACGAGAAGAGAGTGGAGGTATGATCAGCTTGAGGTGTCCATAGAATCGAAGAGAGGGATGATGATGATGATGTGTGTGTGTGTGTGCGCGCGCGCGATCGATAAAGAGTGCCATCGAATTTGTGTGTGCCCAGGTCAAAGATATAGAGTGGCTGGCCTACTGGAACATGAGAGGGGACATGTGCAGTTTGTCTCTGTGGCATGGATACCTACCTACAGCGCTCTACTATCGGTGTGTGGTGGGGGGAGAGGGAGGCCTAATTAACTATAGATGTATAATGGCTGGTATATGTGTGGAGGAGGAGAGAGGCCTACCTCATGTATTAAGGAGATCGATCTACCTCATGTATTAAGGGAGATCAATCGACATCCATGCATATGTGTAGGAGAGGAATAAGGTTGGGAGAGATACAGAGCTAGAGTGTTGGAGGGGGTGGTAGTGGAGTTGCTTCGAACAAATGGTGGGATAGGCTTGCTAGACAAACGGAGGGCATGCCCACAATATCAATAAGAGAGGAGATGGCTGCTTGTCTATGCACGTGCGTGTGAGAGACGGGTCAGGTGGCATGCACAAATGATGAGGGGGGACGATATGGCTGTGGTAAGCAGACGTAATTACATAGGAAGATCAATCGCCCTTTGTTAGAGAAAGAAGAGACATAACTTGTGAGGTACGTCGATCGATGGGGGGGGGAATAGTTAAAGTCGATCTAGGTATATGTTGGGAGATCGATCGGTATACATGCATGTGTGTGTTAGAAGCAAATGAGGCACGGGCAGAAGGATAGAGAGAGAGGGATACATCTAGGAGGTGGTACGAGAGGCATACTATATCGAGGGGAAAGGAGTGTGCGAGTATGAGATCGATGAAAAGAGTGGTGGGAGTGAGGCATGGACGATGATAAGAGAATAGGGGAAGCTTGTGTTTGTGCTAGGCACACCTGGCTAGAGAGGCATATCGATCGATGTGTGCCGTAAAGGAGTTGGGGGGCCTACACACACCGTGGGTGAACGACCTAAAGTGAAAAGACGAATTTGCGGGATGGAGCTAGAGAATCCCGAGGGAGGGTGAGAGGGATGCGTGCGTGTGCATGCACGAGAGAAAGTTAGAGTTAGCTACAAAGATAAGAGGATTGTGTGGGTGTAAAAGACGAATAGAGATTATACTTCATTATAAAAAGCGAATTCAGATATTTGAAGAATTTATCATAGTGTTTTAAACCGACGTATGTGTGAGTATATATAACGGTGATACACATGGTGTGGTTATGAACATGTTATACTACATATAATATATTTTATCTCTACTCTTATAAAAAACGGAGTTGTTGATGATGGTGTGCCTGCCATCCTACAATATAGGCCGTCCGATTTATATCTGGTGGATAGGAAGGAAACTATGACAATTTTGAAAAAATATGCCCACACCCCTCTCCATATTTGCAAATTAGGCCCCTTGACCATGTTGATGTTCTATGGAATGCATGGGCAACTTGCTAGTACTATGTATAATACATAGAACATTGATTATAATTTGGGCTAATGTGTGGCTTTTGCATCTCAGGTCTAAATACTTGTCATAATGTAGGGGGCGGGGCACTATACTTTGTGTGATAAACACGGTGTACGTATGGAACATGGTTTAGATTATGAATATATAGTTAGTACATAAAATGTACTATTAGTTGGAATCAACATCAAGTGTATTCAAAAAATAGAATTCAAGTTCATGTAGTACACATAGTTCATATCTATCTCTATAGTAATCATGTGGTGTGTTATTAAGGTAATGCACGAATGATGGTTGAAGTTGGCAACAATCATGATGTAGATTCTTATTGAAATAGAGAAACGAATTCAAATTTAGTTCGAATTGCAACGGTAGTATAGACATTTGGAATGCACTAAAGTGTTGGTATGAGTAGGTTACATGCATTATACAGCAAGCGAAAAAATTTAATTGGACATAACATGGATTCATACTCCCTCCTTCCATCTATATACGGCGTAGTGAGTTTTTTAAGACCGCCTTTAACTATTGACAAGATTAATAGTACATGACATGCACAATGTGATATATCATTGAAAGAACCTTTCACAGACGAATTTAACAGTGTGCTTTGTGTAAGTTGCATGTCATATATTATTGCTCTAATATTTGGTCAAAGTTAGCATCAAAAAACACATTAGGCCCAATATAGATGGAAGGAGGGAGTAGCTTTGAATAGCATTTGTATAGTAAAACGGGGCAAGACTCTCTCTTTGTGTGGTGTGAATAGTTTTATTTTTTTCGTTTTCATTTTGGTTGAGGGAAGTGTGAATTGATTTGGTATGTACAAGTACAATATTACTATATGTTAGGCTTGTCCCTAAAATTCAACCCGCGCCTTGTTATATCCTGAAAATTAAGATATCGTGCTCCCAAAACTGGCGCCTTCACAACCCGCGCCTTGCTATCCCGAAATTACAACGCGCGCGAAAACTCCCTCCAGCTGCCAAATCCCAACACGCGAAATCCCCCTTCTAACCCTGAGCCGAAAGGGCCGCAATTCAAATCGATGGGGGGGTACTTTTGTAACACACCCTACATTTTGGACAACACGTCCCTAAGTCATGGTTCACCCCTCCCATCGCCCCCCTTTCGCCATTCGAAATCCCAGGCCGCCATAACCTCTCCGCTCAAGCCGCGAAACCCCACCCTCCTCCGTCCGCCACCTCACCGCTACCCAGCCGGAGCCTCTTCCCCGACGACGTCGTCCACCACAACATCTCGACGTCCCTCGTCCACCTCCCCAGATGAGGATCCGTCGTCCATCTCGTTGTCCCGCCGGTTCAGCCGCCCTGTCCTCCACCTCCAAGGAGCTGCTCCGACTATCGCCTCGTCTATCGCGGTTGCTCTATCCCCACAACGCCGCCTTAACCTGCTCCACTGGAACCGCAACATCCTCACCGACTCCTCGGACGAAGCAGAGGCCTACTCGGCACCACCAAAGAGGTTGTATCCTCATCGCATCGCACCTTCTCCTTAACTCGACCTCCCGGCGCCGACGGTGCTCCATCCCGCACCCCAATGGAGCGGCTATCTTAAAGCCGGCGCTGCGGGCGACATCTCCATGGCGGCTCTCCCCCAGTGCGAGGCCCCTTAGGCGGCAGCGTCCATACCAGTGGATCTGCTGCTGCTGCTCCGGCTCTCGCTCGATTGCTCGCTCGCCCAACTATTGCTGCTCCGGCTCTCGCTCACTCGCGCTGCTGCTGCTGCTCTCCCCCTCGCTCGTGTTGCTGCTCTGCTCCGATTTTGCTACACTTCAGTCGACTGAATCGACTTTTGGGTCAGTCAATTTTCAGGGGGTGGGGGGGGGGGGCTTGCCGGAGTTACGGAAGAACCACCCGAAGCGGGGACGGGGGCTCGCCGAAGAGGTACCCCACTATCTATCTTAGGGTTCAGGGTAGGGGCGGGGGCCTAGAGGGCTGGCCTGTAACATCCCAAATTTTCAATTTGGAATGTTATACATTAGATCATCATTGCATATCATATTTTAGTGCATTTTGGCTTGATCCTAGAAATTCTACGCAACTCAAGGACCCACGGAGAGAGTTGGGGATTTCGTTATTTTCATATTTGAGTTTTCTCAAATTTTGAAAAGAGGATCGTTTGATTTTAAGTATTTTCTCTTTGAATATTATTTTTATAAAAATAAAAGAGAGGGGATAAAATGACTTTCCCAAAATAAAGAAGTATTGGAGATTTAATATTCAATCAAATAAGATTTTTATCCGGAGTTTTATCGCTATTTTATTTGAATTAGGAAAATTATGCGTTTTTTCAAAATTGCATTAGAGGCCAGAATAAATGTTCACTTTGCCCGCTATATTTTTAGAGGACGGGGAATTTTTTTCAGGATTTTTGGAGTCCGTTTAGTATTTCTTTTCTTTGTTTTTCTGCGTGGAATTATTAAAAAAAAACTAAACCGACTTCGGGCGGTAACCGGCCAGGACTTCCCAGGCCGGCCCTCTTATAAGTCGCGCCCGTGAGGCCCAAGCTGCCTCAGCCCACCTGCCGCTGAACCCTAACCCTAGCCCCGTCGCCGCCGCCAGCCGTCATCATCGCCGCCGCCGCGAGGTCCGTTGCCGCCGCCCGTCGCTCGCGCTACCGGAGCCCCGCGCCGCCGCCAGCCCCGTCGCCCCACCCGATGACGCCACCACCCGACCCCGTGCCGCCGGAGCCCACGCCTGACGCCGGAGCCACCGTCCACAGCCGTTGTCCCGCCGAGGTAGCCGCCAGAGCCACCCGCCACCGCCGGTTTTCTTCGGAAAACCTTACGGATTTTTTAAGAACCCGTGGTTTATTTTTTTAGTTCGGTTTTATTTTTTTCGGTTTAGTTATTTAACAAAAGCCCGTTGTTCGTTCATTTTAGCGAACGATTTTCGCCGTTTAGCCGCAGACAGTGAACGTTCGTTCCTTAGTCTGTTCGTTAGTTTTTCTTTTTCCAGGGATTTTCCGCAATTATTTTCGATCGTGATTTCTGCCCTGATTTTCGTTTTAGTTTATCTTTTCGCTCGTTTATCGGAATCAGGCGATTCAAGCACCTAGAGTTTCATCTCGGAGCCCTCTTTTTGTTTAACCAACTTAATCATGTTTTGCTACTGTAAATATTGGCTTAAGTACAGATTAGTAGATCTTGTTTCTTTCGCAGTTTGAGTTTCTTTGCTTCGTTTGATTTGATTCTTTTTGCAAATCGGAGTTCTTAAGTTGAACTTTCTGGTTAGATCTCTTATTTGAGTTTTACCCGTGCTTCTAGTTGAGTGCTTATTTGTATGCTTATTTGTTTGCGATAGAGTACCTGGAGTGTAAAGCATGCTACTACGAGTCTCTAGGTTTCACAGATCATCGCAAGGCAAGTAACACTTTGATCATACCTCTTTACTACCCAGTTTTATTGCATTAGATCAGTCCTCAAATAATTGCATGGTTAGGATATGATTAATATGTGGGTTTTGGGAAGTAGATGAGGTACTACCTATTGTCCTGTTTATTATCAAACCTTTGGGAGTTACTTCTACGTTGCTTATATTTCTACGCTATGCTTGTAGACGTGGATTGGGTGAGTGTATCCATGACAGATGTGAGTATTGTTAATTAATGGTTAACTTAAGGTGGCTACTTTAATACACATCTGGGTGGATTGAGGCACCTCGGGAACCCAGTGTTGCCTGCATTTTTGGAAATCCCGTGGTACCGTGTGATTCTCATATGGACCGCCACCCAGGCTCAAAGGGATCATAAGATTATTCATGCTAGAAACTTCTGTGTGCAGCCACAAGCTATTATGGGCTCTAGCATAGTTGAGTACGTTGCAAGACCTCTTTCAGTGGTGGACTAGTAGATGTAGGGGAAAGTAGGTGTAACTGTCCACCCGGAGTAAAGAGTTATTGTTTCAGAAAGACCGTGTCTCGTTTATCCGACCATGGATGTATTCGAGTCTTGTGGGGAAAAGTGTGCAAACCTCTGCAGAGTGTACAAACTAATCATGGTTAGCCGTGTCCCTGGCTATGGACGTTTTGAGTATCTAGTTCTTGGATTATCATGTGGATCTCATCACTCTGAATATAATTTGATTGGGTTTAATGATGATGCTTAATTGGGATTGAGTTGGGTGAACCTTCTCAATGTTTAACAACCACCATGACAGATAAATAAAATTTATTCCTTTGTTGTAGGGAAAAATTGGCTTTATGCAAAACTGTAACCATAGAGCTTTCCACCAGCCATATATGCATGTAGTGATAGCATTATTCTGTTCATTACTCTCTATGTGTTACATTGCCAGCATATTCCATGTGCTGACCCGTTCCTGGTTGTAATGTTCATGTTGCAGACTTTTCAGACGACGAGTAAGGTGCCTTAGGTCGTGATCTTTCACTCAGTGATGCCGTTGGAGTTGATGGACTCACTTTATCTTCCAAGCCTTCCGCTGTTATCGTATTTAGATGGCCTTAAGCCATATTTATCGTAATAAATTCTCTTTTGAAACATTCGATGTAATAAGTGTGTGATTGCTACTCTGTTATAAATCCTTCAAGTACTATGCGTGTCAGCATTACCGATCCAGGGATGACACTGATGCACAGAGATCAGACTGTTTGAGGTCTGGTCGTTACAAGATGGTATCAGAGCACACGCTGACTGTTGGACACGAGCACTAAGCTAAAGCCCTAGATCACTACTCTCTTCTCATTTCTGACCCCTCTCCCTTTTCTATTCTTTAGGATGGCTGATGCAAGGAACAAGTTCACGCAACCGGATGAAGATACACCTTTTGGACGCCACTTGAAGGAAGTCACTAGATACCTGAATATGGGACTACCAAGTTTCACCGGGACCTACATCGCCACTTTACCAGAAGAGGAGCGTTGGATGTTTCGAGTTCAAGTTCCTGGAAGGACGTTCATGCCAGTCACTGAGCCCATAGAGTTTTCCTTTGATGCACCAACCTGGAGTTTAGGAAAGAGCATGGCATCCCACATCACCATGGGACGCATTGGAGAAGTTTACCACAAGGATCTCAAGGGTACTATCTACCAGATTTGTGGGCGCCGAGATGAGAAATGGGAGATGATCAGCACCAGGAAGGATAGATCTATTGCAGCTTTCATCCAGGAGTTAAACCAGCACATTCGACACCATGACACTAGAATTTTTTTGAAAGCAATTACAAGCAACGGGTATTGTTTCGTCCCCAAAGGTGGCACGTTCCCTACCGAAACCATCAAGCTTCTTGTGAGAAGCTCTGGTTTGTGAGAAGCTTATAGCCAAACCTGCCCCAAATGGGACAAAAAAAATTATCACGGCAAGTCGGGTGGCATTCCATGATAGCATGCCAGGTTTCATGAATTTCAGACGAGTTTTGGATTTACTAGAATTTAAAAATCAGGTATCTTAATGTTTGCAGCCGCGTGACAGTGGCAGGGTGTTTGACATTCATTCCGATTGCTTGCATGGGACCTAAGCTTGCAACCAAGGACACCGGTTTGAAGATTCAACCAATTTATATGCATTAGAGCATGTGCATGTCGTTCAAATGTGAATTATGCACATAAATGCATTGAAAACTCAATTAATGCATAAGAAATGTGCTAACAAACCCCGAAAAATTCCAAAATTTAACACAACACTCATGTTGTTCTATGTTGACACTAGAAAAAAATTGAAATCAAGAAGAGGCAACGGATATCATTTCGTCCAGAAAGGTGAAGCATTCCCTACCAAAACCATCAGGTTTGTCGTGAGAAGCTCTGGTTTGTGAGAAGCTTATACCCAAACCTGCCCCGAATGGGACATAAAATTTACCACGGCATGTCGAGTGTCATTCCATGATAGCATGCCAGGTTTCATGAATTTCAGACGAGTTCTGGATTTACTAGAATTTAAAAACTAGGTATCTTAATGTTTGCGGCCAAGTGACGATGGCAGGGTGTTTGACATTCATTCCTATTTCTTGCACGGGGTGTAAGCATGCAACCAAGGACACAAATTTGAATATTCAACCAATTTACATGCATTAGATCATGTGCATGTAGTTCAAATTTGAATTATGCACATAAATGCATTGAAAGGTCGATTAATGCATAAAAATGTCCAAACGAACCTTGATAAATTCCAAAATTTAACACAACAGTCATGTTGTTCTATGTTGTCACTATAAAAAGAATTGAAATCAGGAAGAGGCAACGAATATTGTTTCGTCCAGAAATGTGAAACGTTCCCTACCATAACCATGAGGCTTGTTGTGAGAAGCTTATATACCCCAACCTGCCCCAAATGGGACAATATTTACCACTGCATGTTGATGTTGTTCCATGCTAGCATGTCAAGGTTCATAAATTTCAGACGCATTTTCGATTTACTAGAATTTAAAAACCATGTATCTCAATGTTAGCTGTCGAGCAACGGTGGCAAGGTGTTTGACATTCATTCTCATTTCTTGCACGGGACTTAAGCATGTAACCAAGGACACACTTTCCAATTCTGAACCACTTTATATGCACTAGAGCATGTGCATGTAGTTCAAATTTGAGTTATGCACATGAATGCATAGAAAACTCAGTTAATGTATAAAAATGTCCAAGTGAACCCCGAAAGCTCCCAAAAAATGACACAACACTCGTGTTGTTCTATGTTGACACGAGAAAAATTTAGAAAGTAAGAAGAGGTAACATATATCTTTTGTTCCCCAAGGTGGCACGTTCCCTACCGAAACCATCTGGCTTGTTGTGAGAGAAGCTCTGGTTTGCGAGAAGCTTATACCCAAACCTGCCCCAAATGGGAAAATATTTTTACCACGGCATGTCCATGTCGTTCCAAGATATCATGTCAAGTTCATGAATTTCAGCCGAGTTTTCGATTACTAGAATTTTAAAACCATGTATCTCAATGTTAGCGGCTGAGGGACAATGTCAAGGTGTTTGACATTCATTCTCATTTCTTGCATGTGACCTAAGCTTTCAACCAAGGACAAACATTTGATTTTGCATCCCGATTTATGGACTGGAGCATGTGCTTTGATTTTGAATTGTGCACCTGAAATTTCTAGAAAACCAATTTAATGGATAAAATTTCCAAACGAACCCTGAATAATTTCAATTTTTTTACAACACACATATAGTTGCATGTTCACACAGATAAAAGGTCTAGCAAAACACCGTCCATTGCCCCTGTGAACCTATTATGTAATTCAAATAAAAATGAAGAATCAAGTAGATCCCACACAGTTTATTATCACCAACCGTGTGAGATGTAGTACAAAATATCCTGGAGCACCGTGGATGTATAGTACGCCTATGGCTTACACGTGAAGGTGCGTTGGCTACAGTCCACAGCCGCCGTGTCAAGCACACTAGATCGCTCCCCAAATACTCCCGCCTCTGCATCCCTTGCAATCTCAAAAATATTTGCTCACCCTTGATCCAAATTTTCAGTAGCCCCCGCCTTGTTACTCCCGCCTAGTAAAATTTTAAGTTGCCGCGGTATTTCCACAAACACCACCTTAACCCCCCCTTGTCCCCCTTCCACACACACCATACACTCCACAAAACCTGCACTCACTGACACACACCACCCCCGTAACCATTGGTAGGTCACTGCCATCGCCGCTGCCTCCATCCTCAACCTCTGCCTATGTGCCGGGGAGCTCAAGGAGCCAATGGCCCAAGAGAGGTTTATCGTGGCCTCGTCGCCCAACGCCGGCGAGGTGGCCGCCGAGGTGTCCCCATCGTCCTCCGCGGGCTCTTTATCGACCCATCGCCGGTCTCCCGATCTGCCCGCCGCCACGCCCCAACGCCGGTTCGAGGACTTCCCCGTCCTCCCTCGGTCTCTGGCAGCCGATGAGGTCCTACCTCGAGGTCCGGTAGCGGCGGTGCGGGATGTGGGTCACTGATATTACAGATCGGGATACCCACGCCCGCCGGTGGCTCCATAGCTTCCACACGGCCGAGCTCGCGGCCATGGAGTGCGACCGCTGCCAGGTCCTCTACCACGGCGCGACGGCTAGGCTCAATTTCCCCTTCGGCACACGTCCGGTCCATCTCATTCCGCCGAAGCTATAGGTGGTGAGCTCGGCTAGGGCGCAGGAGGACCGCGAGGCGTGGGAGCGCCTCGAGGCCGAGGCCGCTGACGAGGCCTACATGCAAGAGCTCCGCCGGCAGCACCCGGAGCTCATGGAGGCGGAGCAGGTGATCTTTGCCGGCACAGAGGGCGGTGAGTTTATCGCGCTCTCATCCGGTGACGAGGTCGAAGGCGGCGAGAACGACGGCACGAAGAGCATCCAGGTGGGCGGCGAGGATGAGGATATGAACGTCTATGAGTGGAGTAGTGCCTTCCCCAACGACCCCGATGATAGCACTGGCCCGGACCTGGCTCGTGGCACACCATACCTAACGAGGAAGGATTGGCTCGACCTCTACTTCGACCGAAAGTAGTTTAGCTTAGTTTAAATTTATGTTTTATGTTCCACTACTAGGGAAAAGCCTATACACAGAATCTTAGCAGCAGCGCGGCTCAAAAAGGAGCGCTGCTGCTAATTAGTAGTAGCGCGTGTGCGGGAAACTCGCTGCTGATAAGTTTTTAGCAGTAGCGCGCTCTGTGTAAACCGCGCTGCTACAAATATCGACTGGCGGTGTTCACCTAACTCCATTTAGCAGTAGCGCCGTGGCCCGAACCGCGCTACTGCTACGGATGTAGTAGTAGCGCGCTTTTACTGAGATCGCTGCTGCTACATTTCAAATTGGCACACTTTTTTGTCACTGTTAGCAGTAGCGCTGTGGCCCAAAGCGCGCTGCTGCTAATTCCTTATCAGTAGCGCGTTTCTGCTCCCGCGCTACCGCTAACCCGCACCAACCCACCACCTTTCCCCACCCGTGCCTCCCCTCCCCCTCCTCTCTTCCCTTCCCCCTACCTCCCCCACATGCTCCCACTCTCACTCTTCTTCTTCCTCAATACTTCTCCCCCATTACTCTTTCTCTTCTATCCACCTTTCTCTCTCTTCATTACTCCTACCTAACTACACCACCTCCATTAATGCATCTCCTTTCTCTTTTTCCTTTCCCCTCCACTAGTTGAAGTTGTCTCCTCCCAAATTAGGTAGCTAGGTAGATGTAGGATTTAGTTAAGTGACCTATTTGCCCCCTAACTAGATCTATCTTTGTCAAGAAGAGCTTTGTGCACTTTTGATCTCCCTACAACATCATCTCCA
>NC_041381.1:292313343-292317923 GCF_002162155.2 Triticum dicoccoides
AACTACACCACCTCCATTAATGCATCTCCTTTCTCTTTTTCCTTTCCCCTCCACTAGTTGAAGTTGTCTCCTCCCAAATTAGGTAGCTAGGTAGATGTAGGATTTAGTTAAGTGACCTATTTGCCCCCTAACTAGATCTATCTTTGTCAAGAAGAGCTTTGTGCACTTTTGATCTCCCTACAACATCATATCCACCGTGTGCTCGATCTCGATTGAGATAGAGGTGATGAAAATTTCATGCTTTTGCAAAAAGGAAATAGGTTTATGTGTGTGTGATATGTTTGTGGAAATTGTGTGTGTGGCACGCCAAATTGTGCTTTTGAGTTGCCTATGTTTTGCTGAAATGTCGATTTATTTCCGTTTCGGCGAATTCCGGGCAAACTCTAGATCCATATATGTCCTATTTTTAGGGAAGGTCATGCCAAATTTTTGTATGACTTTGATGCAGGCATGCATTTTTATAATCAATTTGTTTATTATTACCATGCAAAGTTGAGGATGGTCAGTGGAACGATGGTGGACAGGTGGTTGCGGTCGGCGGTGCAGGACATGAAAGAAAATAACCAGACAGAGGTTTTATGTCCGTGTCGAAAATGCAAAGGAATAGTTTGGCTCGACCCCCATGACGATGGTCGTGTCGAAGCGCACCTACTCATGACTGGTTTCATGGATGGCTATACTCAATGGATAATTGAAGATGAGGATGACGATGTTGAGGATGCCGACGGGGCAGGCAATGATGACACGAGGCAATACGAAGAGATGATCGATAATGGCGGCGGGGAAGAGGCCGAACATGGCGGCGGAGAAGGGGCCGGACATGGCGGAGGAGAAGGGGCCGGACATGGCGGCGGAGAGAACGACATGGACTCCACGCAGCAGAGTTCGTCGGTACTAAGTTCAATCATGCGGGACCCTCATGTTCAAGCATTGCTTCGCAAGGAGACGAGTACTGAGAGAGATGCTTCTAGAGAGGAGGCTAAGCTGGAGCAACTGGTGGTAGACTCGAACACTCCATTGTATGATGGTTGCAATCCTGAGGTGACCCGCTTGAGTTTCACGCTCCAACTCCTGAAGACGAAGGCTAAAAACAAATGGACCGACACTAGCCTCGATGAGCATCTCAAGTACCTAAAGGATGTTCTTCCCGCGGGTAATCTATGTCCTACTAGTGTTGATGAGGCCAAGAAGATCGTGTGCCCTCTTGATCTACCACACGTTAGATACCATGCATGCATCAACGATTGCATAATTTATCGGAAGGAGACACGAAAAAACAAGCTATCCGGTGTGCAATGCTTCTCGATACAAGAAGGCCATGAAGAAATGTCCCCAGAAAGTTGTATGGTACTTACCGATCACTCCCCGTCTCCAGAGGTATTTTGTAGATCCCAAGGAAGCAAAGCTAATGCGCTGGCACACGGAGAGGAAGAAGCCCGACGATGGAGATGATCCGAAGCTGAGACACGTGAAGGATGGAAGCCAGTGGAGAGTGTTGAACAGCTTCTATCGGTATTTTGAATGTGATGCAAGGAACATCATGCTCGGCGCGTGTACCGATGGCATGAATCCGTTTGGCAACCAGAACACCAACCATAGCACATGGCCCGTGTTTGTATGGATGTACAACCTCCCCCCTAGTTGTGCATGAAATCGAAGTACATTCACATGAGCATGCTTATTCAAGGGCCGAAACAACCAGGAAATAATATTAATTTGTATCTGGGGCTACTTCAAGAGGAGTTAGACACGTTATGGAAAACACCGGCCAAGACATGGGACGCCAACAAAGGTGAGTATTTCAACATGAGAGCCGCGCTAATCACGACAGTCCAGGACTATCTCGGTTACGGATATGTGGCAGGCCAGGTGTGCCATGGATATTGCAGATGCACGCGGTGCATGGATGATACGACGACTCATCAGCTAACGTCAAGGAAAGATGGCGGGTCTGGGAAAATCGTGTACATGGGGCATCGAAGATGGCTTGAACAGGCACGACCCATGGAGAAACCGTGGAGATCTATTCAATGGTCACGCTGAGCATCGAGGACCTCCACGTAAGCGGAGCGGTGTCGAAATCGATGAGCTGTTGAAAAACTGGAAGGAGTGCCCCGCACCGGGAAAGACGATGAGAAAGGCGCCGGAGCCGTTGCTGAAGGTATGGAAGACGAGGTCTGTGTTCTGGGACTTGGAGTACTGGCACAAACTCGATACATCTCATTGCCTTGATCAAATGCATATCTGTAAGAATGTCCTTGAGAGCTTGCTCGCAATACTGATGAACATGCCGGATAAGACCAAGGATGGGCCAAAGGCAAGAAAAGACTTGCAAGATTTGAAAATCAGGGAAGATCTGCACA
Organism: Triticum dicoccoides; assembly: GCF_002162155.2. NCBI lineage: Eukaryota > Viridiplantae > Streptophyta > Magnoliopsida > Poales > Poaceae > Triticum > Triticum dicoccoides. Next base: position 292,315,707 of record NC_041381.1, read on the forward strand.
TGCCGCCCCGTAAAATGTCAGACGAGACAGAGACGGAGACAGAGGCACGGGAGAAGAAGGGCAAGAAAATAAAGAAAGAGGATTATTGCCCCCCTTCTTGCTTCACCTTAAGTCAGGCTAAGATCAATGCCTTCTTTAAGTGCCTTACCGGAGTCAAATTTAGTTCCGGTTACTGTGGCAAGATAAGCAGATATCTAGACACAGACAAGAAAAGGTTCAGCAGGATGAAGTCTCATGACTGTCATGTGATGATGACACAGATACTACATGTTGCCCTTAGAGGGATAATGGACAAGCACGTCCTTGACACGCTTATTGGTCTCTGCAACTTTTTCGACATCATCTCTCAAAAGTCGATCAGTGTGAAGCAGCTCCAAAGGCTACAGGAAGAGATTGTTGTGATACTGAATGAGCTTGAGATGTACTTCCCGCCCGCGTTCTTTGACATGATGGTGCATCTGTGTGTCCATATTGTGGATGACATAATAGACCTGGGTCCGTCATTCCTACACAACATGATGCCGTTTGAGAGGATGAATGGGATCATCAAAGGATTCGTTCGTAACATGTCCCGTCCGGATGGAAGCATCGTCCAGGGCTATTTGGCACAAAAGTGCATCTCTTTTTGTGAGAATTTTCTATATGGTGCAGACCAGCCGCCTGGTGTTAGTATTGGTTTTCCCGTTAACAAGCACGATGGGAGGCTCGAAGGAGATGGTCACTGCAACGGTCGCAGGGAACTGCATGTGGCATACTCAGATCGATGCAGCGACTTTGACAGAGCAAACTTGGTAGTGCTACAACACCTAGACGAGGTAGATCCTTTCGTGGCACTGCACAAAGAAATTATCGCAAAGAAGTATCGTGACCGGGGGGTATGCAGGACGGACGCCGAAGTTACTAGAGAGCACAACTCCACTTTCCTGCATTGGTTCAAAGAGCATATTATTGCTAATCCTCCGGAGGAGGGCTCTAAGGACGGATTGCTCATATACGCCTTAGCACATGGCCCCTCGCCCAACCTCGTAACCTATTAGGCATATGATATCAACAGATACACGTTCTACACGGAGGCCAAAGATATGGACAGTGATGATCAGAACTCAGGGGTGACGATGGAATGCATGACTGGCAGCAACAACGGTGCAACTGAACGATTTTATGGAAGGGTAAAGGAGATCTGGGAGCTTGACTACTCTGGACTGCACAACACGACGATGTTCCGTGTCAGATGGGCTAAGAATGTCCAAAGAGAAAGACATATTTTCACTACCATGACTATACCCGACGCCAAGACCGCTACCGTGAACGCTATTGCAAAAAACAAGCCATGGGTACATGCTAAGCACGTGACACAATGCTTCTTCATAACTGACACGCTAAGCCGTGTTGTCCTGAGGAGAGGCAAAAGGAACATCATTGGAATGGATGGAGTCGCCAACGAGGAAGACTATGATCAGTACGACAACCCAATGAGGGAAGATGACGATGATGATGAAGTATACGTCAAAAGAAGAATCAATACTACATTACCTAAGAAAAATCGTACTCCATGGAAAAGGCAAAGTCACAATGAGGGGCTCAATTATTCTTCGACGAACAAGAAGGGAAAGAAGCTGACTCAAAAACGAAAACGTCAGCACTGAGGAAACTTATGTTATTGGTCAAATGATGTAATATATATATATATATGTTCCTATTTTGTATACACACTTAGCCATTATTATGCATGGGTCCAATGATGTGTAATATATATGTTCCTATTTTGCATACATATTTAACCGTCAAATGATGCAATATCTATCGCCCTCCCTTCGTTCACTTCCCTCGGGAAATAAAAGTGGGATAAAATAAAGGAAAAGAAAAAGGAAAACTGGCAGTAGCGAAGGTAGTAGCAGCGCGTTTTGCCTAAACCGCTACAGCTACTGAAGTTAGTAGAAGCGAATTTCGTATAAAGCGGTACAGCTACGGAAGGTAGTAGCAGCGTGTTTTGTCCAAATGCGCTACTGCTACGTCCACTTAACCCAAAATTCTCACCCGCCCTACTTCATCCCGCCTTTTCCCCCCCAAATCCCCACTCTCCCCCGTCGCACCGCCGCGCCCGACCCGGCCCCGACACTCGCCCCCGACTCCGGCGCCGGCACTAGCCCCCGACCCCGGCGCTCGCCCCCGACCCGGACCTCGCCCCCGACCCCGACCCCGGCGCTCACCCCCGAC
>NC_041381.1:292318484-292326703 GCF_002162155.2 Triticum dicoccoides
GTCGGCCCTCGCCTCCCTCCTCTCCCCTCCCAGCCGTCGTCGGGCCTGCCTCCTCGCCCCTGCACCCTCTGTAAAGCCCCCCCTCTCTCTGTGTTAGGGTTCTTCGGTTAATTTACTTAGGTTTTAGTTAGGGCAGTATGTTAATTAGGTTATCTATTTAGTTATGAATTTAGGTAGGTTTCAAAATTTGAACTGGACATGTGATATGTGCAAATTTGAACTGGACTTGTGATATGTGCATATGTCATGTTTTGGACATGTCATGTTTGGAAAATGATCTGAGTGGCCTATGTTACGCTGGAATATTGATTCATTTCCGTTCCGGTGAATTTCAGGAGCTCGATATGTCCATTTTTTAGCAAAGGTCATGCCGAAATTTCCCGTGAATAAAGGCATGATTTTGTGTTACATAGTTGGCATATCGAGTGCTGGCACATAGATTTCTTTTTATGTCATTTCTCATTTATTCATACTTTTAGAAATAAATGAGGACACTTAATCATAGGAAACATGTCGAACAACGAAGAAACTGGGCCTTCTAACCAAGATGCAGATGAGATGGATTATGAGGGTGAACAAGAATACCTCGACTATTTGACTGCTAAGCAAGGTTTGCAGGTCGGCCTCGATGATGGTACTGATGCCGACATTGACACCGACAGCGCCGGCACAGATGGCGGCACCGAGACCGGTGGGGAAGGTATCAGCAGGGAAGGTACCGGCCCCGATGCCGCTACCAAAAAGAGGAAGCATAAGAAGCAGAGGATTCGAAAACCTAACAAACTAGGTATTGGACGACTTGTGATCACAAAGATGGCACCTGGCAAGTTTGAGCCAACCAAGGCTAAGACTGCGAAATTCAAGAGCCTTCAGCAAAGGAACACGGGGAAGCATCGCCTCGGAAGCCGTGGCTACCTCGGTAAAAGGCCCATATGGGATAAGGAGGACGCGGAACGTGAAGCCGCGGGTCTCCCAGACCCCTTCGCGAAGTTCACCAACCCCTTGGAGCATGACTTCATCAGGGCCCGCTACAAGTGGGACAAGGAGAAAAAGGTTTTTTACACAGACAAGATCACGAGGAAATTGAATAGACTACTGGAGAAGCAACACCAGCTTGCAGCTGAAAGCCCTACTTCTCCGATGAGGCCCAAGTGGGACACCCCTCTCAACCAGGACTTGAACGAACTTAAGGGACTCCCTTTGGATCAGCGGCCGCAATATGGTCGTGTGCACGGCGCTGGAGACGACGCCACGTGGAAGGTGTTTTACAACGAGGGCCCGGAGGCCAAGAAGTTGAAAAAGAAGTTTAGTCAGGCGGACATCGACGTGAAGGTGAAGCTTGCAGTCGAGAAAAAAGCAGCAGAGGACGTGAAAAAAGCAGCCGAGGACAAATATGAGTTGCTACAGCAGGCAGTCAATGCAGTTGTAACTGCCTGCAGAAATGATTTCGCTACTAACTTGGTTCTAGTTATCATCAACTGGGTGAAGGAAAATCCAGACAAGACGGTACATGATTTCCCGATGCCCAGTTTCATCGAGAGCAACTCCATGAACAACAACACCATCGCACCATCACTTGCTCACGCAACCGGGCCTCCTCTCGCAGCCGCTCCCGCTCATAGCAGCCCATCCTCAGTCTCAGGCGCGCTAGGTGGGCCTTCGTCTTTGGCCGAGCTCGACTCCGTCACGGTAATTACATGTCGCACCAACATATATATATATATATATATATATATATATATATATATATATATATATATATAATATTCCATTTTTGTTGCCTTTCGGTTGTTTTACGCCACAGACATATGTGTTTGTAGGCGAAAGAAACCCCGTGCACCATACTCTACTTGATCAAAGGCCAGAAGGTGGACGTGGGAAAGGGGATGATAATGGACCCCTCTCAACGCACGTTTCACAACCAGCCGATCCCCGCTGGGCACTTCAGGGTTAGCTGACCAGTGTGAAATCGGGGCACGAGGATTTGCCTCCTCCAGTACAGCATGTGGGAGCGGACGACGAGACCCCGCCGCGGATTGTAAGCTGCAAGAATTGGGTGCTGCTATGGTCGAAGAATCTTATTCGTCTGGAGCCGGCCGATAGCACACCAATAACTACCACACATCAACAAGCATGTGCGAAGACCACCACCCCGCTTACGCAATTACAAGCTCCTGTAGTGCCGGGTGAGAGCGGCGAACGACATGATGAAGGGGGTGCAATAGTACTGGCAGATGTAATTTCTCCTGTAGAACAGAGAATGGATGATGAGACGGAGGTCGACCCTATGGATTACCTCAATACAAACGCGTATGACTGTGACATAGATATGATGAGTCAACCATATGACGAATCGGGCTATAAGCTTGCTAATGAGGATATGGATGATATGCCCGGGCAGGGTCGTACCATGGATTGCAAAAAGTCTCTCTTCATGAAATCCTCATAGGACACGCCTGAAGATGCCGCCTCAACACATGCTCAACTAGCCGGGTGCGAGGGTCGTACACTACTTAGCCCAGGAACACTGGGGCAGGGGTTAAGGAAGGGTCTGGAAGGTGTGCCCAAGAAAAAGGAGAGGAAGAGATCGGGGAAGGTAACTGCCTCCAAACAAGCCAGAGCACATAGCAGCCAGACGATGCATTCTGAAGAGCGTGTACCCGTGAAAAGTGCGGTCATGTTCCATCTCACGGGCGAGCCGATGCTACCGCCAAAACCGCTGGAGGCACTATCAGGGGATCTCAGGAGACTGCACGACCATGTGCTGTCGACTGAGAAAAGCCTACTAGCCTCAAAGGATCCAGGATACCCGACGTACGCGGCTCGTGTGCCTGAGGGGAAGTGCTACGTCGACACACGGCCTGCAGAGGTGTTCTTCCTGCGGTTTGACCATATCTTTGAGATGTTTCTAACAAGGCAGCTTGATTTTACTATCATCCGCCTTTTTGCGCTACATATGAGCTCCGTCATGAAGAGTGAAGAAGTCTCGCAAATCTGTGTGGTGGATCCGTACTACATGCACGAGTCTTTCTTGAGTCTCGGCAACTTTGAGCGTGAAACTGCTAGGGAGTACCTCCAAAACTTCATGGTGCAGAATAAGGACCGGGAAATTGTCCTCGTGCCTTATCATCCAAAGTAAGTCAGTTCCGGACAACCCTTTCGTACATTTCAATCATTCCTTCTCTCTCATATGGGGAATAATTTGAGGTGTCTTTTCCCCGCAGCAACGGGCGCGCCGTCCTTATCGTTCTTTACCCGCAAGTCTCCCACACCGTGTATTTTGACCCTTCGAGAGACTACGAGAAAAAAGACTACACCCACATAATGAATATTCTAGATGATGCTCTCCAAGGCTTCAGCTTTAGAGGTGGCCACGTGCAGATCAAGAAACAAAGGAACAAGAAGATGGGTTTCGCGCATAAAACTAACTTCTCCTGCATCCATGTCCCAAAACCAAGCAAGAAGGATGGATTCTACATCGTCCATCTCATGATTCAGTTCAACACGGATCACCAAAAGCTTCGCATTAACAACAGAAATGATGATCGTATCCACAAGTGGCTAGAATCTCATGGAGAAGCGGATTATAAAATTAGAGATGACTTCTTTCGCATCCAAAGTGACATTGCGACTATCATCATGAAAGAAGTCGTCGATGAGAAGGGGATGTTCCACCACGGCCCTATATCGCGAGCTGACGTCCGAACTCGCATAGGCATGCAACGTCTAGACCTCACGCCGTTCAAGAAGCTAGGGTTCGTCCTCGATGATATGGAAGGATGCAACTTCTAGTGATTTATGATGCCGATGATGATGATATGTGTCGGTTGATCTTGTATACTTTTTGTAGCGATGAAACTTTGTGATGTCCACGGTCCTTGCCGAACTTGCGTAATGCTACTTTGTTAGTTTGCGTACGATGACCTGCGTACCTCTAGTTAATTAATTTGTGTACTGTATGTTGCATCTAGTTGCTAACCCTTTCTTTTTCGGTGTTGCTCTAGTATATTTTGTTGCATATATATGATTGTACATCCTCTTCATGAACATGCATCTCTAACAGGTACCTAGTTTCTTGATGTCGAGATGGAATTGCTATGTCGTGTACAAAGGGAAGGTTCTGGGGGTGTACAACGAGTGGCATGAGTGTCAGGCGCAAGTGAATGGGTTCACGGGCGCTAGCCATAAAGGCTTCAAAAGCTGACAAGAAGGAGAAGCTAGTTACTTGAGGTTCACGCTATCGTGAGAGAGTAGTCGTAACCGCCACCTCATGTACTGCATAGTTCCGCTCTCACTCATAGTGATAGCACTTCTTGCGTATACCTTTGTTTAGATGGATGACGTTGTTGTAGTTGCAATTATTCGAGACTTGCATGTATCGCTATTTTCGAGATGATGACAAGATATCACTTTGTGTTGGATGATGATTATGATGAGACTATTTGTATGTACATGCTATGATTACATTTGTGGTCTCGCAGGCATTTGTATGTGTATCATGATGACATTTCTATGTGCTAAAGATTCTTCTATAAAGCCTGTTCAAATACAAAACAAATATGCCAAAAAAACCTACTTAAATTAGCAGTAGCGATTGTATAAAAGTTAGCAGCAGCGCCACGATAGCAGTAGCGCGTCAAGGTAAAGCGCGCTAGAGCTACTAGCAGCAGCGAGCTTCCGCTAACAGCGCTGCTGCTACACTTGTGTAGCAGTAGCGCCGATGAGCACGCGCTACTGCTATCTGTTAGCTGTAGCGCCATATTAGTAGCGCCTATCCCCGCGCTACTGATACATCTAAAACCCCCGCTGCTGCTAGCCTTTTCCCTAGTAGTGTTCGGTTATGCAAAACTATCTATGTTTATGTTTGAATGCATGCTACTTTCGGTTGAACCTGCTTTGAACTTGATCAAATTGAAGTTTACAACATTTAGTTTAGGCTATCGACTAGAAACGGCCAAAAATTGCTGGAGTATATATATATATATATATATATATATATATATATATATATATATATATATATATATATATAAAACCACTAATTGTTCCAGTCCTTTAACTTTTAAAGGATCGGCTAGAGATGGCCTTATGCCTTGTTTATTTCAGTTCTTCACAATGTGATGCTCTATATGTGCAACTATTTGCCGTGCAATTCAATTTCATCAATAACAGTTTCAACAATACCACTATGAATTACGATATTTGGTTGCTGTTAAGGATACTGTAGTTAACATGCCTTTTCATTTTTTAACAATAACTAGTGTACCTTAGACCTGCACAATACCAGTTTGAATGACTATTTGCTTGTTTATAAATGTTATGCCTGATGCAGTTAACACACCTTTCCACTTCTTGTTTTGCTTAACTAGCGTGCTTAAGCCTACACACTGAAGCTTTCATTTGTAGATTATGTTATCTACCATGGATATATTTGGTTGATGTTTAGCCTACTGTGCTTAACACGCCTTTATATGTACTCATATAGGACAATATTGAGAACAATGTTGTTTTTTCCATCGAAGTTAGTTTCATCGCTTTGCTTATATGTACTCACTGTTCAGGATCTCGGTAGCTGGTACCATATAGCCTGGGGGCCGATAAGGGATTAATCATCGAATCGGACATTTCACTGAATATATCTATAACCCATTTATCAGTAGGTTAACTAGGGCCATATTTAATATATCTGAGGTTAAATAGCAACATGCATTGTACTGAATGACTAAATATGCAATCCCAGGCTACATAGCAACAAGGAAGAGTGTTACCTTAATGGTTTGATGATGTCTAGATATACGTGCATAAAATCTTATATGATGGGATAGAGGGAGTGATGCACTACATCATTTTGCAATTGTTGTTTAGCTTCTAATATTAACTTGGTGCTTTTAGGTACACATGTCATTGCCAAAGATCCACACTTCGACCCTTTCTGCATATGGAGCAATGAGATATTCATGAACCAACATCAAGTGAGGAAACTAATAAAGATTGTTATTAAAATGGGTCAAAAGATGTCAATCAAACTATATATTTACACTTTATGCAAGACAAGAGTGAACTACAGGATGGTAAGTAAGAACCCTGTAGCCTACTTTTTACTGCCTGTAATGAGTTGTGTTAGATGACAATGTCTGAATATTTTTCCTTTGCAATGGATCCTGAAGGGGTTGGACTAGAGTCGTGCGTGCCTTCCGCATCCAGGAGAGCACAATAGGGCCATTCCGCTTCACCTTGTTCAACAACCAGAATGTATGTCGCCTCTTTCTTTACCATCTGTAATAGTACAAGTATAGAACCCTGGTTCATCATTCTTTATTTGGTGCTTATGTAATTCTTAAACATATGTACATATGAATTGAATAATGAATTGGTTGTTTTAACATGATGGATATAAATAAAGCTATAGCCTACTTTCAAGTTTAAATTAGGTACAATTTTAAATAGCAGCAGTTAAATTAGGGCGAAATTATGATGTGCAGGTCATTACGGCGCACACGGTTAATAAAGCACAGCGTGTGCGATATACATCATAATCCGACACGGTTCATGGAGTGGAAACGTGTGTAAAAATACACATAGTTGCTGTTTGCAAAGCGTGTGTGATGTCAGACACTATCACATACGGTGCGGGAGAACTAAATGTGTGTGAATTTCTACCTATCGTACACAGTTTATAATCATGAATTGTTTGTGATGCGCCATGCATCATAAATGTAGAGGCAGTTTGGTACAGGCCTAGAAAACTCCTGTGCCTCGAATCTGCCTGGTTTTAGGTAACACCACAAAACTCTGACTGCGATGACAATGCGAGCACAAATGAGTAGCAAGGATGAAGCATTTCGGATATGCGAGACATCGGAAAGGGTTATATAGGGGCAACTGTATGCATGAAGGATCCCTATCCCCGACGGTTTCTGGGTTTTGTGGGAAGGACTCCCCTATCGCCCACACTCACTTGGTGACGGTTCCAGGTGCCACCACGAAAAAGGGTTAAAAACCGTTTATATAGCACCGACACATACCAGTGGAATAGTGGAATTTGTACAGGACTTGTTCACTCACACTTACAAAGTAAAGCTTATCGAGTGGCTTGGTTAGGACAAGTGGCACACATTTCATGCAAATTGAAGTCCAAGATATTATAAATGTTGAGATAAATCCAAAGGACTCAAAATGCAAAGCGAGTGTTCAAAAATGTAGAGGAGGGCAATAAAGAAACGCACACGGTGGGATAATGGGGCTTGTGCAACTATAGGGATGAGCAATACAAAATTGCCTAACAAAGACCATGCTCGTGTTGCACAAACACTAGGAGAGCACTAGCTTGATTGCACACTTGGGCACGATTCACGACTTGGCACCAACCTATATGCATGCAAGAAAAATGTTTCATGTTCCATGTATCCTCATGCACAAGTATCTCTTTTCATGCTCAACTCTCTTTTGCTTATAAGCTTATGATCTTTCCTTTCTTGCTTAAAAGCTTTTTTTGCTCTTTTCTTCCTGTCCACTTTTCTTATTAAGCCTCAACCACAAATATGGGACAAGTATCACAAGATATGCACGGGAGGAAGCAATTGCACTATATGATATATGCAAGGATGCAACAATATAATTTCATATCACTATGGTGCACAAGTTTTCGTGAAGCCCGGCAATACTCGGATAGATAGTCTCAATAGGTATGAAGGTATTCGGAAATATGGTGGGGTTATCAAGATGTAATGGCAAGGAAGGAAAGTTTATGACCGAATGGATACCTTCGGTCATACTTAACCTGTCACGAAGTCGGGGGGTAACCGGCCTTGCTTCCGGTTGAAGATGGTCTCAAAGGATGGATGGTCGTCGTCGATGCGGAATGTCTTGGTGGATGTAGTTGACGGAATGATACAAGTCACCGGTGGTAGATGAAGATGTAACCATCCCTAAATAGTCGAAATACCTTAGGAGACTGAAATCACAACTCAAACAACCACAAATACCAAAGGAACCAAAATGGGTTAGTTTGCGGAAGTTTTATGTGGTGGTGTGGAAATTATGGCGGGAGGCCTTTGCAAAACATGCAAAAATGAAAAAACCATTATGGACTCAAATGGTGGAAAAACCAAGATGAGCAGCTCGGGCACGTCAGTAGCTTTTCAATGAGCCAAAGAACAAACATATCGGAGTTTGGGAGTGGAAGTTATGGCCTAAAACGTAAAGTGCATGCGACTGAT
>NC_041381.1:292326923-292343875 GCF_002162155.2 Triticum dicoccoides
GGTGGAAATTTCGCGATTTCTAGGCCAAAATTGAGGGGGGGGGGGAAGAAAAATTGGACTATGGGGACACAATAGAAGGTGGATCTACTTGCTATACACCAGATCCATGGATTGAAATCAACAAAAACTCACAAGAAACTTCACCACAAAAAATTTGTTATGTCTATTTTTGTGGGGATTTTCGAAATTGGGCAAGAACAAGCAAAATTAGGCTAGAAAACAAGGAGGGGAGGCTCCAATTTCATGATCAACGTGGCTCTAGATACCCAAGATGTTGTAGGGTGGAACCCAAAGATGGTTCACGAATTGGAGGGAAATCCCCAAGAACAAGAAGAACACAAGGGGAAATCACAAGAGGAACACTCAAGAACAAGTCCAGCCACACATCCACTAGACTCACATCCACACAAGATCCACAAGGTACATGAACAATCAAAGGGAAACAAGATACATGGTAAAGTTCATCCCAAATCCTATGAAGGAGGTGAGGTCTTGATGAATCCTTAAGGATCTTCTCCAATGGAGGTCTTATACTCCAACAGAGTCTTCTCCCTCAAGAGGAAACTCACAAGGGGAGATACATGAGCTAAGCTCTAATGTGTAGATCTATTCTTAGCTATGTCTAAATGGAGGAGATGAAGGAGTATATATGGTCCTAGGAGATGAAGGGGTAAGTAGGGGAAAAATGGGGATTACATGGGCAAAGCCCGCAGCAACACTCAAGGGGCCCCGTGTGCACAGGGTAAGTGGAGCCCATGTGCACAGGGTATCCAGAGACCTGACGCATGAGCCCGTGCTCGCGGGGTCCGTGAGGCCCATGGACACGGCTGTCCTATGGGCACGGTACACGCCTGTGCGCATGGGTTCTTCAGGACCGCCAGCCTGGGAGGCCTGTGGGCATGGGGTCGGAGGGGCCCGTGCGCATGGGATCGCGTGGCAGCTGCTGCCTTCTTCTTGGCGCTTCCTTCTCCGCTTCCAGGCTTCCCTCTTGGATGTTGTATATGTTCTCTTCTTCTTGATCTCCTCCTTGATGAATGTGTAGCTCCACTCACACCTATGCATGCACACACAAGAGGGGTCAAGTAGTATACCATCCTCGAAAGGTACAAGTGGACACGTGTAAAGGAGATGATTCACCTTTGTATGTATGAAGTAGATGTTGCATGTGTCACTTGCCAAATGGACTCTTGACATGGTGATGTCCATAGGATGCTCCGCATCAGAAAAGGCATTAGAATTACTCCATGAAGCACTATTATGCATAAAAACATTATAAATAACAGTAGGAAAACATGAGGCAAAATGGACGTATCAGTTATCACAATGCGTGCTTCACTTGTGGACCGACTTGCCACTATGCAAGACACTGTCCCAAGAATGGCAAGCCGACTACATCACTCAAGCCACAAGTCAACAACATGGGATCCTTGCCAGCTCACAAGCTCATTCAAGGGCAAGTGCATCATATCTCCGCCGAAGAAGCCCAAGGAAACCCAGAAGTGGTCATTGGTATGTTTGCGGTTAACAACATACCTGCAACAATTTTATTCGACTAGGGGCTTCCCATTCTTTTATTTCATAGAGTTTTGCTGCCCAAAACAAGCTTTCTTGCTCTCTTCTTGAGAAATTTATGGTGATACAATCCCTGGGATCAATGCTCAAAACAAATGTGGTCTGCCGTGGTCTGGAGATAAACATCCATGGAGTTATTTTCCCTGCCACCTTGGTGTCAATTGAATCGACAAAGGTGGATGTTATATTGGGAATGGACTGGCTCGCAAGACGTCAAGTCTATATCAATTATGCAACCTGGGAAGTCACACTAATAAATCCGTCAGTACAAGCAACACAGTTTGTGGCTCGTAGAACCATGCCAAAAAAAGGGATATGATCTATACAGTTGAAGCCTCAGGCAGAGTTGATCCCAATGGTTAGTGAGTTTCCAGATGTATTCCCTGAAGAATTGCTCGGAATGACACCACATCATGAGCTCGAGTTCTCTACTGATCTTGTGCCAAGACAACACCTATATACAAGAAATATTACAGAATGCCTTCATCCAAGCTAGTGGAGTTGAAGACACAGTTGGAGGAGATACTCAAAAAGAGGTACATTCACACTAGCTCTTCGACATGGGATTCACCCGCTATCTTTGTGGGAAAGAAGGATGGTAGTCTTCGTATGTGTTTGGACTACCGTCATCTTAATGATCTCACCATCAAGAACAAGTACCCGCATCCCAAGATTGATGACTTGTTTGATCAAGTAATGGAGCTCAAATATTTTCCAAGATTGATTTGTGAACCGGGTACCATCAACTCAAAATCTAGAATGTAGACATTCCTAAGACAACATTCACCACTTTCTATGTACTGTATGAGTATACGGTCATGTATTTTGGTCTGGCCAATGCCCCCGCCTTCTTCATGCGCATGATGAACAAAGTGTTCATGGACTTCTTGGACAAATTTCTAGTAGTGTTCATCGATGACATTCTCATATATTCCAAGGGAGAAGAAGAGCATAAACAACACCTCCGAGCAGTATTGTAGAGGCTTCCACGACCATCACTTATATGCAAAATTGAGTAAGTGTGAATTTTGGCTAAAGCAAGTAGGATTCTTGGGGCATATCCATCAGCTGAAGGAGTAGCCATGGACCCAAGAAAGGTCATTGAAGTACTAAATTGGCAAGCACGCACGACTGTGTTCAAAATCTGGAGTTTCTTGGGGCTTGCTGGTTTTTATCGCTGATCAATTGAAGGCTTTTCCAAGATTGTGAAGAAAATGACAGAACTACTCAAAAAGGATCACAAATTTTAACGGTCTGAAGATTGTGAGAAAAGTTGCAATGAATTAAAGACTCGGTTGACCACTGCACCAGTGTTGATGCTTCCTGATATTTAACGAAGCTTTGACGTGTATTGTGATGCATCAAGGAGAGGCATAGGATGCGTACTCATGCAAGATGGCAAGGTCGTGGATTATGCATCCAGCCAGCTACAACCACATGAAGGAAACTATCCCACTCATGATTTAGAATTAGCAGCAGTTGTGCAAGCCTTAAAAATTTGGAGGCATTACCTCATCGGCAAGAGATGCCAAATCTTCACCGACAACAAGAGTCTCAAGTACATATTCACTCAACCATACTTAAATCTCCGGTAAAGAAGATGACTTGAATTGGTCAAAGACTATGATGTTGGTATAAGTTACCATCCGGGGAAAGCTAATGTGGTTGTTGATGCTCTTAGCCATAAACCAGTCACATTAAGCACATTGATGGACTCCTTGCCTCCCGAGCTGCAAGAAGAGATTGCTCAACTCAGTCTGACTATTTGAAGTCATCTGCACAACTACTCTAGAAGTTACCCCTACTTTGGAAGAAGAGGTCTACAAGGCCCAAGAGGAGGATTCATTCCTGCAGAGCCATGTCGATACAAGCCAGCAAAACTCAAGACTTCCATGTGGATAATCAAGGTACTTCGAGATTTTGAGGGCGAATTTGTATACCTGAATCCGGAGATCTGAGGCAAAGGGTATTAAAATAAGGCCATGACTCATCATACTCGATCCATGCTGGGGTAAAAAAATGTATGAAGACCTAAGGCAGATATTCTAGTGGGACTGAATGAAGAAGGAAATTGCATATTTTATTGCTTGTTGCGACATCTGCAATAAAGTAAAGGCATAACACTGGAAACCCACCGTACTACTTCAACCTTACCCGTTCCATAATGGAAATGGGACGATGTCTGCATGGATTTCATCATAGGACTACCCAAGACGTCTCGAGGTACAATGCTATATGGATCATGGTGAAAATGCTGACCAAAGTTGCTCATTTCATCCCTGTGAGGACCACATACTGGGCAGATCAACTTGCACGACTATATTTATCCAGGATTGTCAGTTTGCATGGAGTCCCCAAAACCATGACTTTCGACCGAGGGTCTCTATTCACCTCGGCATTCTGGTCTTGTCTCCATGAAGCTTTGGGTACTGGTATGAAATATAGCACTGCTTATCATCCCCAGACAGATGGTCAAATAGAGTGAGTGAACCAGATTCTTGAAGACATGCTTCGGGCATGTGCGCTTGCTCAAGGACCTAAGTGGGAAGAAAATTTTCCCTATGCAGAATTTTCTTACAACAACAGCTATCAAGCCAGCCTCAAGATGTCACCTTATGAGGCTCTATATGGGCGCAAGTGCCATACCCCGCTAAATTGGTCTCAGACCGGAGACAACCGCATATTTGGAACTGATTTGATGATGGAAGCTGAGAAGCAAGTAAAGGAAATCTGGGACAGACTTCAAGTAGCCAAGTCTCGGCAAAAGAGCTATTACGATTCCAAACACCGTCATATCATCTTTTAACCAGGGGAGTATGCCTATCTTCGAGTCACTCCCATTAAAGGAGTTAAGAGGATCCAAACTCAAGGAAAGCTCACACCAAGATATCTTGGTACATTCCCAGTTATGACAAAAGTCGGTGCAGTGGCATATCAACTAGAGCTTCCACCCGAGTTATCCGAAGTGCACGATATCTTTCACATGTCATAGTTACCAAAGTGTATCTCACCGCCAAAGAAATGGATTGACCTGACTAAACTAGAGCTTGCTAAGGATTTGACTTATGAAGAGAAACTTTTTCAGATATTCAATGAGATGGAAAGAGTCACCCGTAGCAAGTTAGTCAAGTTTTACAAGGTACAGTGGGAACATCATTCTTGGGATGAAGCTACCTGGGAAAGAGAGGATTTCTTAAGGACTGCATACCCTGAATTGTTTTCCGAGCAACCTAATCTCGAGGACGAGATTCATCCTAAGGGGGGAGGTTTGTGGCACCTTAGATTTTGCCATTTTTTCTTTTTTTGGGATTTATTGAATATTTAGTTTTGCATTTGAATTGCAGTCAACTCTTTTGGACTTGGCACTTGGGAAATCTTTTGATTTCTTCCCAACGGATTCTAGCACTGTCAAATCATCTCTGGACTTTACCCCTCCCAAGATTATGCCATGGAATAATTTTCTTAAATGGCATAATATTCATTTTCACTGTGAAAATGAGTATTTTCTCCTTTTGCTATGAAGCAACCCTCATTTTTCTTGCTCATAAAATCCTTAATAAATTCCAGAATATTCTTTGTGGCATATCTCACTTTCCTATGCAAAAATATTCCATAGTCATGTGGATAGATTTTGCTCAAGAAAATATTTTCAGTTCTAGTCAGTGAGGGCACTTTGTGAAGCAAGGCATTTTTGTTTGATCATTTTGAGATGAAATTTTTATCACATGACTATCTTCCAAAAGAAGCTTAGCCTCCAAGTTTCATACTCTATCTCTCTATAGATTTCTCTCAAGTCCCATCAGCAGTTTCTGTCCAGAAACTTGCCATATATCTCCAGTCGTGTCTGGTTGACCTGGTGACAAACCAAGGGCATCTAGAGGCTCAGTTTTGAAAGGACTAAGCCCTAAACAAGGTCTGCTGCCCTGGCACACCATGTTGCACAAGTGCACACGATGACTGCATGGAAATAGGGTGTTCGACAGGCCGTCCGCTCACTCCGCGCCACCATCGCATGTCCTGAATCCTTTGCAACTTCGGCCACATCCTCCCAACTACCCCCTGCCACTCCCTGACATCGGCAGCCTACATGGGATGCAGAATCGACAGAGTAGAGAGTATAGTGCCTGCGGTGATCGAGGCGTCCCACTCCGTGCCCTGTTTCTTGGCCATTCCTGTCCACTGTGCTTGGACGAGCTCAGGTGATCTATCCCATTGAGGCAGATCCCTCTCGTCGCCTCTCGCCTCTCCAAAACCCTCCCCAGTGGACTCTAGCTCTGCCTGCTTGCCGCCTATAAATGCAGCCCTCCCTGAGCCATTCTAACCATCCCATCAATACAAAAAAAAGACACATCCGTGACATTTTGGGCTGAACAATTTTTTTCTGTCATGATTATGACACTTCTATGACAATAATTGTGACAAAAGCATGTATCATCATATATGTGGTGGGCTCCTACTTCCTTGATAAAAATTCATGACAGAAAATGGGCTTTTCGTCCTAGGCGGGCTAGGGACGCACCTGCATTACATTCTTTGGGCTGTCCATAACGGAAAAAATCATAGTAGAAGTGAGGGTGAGGAAAATATCGGAGAGTTCCCGGTTACGGTGGGTGGCAAGGCGTTGAGCTGTAATTGAACCCGAGCGGTCGCACTGCTAGCTATGTTACTAAACCCGAGCGATCGATCCCTTAGCTGTTAACTGAAACCGAGTGATTCATTCACTGCTGACTGACTCGAGCGATTCCTTTGTGGTTGCTGCTAAATGAACCGAGCGATCGATCACTGCTGTTCCTTACTGAACCCGATAAGGCCCCTATGCGAGATGTAGCCAACCGGTGTTGGGTTGCCTCTCGATGAACAATGACCGTTGCTACCGTGTGCGTAGTACGTAGAACAAGTCGAGACATGGTGAGTCAAGCCGGTTGGTTGGTTGTGGATGAACAGTTCCCGGTGGGGGTTGGATGAACAGGACCCCATGGTAGTAGGACATTACCGCTGGATGAACAGGACCCCGAGGAGGCCACCACACCATAGCCGGATTGGGGTAGATGAACAGGACCCCGTGGAGCCTCTATGAACACTAGCCGGTGGATGAAGAGTAGCCCGTGGAGGCTAGAGCGAGGCAGTAGACGGTGGATGAACAGGACCCCATTTCGACCGTAGGTGTTGCAACAGGAGTTGGTTTCCTTTGTTTTGCGGTATGCCACACCCCTCCCGATCAACAGGACCCCGCTTCGACTGTAGGAACTCAAACACAAGTTTGTTTCCTCCGCTTTGCGGTATGCTAGACCCTTCCCGATGAACTGGACCCCGTTTCGACCGTACACAGTCGAACAGAAGGCTGTTTCCTCCATTCTGCGGTATGCCAGACCTTGTTTCGGCTGTTCCGTCCTAGTCGGTTGGCTCCCGATGAACACGACGTATTCTGACCCAGTAGGTTGCCTCCCGATGAACACAACGCTATTTCATCCGTTGCGACCCAGCCGGTTGGCTGCCGCTGAACAGGACGACATCACTGTACGCGTTCGAGACCATGCTCGTATGTACGTATTTAGCCATATTTACTTTCTTGCAGCGTGGTTGTACGTATTTGTACACGATATAGATGGGACTGCTTGACGTGCTACATCCGCGCCTCTACTATGATACTTGCGCTCCTTACTCGGCCACAGTTCATCGCTGTAGAGAGACCGGTCGACCAGTATATACGTACATGTTTGCGACCAGACAGACAACGCTACATACGCTTCGGCTGGGTGGGTCCCACCTGTCAAGGAGGATAAGGATGCACTTCCTTGCATGCGAAGATCTAGCTAGTGGGTCCCAGGTGTCAGGGGGAAATATCATTTTTTTCGTAATAAGGACGCACTTCCTTGCGTGCAAAGATGTAGCTGGTGGGTCCCAACTGAAAGGGGGAGAAAACATTATTTTTTCAGGGTAAAAAGGATGCAGTTGCATGCATGGGTCCATGGCGTGGTGTGTCCCGACTGTCAGCCTCTCCACGTACAGTCATCTTCCGATGACTCTCGTTTGTTGACCATGTTGACCACACCGTGCAGAGCGCACCAAGGCCGGTGGACAATGGTGTAACGCCCACGATGCGGTTATATCTCCCACGTGTCGAAGCACGAGTTAGAGGCATAACCGCATTGTGGTTTTGTCGCAAGAAGGGTCATCTTCACACAATCCCATGTAATGAACAAGAATGGGATAAAGAGTTGGCTTACAATCGCCACTTCACACAATGAACATAAAATAAATCATACATCATTCAGAGTACACACACATAGTCCGACTACGGACAAAGCCAAAAGAAAAGAAGATAACCTAACTACTAGATCCCCGACCGTCCCAACTGGGCTCCACTACTGATCAACATGAAACGAAACATAGCAACGACCAAGGTCTTCGTTGAGCTCCCATCTGAGCTCGGTTGCATCACCTGTACTGGTATCATCGGCACCTACAACTGTTGTGATAGTATCTGGTGAGTCACGAGGACTCAGCAATCTCAAAACCCGCGAGATCAAGACTATTTAAGCTTACAGGTAGGAAAGGGTAATGAAGTGGAGTTGCAGCAAGCACTAAGCAAATATGGTGGCTAACATACGCAAATAAGAGCGAGAAGAGAGCAAATGGAACGGTCGTGAAGCTAGCAATGATCAAGAAGTGATCCTGAACTCCTACTTACGTCAAACATAACCCAAAACCGTGTTCACTTCCCGGACTCCGCCAAAAAGAGACCATCACGGCTACACACGCGGTTGATGCGTTTTAAATCAGATCTGGTGTCAAGTTATCTACAACCGGACATTAACAAATTCCCATCTGCCTATAACCACAGGCACGGCTTTCGAAAGATTATACCCTGCAGGGGTGTCCCAACTTAGCCCATGATAAGCTCTCGCGATCAACGAAGGATATACCTTCTCCCAGGAAGACCCGATCAGACTCGGAATCCCGGTTTACAAGACATTTCGACAATGGTAAAACAAGACCAGCAAAGCCGCCCGATGTGTCGACAAATCCCGATAGGAGCTGCACATATCTCGTTCTCAGGGCACACCGGATGAACACTACGTACAACTAAAACCAGACCTCAAGTTTCCCCGAGGTGGCGCTGCAAGTGGCTCTAGTTCGGACCAACACTTGGAGGAGCACTGGCCCGGGGAGGGGGGGGGTAAAATAAAGATGACCCTTGAGTCTGCAGAACCCAAGGGAAAAAGGCTTAGGTGGCAAATGTTAAAACCAATGTTGGGCCTTGCTGGAGGAGTTTTATTCAAAGCGAACTGTCAAGGGGGTCCCATAAATCACCCAACCGCATAAGGAACGCAAAATCCGGGAACATAACACCGGTATGATGGAAACTAAGGCGGCAAGAGTGGAACAAAACACCAGGCAAAAGGCCGAGTCTTCCACCCTTTACCAAGTATATAGATGCATTAATTTAAATAAGAGATATTGTGATATCCCAACATAATCCTGTCCATCATGGAGCAATCTTCAACTTCACCTGCAACTAACAATGCTATAAGAGGGGCTGAGCAAAGCGGTAACATAGCCAAGCAACGGTTTGCTAGGAAGGGTGAAAAAGGTTAGAGGCTGACATGGCAACATGGGAGGCATGGTAAACAAGTGATAGGTAGCGCAGCATAGCGATAGAACGAAGCAACTAGCAAGCAAAGATAGAAGTGATATCAAGGGTAATGGTCATCTTGCCTAAGATTCCGCTAGGAAGAAGAACGAGTCCATGAAGAAGACAAACGGATGTAGTCGAACGAATCCTCACAACTCCGGAACGAAACCGAAGCTAACGAGAGAAGCAAACCGGAAAGAAGTAAACTCCGCTGAAAAAATCACTAAAGAAATACCACATCTAGAAGAACATTTACTCCGCAATTTGGACAGAAATGGAGTTGTTAGGTTGGGATCTTGGGTAGAAACTGGTGATATTTTAGTAGGTAAATTAACGCCTCAGATAGCGAGCGAATCATCTTATATCGCGGAAGCTGGATTATTACGGGCCATATTTGGCCTTGAGGTTTCCACTTCAAAAGAAACTTCTCTGAAATTATATGGTAAACACACAAGCATAAACATGACATGATGCACAAACAAATATGATGCATGTCCGGTTTAATGAGGCATGGCATGACAAGGTAAAGCAAACAACACTACAATTTAAGTGGAGCTCAATATGCAACGAGTTGCATATTGACGGAACACCACATCAATTATTTAGTTCTCTCTCGGTTATGTACCCAACAATATTAAATGTTATTAAACATGGCAAGGGGTGAAGCATGAGCAAACCACCTATTTAGGCAAGTTTAAATGAGGCCGGGAACAACAAATAACAATTTCGGAAAATCCCCATATGTCATTTAGCAATTTATAGCAAACACAATTTTAAACATTTTAAATGTTGTTATCATGATGCGGATGACATATACAAGTTTATGCAATTTTATGAAAACGTTAACATGAGCATGATACGAGGCATTTGTCGCCATGCCGGAAGGAAAAAGGTGCCACGGCGGTGAAACAAAAATGGTGCCACGGCGGCGAAACAAAAATTGTGCCACGGCAACATATCCGAAAATGATGCCACGGCAACATATCGGTTCCGGTAGCTCATGGAGATACCGGTGCAAGAGGAGGCATGCGGATGTGCGCAACATGCGAGATGGTGGGGCGCTCCCGGATTCTGGGTTCCCACGGGACGGCGGCATGGCAAACGCGGAATGTGCAAAGAACAAACGGGCACGGTGCAAATAAGTGGTACATCTCATACACGCAAGGGCATCTCATCGCGGTCGTCTCGGGTTATACCTTCGAAGCGTGCATTTTCGGAGCAGTTCGGGTTCGGTACGAAGGAAGTAGTCGTTCACGGGTCGTCATGGGAAGTAGTCGTTCTCGCGACGGTAGTGGTACACATTTTCGTAGATGTCCGGGGTCGTCGGTAGAGGAAGTAGTGGTACACGGCCGTAGTGGAAGTAGTCGTACACAATCCGTAGATGTTCGGCGTCGCCGGTAGTTGTACACAGTTCGTAGATGTTCATGTCTCTGTAGTCGTTTGGGTCTTGGGGTGATGGTAGTCGTTCACTTGACGGCGGTAGACGAACTTGGCGGTCCTCATTGTCATGGTACTTGGCGTCCTCTCGGTCTTGATAGTGAAGAAACGGAACGCGATGGTCGTGGTACCTGGCGTCCAGTGCAGCAACCTCGCGATATACCGTTGCTGTGGTGGTCTTGGAGGTTCGTGACTGAGGCATGGAGAAGGAGTTGCAGGCGGGAGTGACTAGAGATGGCGGATGCAGGGGGCTCAGGGCGAGAGGAGCAGATAGAGGCTCAGGCTCCTCAAGCCATGGGGATGGCCTGAAACAGGCTACTGCAGGAGGCCGAGGGGAGCGGCGGGGTCTTGGATGGCGACGCGGGGCCTGACGGCAGCTTGGCACGGGCTCTCGGGCCGCCGGAGTTGGCTGAGCTCGGGGACGAGGTCCTGGCTAGCAAGGGGAGCGAGGAGCGCGGAGCGGCAACCAGCAGCGGCTCCGGTGGCTGGCGGACGGATCTCCAGGAGAGGTGGAGAAGTGGTGGCGGGGGCGAGGTGACATGGCGACTCGATGATGCAGAAGACGGCAGCGGACTTGGCGCGGTGCTAGAGGATCTCCTCTCCTCGGGCGCTGGGGCGACGGTGATCGAGGCTGCGGGCGAAGAAGCAGCGCGCGGGGGCTTGGCTTCCTGGAGGTTGGGGCAGAACGAAGGGAGGAGGAGGCGTGACGCTGACGAGGCCAGGGAGATGTGGCGGCGGAGGGAGACTCGCGAGGGGCCATGGCCAGAGGGAGAGGCTGAGGGGATCGAGCGAGAGGAGGGTTCGGGCGCTGGGTTTGGGCGATGCGTGGCGGCGCTCAGAGGGAGCGAGAGGAGGAGATGGGATCGAGCGAGGTCTCCCTGCGGCTAGGGTTATCGAGCTGGTGGGGCGGCTGGACCTCCAGGG
Source organism: Triticum dicoccoides (assembly GCF_002162155.2). Taxonomy (NCBI): domain Eukaryota; kingdom Viridiplantae; phylum Streptophyta; class Magnoliopsida; order Poales; family Poaceae; genus Triticum; species Triticum dicoccoides. Next base: position 292,338,493 of record NC_041381.1, read on the forward strand.
GCAAATGGGCCGGCCTGGTCATTGGGCCAAAATTAGGCTTGTCTCTCTCACTAATTTTCTAGCAGAAAAGAAGTAGAGAGAGGAAAAGAAAGAGAGGGTAATGGAAAGATTTTGCGCATGGGGATTATTTTCCCGGACTCACAAAAATATGCTTGTTCCGAGAAAATAGAAAAGGCCATGATTGAGAGATTTAAATTCAAACTCATTTGAATTTAATTCAAATGGGTTTGAACTAGGACTTTATAAAAGGAAGGTCCAAAAATGTTTGGATTTTTGATGGAGCTCCGGAAAATGATGAAAGAAATTATGGGCAAGGTTGGAGACCAAGAATTGAGATAACAACGGCATGGGATATTTTGCAAGTGGGTTATGGTTAATTCCCAATAAATGGAATAATTTTATTATAGCTCCCTAATAATATTGAGAGGCTTTAATATGTTATAAAGAGAAACCACAAGTGAATTCCCTCGATTTAAATAGATCAAAAGATCTATGCAATTTATTAAGTTGAGTTTTAAAAAGGCGTTGCATGATGACATGATGCAATGCACATGATGCAAGGATGAATGCAACGAACAAAACAAATCACACGACGAATCTCGGAAACCCTGGAAGGCATCTGAAGCTCCGGTCTTGGGGCATCACAACGCTCCACCACTACGAGAGGATCTCGTCCCGAGATCTAGAATGGCACCGGAGAGAAACGGAAGAGGAAGAGAAGAGGTAAAACTAAGTTGCTTCTTTGACGAACGAGTGAAACCACGAACCTTGAGAGGTTGAAAAGTTGAAAGAAAGAACACAACGGGGTTGAACACAATTGAGAGCACTGCGGTAGAAAATAAAAACAAGGAACACCATGTGAACCTTGGAGGTTGCAAAGCTATGAATGACGAGTACAATGGACAAGAAGGAATTGGAACCACTCTGGTTGAAACGAGATAAACAAGGAACAAGGAAGATCAACTTCGAACAAAACTCCGGTTGAAAAGAGATGCAAGACTTGATAAGATGAAAAGAACTTGAAGAGGTGACACAACACTTCGGATAATTGGATATGCATGAAAAGAACATGATCCTCAATACGAGAAGAGGAGTGAAGAGAGCAACATCACAAAGCCTCTGGAAGAAATGTAAAAAAATGGAATGGAATGAACGGAGGAAAACTTGATCTTGAAAGAGCACACTTACTGGAAATGCTAGAACGGAGTTGTTGGATTATCAACAACGAAAGGATAAGCTTGTTGTGGGCTTATGGAACACATCTCAAAATTATGAGGTGACAACCGGCCACTAACAGAAACAATTGCTTGCTTGAGATCAACGAAGAGATGAAAACTGCTTTTGCCGAGAGGATAGGAGAAAACTTGGATCATTGATAAGCACCACAATAGCAACATTCCTTAGGGAAGGCTTTAGCTGAAATATGACACAAGATAACTCCAACGAAGAGATATGGATTTAAAATACCTCATTCTTGACAACATGTGAATCAAGAAACATGAATGGAAATTGCCAAGAATGATATAACACCACCTCAAAAGATAAGGTAGGAGAATTGCACTTCGAAATGCAAGAAGAAGAATACTTGAACGCCTCAAAACAAAACATGTGTTGAGCACCATGTTTAATTTTGAGTATAGCTTGGCGGGTCATAACTTCGAGAGAAATCTTGAAGAACAATTGAAGAATGAAAAGAATCCTTGCTGAACCACCATGTTGAGCCTCCATGAAGAACTCCGGTAATAAAAGAATGATAGAAAGAAAGAGAAGTTGAAAATACAAGGTGAATCCTTGCAATGATTTAGATAGAGCTTCGCGATGATATAACCGAGAAATACTTGGAACTCCGGAAAAGAAAAGATGAAACACTAGAACCGAGAATTACTTCATCAAGAACAATCTCCGGAAGAAAAGAATTGAATTACCTCAAGGAAATAAGAATAAGATTTATTGTATGCTTATCCTTCATCAAATTAAATTGATGACAAGCAATGGATTTGGCATACTACTTATTCTCGTAGAAAGAATTAAGAGAGATATAGCGCAAACTTGAGAAGGTATTGATGGAACTACCGGTGGGATTTGGAAACAACGAATATTTGATATGATAACAAAGGAAGTGAAATCTTGAACGAACCACCGTAATAATTGAAAAAGAAAGTAGCAAAGGTACAATTCACCGAGAAGAATTGGAAAACGAATGAAGATACTTGAGGGGATTTAGATACAAGAGAACGAAGAGATCATGAACTGATTAGAGGATATTAGAATGATGCACCGGAAGAATTCAAGAATGAGAGTTGAAAGCTGAGAATGAAGAATTATGACATGATGGCCTTCGGAGAAAGAAATGGAAACAACTCATGAAATGCTCCGGATAGGTGAAAAGAATTCTCACAATCGAAAGCAATTATGAGAGGATGGTATAAAGCTAGAACCATGAATCTTTGGAAGAACGGGTAAGGATTTAAGAGGAACTCTTCTTCGGTCTTCAAAGCTGAGAATGACGATGATAACCACCAAAATTGTTGAGGCACTTCGGAACAAAGAAGAATAGAAATGATGAACCAACGATGAAACTATTTTGAAAGCGATCTTGGAGAAAGAATATGACTGATGAAAATTCATTCTTACGTCAAACATGGAAATGAATTTGAGAATCGCTCCTGATAATTAGAAGAGTCAGGTAAGTCCTGGGAAAAGACCTGTGGGTTAGGTCCCACTCAAGAGAAACACCGTTGAATGATTGGTTGAAAGGGGGGATTGTGCCGGTTGAATTAAATGGCTTGAATGAGATAATAATCTCCAAATAGCTTGAACGGATCTTGATAATGGAGACACAAATCTTCTGAGATATCGTCGACACTTCGGATATGAAGAGAGAGAGGTGAACGATTATGACATGCACCGGCATGGGATAACATTTGAACGAGGGAAAAGGATATGATCAACACCGAAAGCTTGAGTTAAATCCACCGGAGAAGAAAAGAGACGAAGAATAATAAACTTGAAGCTCCGTTAGTATCTTCCTGAGAATCACCAGATAAGAACATTGACGGAAAAGAATGGAGAGACTTCCCATCAATAAAATGAATACCCGATTAAGAAATCTGAGTCCTTGAAGAAAAAGGGTGGGGGGGTGGGAAAAACAAAGGCAACTTGGGGCAGATGGAATGGATGCCATTGAGAAAACTTAGAATTGATCTTGCGAATGTTGAAATGTTCGGATCCACTTGAAGAGAAGCACACCGGTCGGAAAGAATTGACATGACAATCTCGATGACAAAGAAGGATTAGTATTCACATAACAATATGAGAACACCATTTAGGGAAGGTATGGATTCACCATTTGACTTCAAAGAAACTCGAATACCACAAATAAAACAAAACAAAGGATTTGGCTTGCAGAATAAGCTGGAACAAACATATGATAGAGATTTCATCCGAAGTTTTCGTGGTGGGGCCCACACGGGCTCGATTGTACAGCACCATCATGTACAAGGCAGTGCACATGACATACGAAGTGTCCCCGAACCAGCATAGCCAAGGGTTCTTTAAGACACAACGAGACAACTGTAAAAACGACCGTGGAAAGGCGGACCACTAGACGTCGAACCCCAATCTCATATCATGCATCTGTCGAAAAGATATTCTAGGAGCTACTTGAATTCCCACCTATAAAACTCCCGAAACTTTTTGGTTATGCAATCAGGTGTTGGGGATACAGGGGAAGCAATATATATCTCACCCAAAACTAACAATCCCTACATCCAAGCTGTATCCATCCGTCAACACATAACCAAGAAACCTTCGGAAATCGTGTACCTCAACCTTCGAAAAGCATCCATTATATGAGTTATGGCAATACTCCCGAACTCCCGCCCCAGTACTGGGTGGCGTCGAGGTTATCTCACCAACAACTGCATAAAAGAGATTTTCGATGTCGGCAAAACTCAGGTATTCCAGAACTGCAACGGTAAAATTATGACGACAACACCTCGGAGCTCAACTCCCCGGGTCAAAGCCACATAATAGACAGGAGGCACCAAGAACAATGTTCTCGTCACAAAACCATCGGAACGATTCCAAGATACCCGCGTGATCCTAAAAAAATTTAGTGAAATTTGAGGAGAGGAAAGTCAAAACATCTACGTCAGGAGACCTCACCACAGCGACGAAGGGACTGAGGAGTAAAAAGAATCCTACTCTCCGATATATATAATCCTAAGACTCAAAACATTTTTGTTCTAGACTCAACAACACCAGCAAACAATCAAGCAGCGGGCTCCTAAGTCGGGGATGGCTCTGATTAACAACTTGTAACGCCCACGATGCGGCTATATCTCCCACGTGTCGAAGCACGACTTAGAGGCATAACCGCATTGTGGTTTTGTCGCAAGAAGGGTCATCTTCACACAATCCCATGTAATGAACAAGAATGGGATAAAGAGTTGGCTTACAATCGCCACTTCACACAATGAACATAAAATAAATCATACATCATTCAGAGTACACACACATAGTCCAACTATGGACAAAGCCAAAAGAAAAGAAGATAACCCAACTGCTAGATCCCCGATCGTCCCAACTGGGCTCCACTACTGATCAACATGAAATGAAACATAGCAACGACCAAGGTCTTCGTTGAGCTCCCATCTGAGCTCGGTTACATCACCTGTACTGGTATCATCGGCACCTGCAACTATTGTGATAGTATCTGGTGAGTCACGAGGACTCAGCAATCTCAAAACCCGCGAGATCAAGACTATTTAATTTTATGGGTAGGAAAGGGTAATGAAGTGGAGTTGCACCAAGCACTAAGCAAATATGGTGGCTAACATATGCAAATAAGAGCGAGAAGAGAGCAAATGGAACGGTCGTGAAGCTAGCAATGATCAAGAAGTGATCCTGAACTCCTACTTACGTCAAACATAACCCAAAACCGTGTTCACTTCCCGGACTCCGCCGAAAAGAGACCATCACGGCTACACACGCGGTTGATGTGTTTTAAATCAGATCTGGTGTCAGGTTATCTACAACCGGACATTAACAAATTCCCATCTGCCTATAACCGCAGGCATGGCTTTCGAAAGATTATACCCTGCAGGGGTGTCCCAACTTAGCCCATGATAAGCTCTCGCGATCAACGAAGGATATACCTTCTCCCAGGAAGACCCGATCAGACTCGGAATCCCGGTTTACAAGACATTTCGACAATGGTAAAACAAGACCAGCAAAGCCGCCTGATGTGCCGACAAATCCCGATAGGAGCTGCACATATCTCGTTCTCAGGGCACACCGGATGAACACTACGTACAACTAAAACCAGACCTCAAGTTTCCCCGAGGTGGCGCTGCAAGTGGCTCTAGTTCGGACCAACACT
>NC_041381.1:292344110-292348678 GCF_002162155.2 Triticum dicoccoides
AAAATAAATATGACCCTTGATTCTGCAGAACCCAAGGGAAAAATGCTTAGGTGGCAAATGTTAAAACCAATGTTGGGCCTTGCTGGAGGAGTTTTATTCAAAGCGAACTGTCAAGGGGGTCCCATAAATCACCCAACCACGTAAGGAACGCAAAATCCGGGAACATAACACCGGTATGATGGAAACTAAGGCGACAAGAGTGGAACAAAACACCAGGCAAAAGGCCGAGTCTTCCACCCTTTACCAAGTATATAGATGCATTAATTTAAATAAGAGATATTGTGATATCCCAACATAATCCTGTCCATCATGGAGCAATCTTCAACTTCACCTGCAACTAACAATGCTATAAGAGGGGCTGAGCAAAGCGGTAACATAGCCAAGCAACGGTTTGCTAGGAAGGGTGAAAAAGGTTAGAGGCTGACATGGCAATATGGGAGGCATGGTAAACAAGTGATAGGTAGCGCAGCATAGCGATAGAACGAAGCAACTAGCAAGCAAAGATAGAAGTGATATCAAGGGTAATGGTCATCTTGCCTGAGATTCCGCTAGGAAGAAGAACGAGTCCATGAAGAAGACAAACGGATGTAGTCGAACGAATCCTCACAACTCTGGAACGAAACCGAAGCTAACGAGAGAAGCAAACCGGAAAGAAGCAAACTCCGCTGAAAAAATCACTAAAGAAATACCACATCTAGAAGAACGTTTACTCCGCAATTTGGACAGAAATGGAGTTGTTAGGTTGGGATCTTGGGTAGAAACTGGTGATATTTTAGTAGGTAAATTAACGCCTCAGATAGCGAGCGAATCATCTTATATCGCGGAAGCTGGATTATTACGGGCCATATTTGGCCTTGAGGTTTCCACTTCAAAAGAAACTTCTCTGAAATTATATGGTAAACACACAAGCATAAACATGACATGATGCAAAAACAAATATGATGCATGTCCGGTTTAATGAGGCATGGCATGGCAAGGTAAAGCAAACAACACTACAATTTAAGTGGAGCTCAATATGCAACGAGTTGCATATTGACGGAACACCACATCAATTATTTAGTTCTCTCTCGGTTATGTACCCAACAATAATAAATGTTATTAAACATGGCAAGGGGTAAAGCATGAGCAAACCACCTATTTAGGAAAATTTAAATGAGGCCGGGAACAACAAATAACAATTCCGGAAAATCCCCATATGTCATTTAGCAATTTAAAGCAAACACAATTTTAAACATTTTAAATGTTGTTATCATGATGCAGATGACATATACAAGTTTATGCAATTTTATGAAAACATTAACATGAGCATGATACGAGGCATTTGTCGCCATGGCGGAAGGAAAAAGGTGCCACGGCGGTGAAACAAAAATGGTGCCACGGCGGCGAAACAAAAATGGTGCCACGACAACATATCCGAAAATGATGCCACGGCAACATATCGGTTCCGGTAGCTCATGGAGATACCGGTGCAAAAGGAGGCGCTCGGATGTGCGCAACATGCAAGATGGTGGGGTGCTCCCGGATTCCGGGTTCCCACGGGACGGCGGCATGGCAAACGCGGAATGTGCAAGGAACAAACGGGCACGGTGCAAACAAGTGGTACATCTCATACATGCAAGGGCATCTCATCACGGTCGTCTCGGGTTATACCTTTGAAGCGTGCGTTTTCGGAGCGGTTCGGGTTCGGTACGAAGGAAGTAGTCGTTTACGGGTCGTCGTGGGAAGTAGTCATTCTCGCGACGGTAGTGGTACACGTTTTCGTAGATGTCTGGGGTGGTTGGTAGAGGAAGTAGTGGTACACGTCCGTAGTGGAAGTAGTCGTACACAATCTGTAGATGTTCGGCGTCGCCGGTAGTTGTACACAATTCGTAGATGTTCATGTCTCTGTAGTCGTTTGGGTCTTGGGGTGATGGTAGTCGTTAAGTTGACGGCGGTAGACGAACTTGGCGGTCCTCGTCGTCGTGGTACTTGGCGTCCTCTCGGCCTTGCTAGTGAAGAAACGGAACGCGATGGTCGTGGTACTTGGCATCCAGTGCAGCAACCTCGTGATGCATCGTTGCTGTGGTGGTCTTGGAGGTTCGTGACTGAGGCATGGAGAAGGAGTTGCAGGCGGGAGTGACTAGAGATGGCGGATGCAGGGGGCTCAGGGCGAGAGGAGCAGATAGAGGCTCGGGCTCCTCAAGCCATGGGGATGGCCCGAAACAGGCTACTGCAGGAGGCTGAGGGGAGCGGCGGGGTCTTGGATGGCGACGCGGGGCCTGACGGCAGCTTGGCGTGGGCTCCGGGGCCACCGGAGTTGGCCGAGCTCGGGGACGAGCTCCTGGCTAGCAAGGGGAGCAAGGAGCACGGAGCGGCAACCAGCAGCGGCTCCGGTGGCTGGCGGACAGATCTCCAGGAGAGGTGGAGAAGTGGTGGCGTGGGCGAGGTGACATGGCGAGTCGATGATGCAGAAGACGACGGCGGACTTGGCGCGGTGCTGGAGGAGCTCCTCTCCTCGGGCGCTGGGGCGACGGCGATCGAGGCTGCGGGCGAAGAAGCAGCGCGCGGGGGCTCGGCTTCCTGGTGGTTGGGGCGGAACGAAGGGAGGAGGAGGCGCGGTGTTGACAAGGCCAGGGAGATGTGGCGGCGGAGGGAGACTCGCGAGGGGCCATGGCCAGAGGGAGAGCCTGAGGGGATCGAGCGAGAGCAGGGTTCGGGCGCTGGGTTTGGGCGATGCGTGGTAGCGCTCAGATGGAGCGGGAGGAGGAGATGGGATCGAGCGAGGTCTCCCTGCGGCTAGGGTTATCGAGCTGGCGGGGTGGCTGGACCTCCATGGGCAAATGGTCCGGCCTGGTCATTGGGCCAAAATTAGGCTTCTCTCTCTCACTAATTTTCTAGCAGAAAAGAAGTAGAGAGAGGAAAAGAAAGAGAGGGTAATGGAAAGATTTTGCGCATGGGGATTATTTTCCCGGACTCACAAAAATATGCTTGTTCTGAGAAAATAGAAAAGGCCATGATTGAGAGATTTAAATTCAAACTCATTCTAATTTAATTCAAATGGGTTTGAACTAGGACTTGATAAAAGGAAGGTCCAAAAATGTTCAGATTTTTGATGGAGCTCCGGAAAATGACGAAAGAAATTATGGGCAAGGTTGGAGACCAAGAATTGAGATAACAACGGCATGGGATATTTTGCAAGTGGGTCATGGTTAATTCCCAATAAATGGAATAATTTTATTATAGCTCCCTAATAATATTGAGAGGCTTTAATATGTTATAAAGAGAAACCACAAGTGAATTCCCTCGATTTAAATAGATCAAAAGATCTATGCAATTTATTAAGTTGAGTTTTAAAAAGGGGTTGCATGATGACATGATGCAATGCACATGATGCAAGGATGAATGCAACGAACAAAACAAATCACACGACGAGTCTCGGAAACCCTGGAAGGCATCTGAAGCTCCGGTCTTGGGGCGTCACAAACGGCAAGTCCCAACATTGGAATGCCCCAGAGATGGGGAAGACATGACATTGGAGTCGCAGATGGAGAGGAGTGGGAAACTTGACTGGTTCGGGTGCGGGGTGGGCCTACACTCAGCAAATAATAACAGGAGGTGTGGAGGAGTGGAGGGATGGCCTGGCTGTCGATGGGGTAGCGTTTTGCTTCGAGGTGCGCAAAATAGTGCCACTGGACGTCGGAGGCTAGAGTAGGTGGTCCTGGCAGCGCTGGGGGAAGAAGACAATAGACTGAAGAAGAATGTCGGTCATTGGATGTAAATACAACACCTTGCTTAGGCTTCGACCTTTGTATTTTTATTTTTTGTGAAAGTGCTTAGGCTTCGACCTACTGGCCCACATGTCAGCTAGTCCATTTGCTTTTTTTAGTCCATTTGGTGGGCTGGGTGAAACAATGATGTAGCGTCTATGCAGCCCGTTTATATATTATGTTAGAATTTAAAGCCCATTTGCATTTTTCTCAAAATTCGCGGACTTGCTGGGCTGGGTGAAAATATCATGTTGGGCTCGATGGAGAAATATTATAAAAACATAAACACATCACTACTAGGGAAAAGCTTATACACAGAATCTTAGCACTAGCGCAAGGTAAAATGAGGCGCTGCTGCTACTTAGTAGTAGCGTGTGGCAATTAGATGCGCTGCTGCTATACTTTCAGCAGCAGCGCGTTTTAGTGAAACGCGCTGCTGCTAAGTTTGAACAGGGGCATAATGGCTAGCCCCACTTAGTAGCAGCGCGTATATAGATAGCGCACTACTGCTATTCTCTATAGTAGTAGCGCTTTTCTTCGACACGCACTACTACTATCCCTACCTTATCGTTCCCCACGCGACAGAGACCCCCTCACTCTCCCTCTCACTCAAGTACTCTCTCCCCCGCGCCCCCGTCGTCCGCCACCGCCGTCGCTGGAGATCTGGTGCCTCACGTCCACTGAGGTACTCCCTCCTCCTCCCTCCTCCCCTCCTCCCTCCTTCTCTGTCCGCCCCCTCCTTCCTCCTCCACCGGGCGCCCCTCCTCCCTCCTCCACCGCCCTCCTCCTCCGTCCGCCCCTCCTTCCTCCTCCATCGGGCGC
>NC_041381.1:292349018-292370026 GCF_002162155.2 Triticum dicoccoides
GCCCCTCCTCCCTCCTCCACCGCCCTCCTCCTCTGACCGCCGCCTCCTCCTCCTCCACCGACCGCCCCCTCCTCCCTCCTCCACCGGCCGCCCACTCCTCCCACCTCCTCCAGCCGCCCATTGTTCTTAGTAAGAATTAGTTTATTTTTATTTATAGTAATTGCTTAGTTGAACTAGTTAAATTAATAGAACTAGTTGAACTAGTTTATTTTTAGTAAGAAGTAGTTTATTTTGATTTATAGTAATTGCTTAGTTGAACTAGTTAAATTAATAGAAGTAGTTAATTTTTAGTAAGAACAAATTTATCTTTAGTAAGAACTAGTTTATTTTTATTGATAGTAAGTGTTAAGTTGAACTAGTTGAATTAATATAACTAGTTTATTTTTAGTAAGAAAATTAATAAAACTAGTTTGTTTTTTATGTCATTATCACTTTGTCATCAAAGAATGCTATATGAGATTTGATATCTAATTAAAATTTTACTCGGCGGAATATGCAGGCTTAGTCGTATCTCCTTGGAGTGATAGTCATCTGAGCTACCTCCACTTCCTCCACACCCAAGTCGGTGAGCTAAAAGTACACCTCCTCCTCCACCTTCCTCTACTTCGGAACTAGGGTATTTAGTTATAAGATATATTGAAATGTATTTGTCAATATTGAACCATTGAAATGCAATGAGCATCAGTTTATGATCATGTGCGAAGTGTTCATTCATTTCCGAGTGACCTATGTTTTGCCGGAGTGTTGATTCATTTCCGTTCCGGCAAATTTCAGGCTCTCGATATGTCCTATTTTACCAAAGGTCATGCTAGATTTTTCCGTAAATTTAAGCATGACTTGTGCTAGAATATGTAGGAAATATTGAGCGCCCTAGAATTGCTAGAAAGAGAATTAAACGACATTTCGAGTTGACTTTAAGTCTGTCGGGGCTCCATACATGACTGTCAAAAAATTGGTGAGGGAGAGTCTCCACCATATATGAGAGAAGAATGCCGACTGTCGTCATGGGGTCTCTTTTCCTTGTTCTCTTTGTGCTAGACCTTTGTTATGCACTAGGGGAAGAAGGATTAGCAACCATCATCGACGGTCAAAATATCAACGACGGAGTGTCCACCATATATGAGAGAAGAAGAATGCCGACTGTTGTCGTGGGGGGTCGCTTCTCCTTCTTTTCCTTGTGCTAGATATTTGTAATGCACTAGGGAAAGGAGGAGTAGCGACCATCACCAACGGTCGTAATATCACAAAGGGAGTGCCCACCATATACGTGAGATGAGAGTTTAGGAAGGAAGACTCGACAGACCTAAAGTCAACCCGTGGCATATTGAATATTAGTGATCTGTGTGTTGAGTTCCCTGGTAGTTACCTTCGGTCAATTTTTAATTAATATTTCAACTATGAATATAGGAAATGTCTAACGACGAAAAGGAATTCGGTATGTGCGAATTCTGCGAAGACGAACGCGGCCTGTGCGACATGTCTCACCTAGTTGGTGGCAGGCGCTTCAGCATCAAGCTAGAAGACACCTTCGAAGTGGATATAGTAAGTCACAATGACAAGTCCTTTTTCGTAATTAAGCATGACTACTGCTTCTTTTGGTTCAACTTATAATTTAATTTTTTTTACTATTCTACTAGTGTATCCCCTTCCATGCAAGAATATATGTCTTGGATAAGAATGGTTTCATTATATGGAAACTATGGAGGTAAAAAGAGTTAACTTGAGGACCGAGCATGGTTATAGTTTTCCCGCAAAATTATACAATACAGACACCTACACCCATTTTGAATGCAAACAATGGAGAGCACTATGCAAGGCTTATGCATTTTAGCCTGATATGCTTATCACCTTTGATATTCGTCCGGAAGATGATATTGAAGATAATATCAACATCTGGGTCGATGTGCAGACGCCTCCAGTTCTACCATTATGTAAGTTTCTCAACCATATTTATGTGTTGGATATTGTTTATTCAAAAATATTGGACAACTAATTTCTATTGACAGCTTATTTCCATTCAAGCAAACATGTCCAGCGCTTGGTAGACAGGACCTACCACTGTCCCAGGGCTGAACTAACTGCGAGGAGACAAGTCATTAGGTTTCATGGCTTGAGGATCTTCATACTATCAAGACAAATTATTTTCCTGGACTTAGAAATCTTAGTACTCAAAACATGTGACCAATAGTGTTCATACTGAACTACGGTCACATCTATTTAGGAAAGATGGTAAGATTTTTACTATTTGTCCTCAGTGCATCTTTTGCATACATTATTTTTTAAGCTAAACTTCATTGCTAAGTACATTACTACGATGTTCTTCAACAGGGACTCCCGATGATAGTTGTGCCTCAGTGAATCGAAGCTAAAGGTCGCATGTCTATGGTTAGCATACGGCCAAGAGTTCCTACATTGCACATGAGTGCATTCAGGGTTTCTAGAAGCGAGCAAGTCTTAATAGTCAAAGACTGGAACAAAATTGTGAAGGATCATGGAGAAGTACTTGGGGGCAGCAATCAGAAGCACATCCCACAATTAGGAGACAGGTTCATCTGCATGCTTCAATACGATGAATCGGGAGCGCTCCACATGTTCTATGCTATTGTACCTGAGAGAGAGCAGTAGTAGTGATTAGCTAGCTAGAATGAGTGTTGGTGGTGATGACTATGATGATTAATATTAGCTAGTGTTGGTGGTGATTAGCTATGACTATGATGATTAAATAGTGTTGGTAGTAATAACTATGATGATTATTAGCTAGTGTTGTTCGTGATGATATGATGCAAGAGTTTTTATATTAATACGATGATGATGAGTACGTTATTATATCGTTGGCTGAAAGAACCACAGATTAGTTTTAAGTGGATGGATCCTAAGTGATCAAGTCATGGATTATCGTGATAATCGATGACTTGGTCACTTAATCCATCCATTTGAAACTAATCTATGGTTCTTTCACCTAATGATTTAATAACTCATTATAATGTAAAAACAATCTCTAAATTGCTACTGTATGAAAAACTGTATAAAGGTGTATAATACGACCTAAAATTAAAAAGAAATAGAATACGGAAAAATAGTAGTAGCGCGGGCGGAGAGAAGCGCTACTAGTAATTACTAGTAGCGGTTGTCTGGGAAGGCGCTACTACTAAGTAGATATAGCAGTAGCGCGTGCCAGAAGGTGCTACTACTAAGCTTTAGCTGTAGCGCCGTATCAGTAGCGTGGGTACCCACGCTACTGATATGCCAATAAACCACGCTACTGCTAGGCTTTTCCCTAGTAGTGCATGATTGCACGTCTATGATACGTCTCCAACGTATCAATAATTTTGATTGTTCCATACTATTATATTATCTGTTGTGGATGTTTTATATGCATTAATATGCTATTTTATATTATTTTTGGGACTAACATATTAACTAGAGCCCAATGCCAGTTTTTTCCTTGTTTTTGAGTTTTGCAGAAAAGGAATATCAAACGGAGTCCAAACGGGATAAAACTTTTGCGATGATTTTTCTTGGACCAGAAGACACGTGGCACTTGGAGTCCAAGTCAGAAGACCCTCGAGGAGGCGGCAAGCCAAGGGGCACGCCGCTAGGGCTTGTGACCCCCTCGAAGACCTCCTGACCTCCTTCCTTGGCCTATAAATTCAGATATATTCCAAAACCCTTAGGGGAAGCCACGAAAATACTTATCCATCTTGGGGCCTTTTTCGGCAATCTGTCGGAGGGGACGCGATCATGGAGGGCATCTCACCAACCCTATTTCCCTTTCGATGAACCATGAGTAGTTTACCTCAGACCTTTGGGTCCATAGCTAGTACCTAGATGGCTTCTTCTCTCTCTTTGATTCTCAATATCATGTTCTCCTCGATGTTCTTGGAGATCTATCCGATGTAATCTTCTTTTCAGGTGTGTTTGTCGAGATCCGTTGAATTGTAGATTTATGATCAGATTATCCATGAATATTATTTGAATCTCCTCTGAATTCTTATATGCATGATTTGTATCTTTTTATTTCTCTTCGAATTATCAGTTTGGTTTGGCCAACTAGATTGGTATTTCTTGCAATGGGAGAGGTCCTTAGTTTTGGGTTCAATCTTGCGGTGTCCTCACCCAGTGACATAGTAGGGGTAGCAAGGCACGTATTGTATTGTTGCCATCAAGGATAAATAGATGGGGTTTTCATCATATTGCTTGAGTTTATCCCTCTACATCATGTCATCTTACTTAAGGCGTTACTTCGTTCTTTATGAACTTAATACTCTAGATGTATGCTGGATAGCGGGCAATGTGTGGAGTAATAGTAGTAGATGCAGAATCGTTTTGGTCTTCTTGACACGGACGTGATGCCTATATGCATAATCATTGCCTTGGATATCGTCATAACTTTGTGCTTTTCTATCAATTGCTTGACAGTAATTTGATCGCCCACCGTATTATTTGCCTTCAAGAAAGAAGCCTCTAGTGACAGTTATGGGCCCCAGGTCTATTTTCCATTATATATTTTTAGATCTATAAACCAAAAATACCAAAGCTACCTTGCTGCAATTTATTTAGTTTTCCATTCTAGCAATCTTTTATACCTATCTCTATCAGACCTCACCATTGCAATTGACCGCAAAGGGATTGACAACCCCTTTATCGCACTGGGTGCAAGTGTTTGATTGTTTGTGTAGGTGCATAGATTGGTACTTGCATGTACCTCCTACTGGATTGATACCTTGGTTCTCTAACTGAGGGAAATACTTATCTCTACTTTTTCTACATCACCCTTTCCTCTTCAAGGGAAAAACCAACGCAAGCTCAAGAAGTAGCAGTCTGTTACTGCATTGGTCAGTAAAATCTTTGCAAGCTTATGTGCGCAATCACCAGGAGTTAACTTGCCAAGTTATATATAAACAATTATTATTATTATTATTATTATTATTATTATTATTATAATTTTTAAGAACATTCAATTTACGAAATAAAATATCATTTTAGTTTGATGTGTTAATAGGACGTGGGGTATTACTATTTTTTAGGCTAGACGTGGGACAGTTGAGTTGGTTCTAGGGAAAAGTACTGGGAGAAAACTCACATTACATCGAAAAAGAAAGTGGGAGAAAATTCAGATATAAGATTAATAAAAACAAAAAATAAAGGAAGTGGGAAGGTCTATACAATGGTTGGACGAATGACAGGTTTAACGGAACCTTATGTTGTTTCTACTATATATATGTAATAAATATAAATATATATATATATACTATTATCGAAGGGAAAACATAGTTTCAGCTTTGCATTCTTATAGAAAAATAGAACTGAGTTGGGCGTCGTCTTGAAAAAACAAACATAACTTGGGCTGCTGATGTTGTAGACAAGCTAGGCTGGGAGGCCTAGAGGCCGCTTGATACCTACTGGACCCCCCAAAAAAAGTTGAAACAAGTTGGATCAGCTCCGTCTGTAGGTCGTGGGCTGCGCATGTTAAACAAGAAACTTAGGCCATGGACCTAGTGGGCCCGGGACTGTCATCCTCTCGATGAATAGTCGTTTCCCGATTCCTCTCATTTTGTTGACCATGGTAGGAACGATAGACGGCAGCGCCGCGGCGAGAGCACCAAGGCGGAGGACAACATCGAGACCTCGGACGAAACGGACCGGAGCTAGGGAAGAGGCAGGCGGAGGGGAGTATGAGGGTTGACTTGTTCAGGTGCAGTGTAGGCTGGTGGAGCTGCCGCCGCCTGAGAATGTGTGGGAGTAGAGGGATGGCCTGGCCAGCAGCATAGGCTAAGATTGAACAACATAAAGAAATAAAAATGGATAGGTGGTTGGTCACAGATGTCTATGTACGAGAACTGCTGGGTCCACCTGAGAAGGAGAATATGTTGGGAGGAAGGATATACAAAGCACGACTGCCCAGTGAAGTAGTTACATGCATAAGCAAATAGCCAGTAAAAAAAGAAAACATGTTAATGGGTTCTTAGACGAAATATTTCGGACAAAATAGATAATTATGACGCATAGGATAATGCATGAAACACTGAGATGATAAAGGTACTTAAACAGATAAAGTACATCATCTTGACCTTCCTGGCACGTTTGATCACGATGTTGCAGTTGTCCATGTACTCGTCGGTTACGGGAAGCAGACACGCCCTCATGTCCAAGATCCGCCTGTACATATCGTAGCATGCGTATGCATCCTTGGTCGCGTAGGTTATGTAGGCTAGATTTAAAGGTACCTCCCACGTGTTCAGGTTCTTGGTATCGACGTCTTCTTTCATGTTGGTGTAGCAGGGGTCGATGATGGTCGCGGCAAGGTCAATCGAGGAGTCCTTCTCCTTCCTGTTGCTGATGATCTTGTATTGCTTCTAGATGTTGACAAGCCTGTTGCACCAGATGCTCTAGAACCCCTGGTGGCCGTACATCAGTGGTAGACGAGAACCTCATCCCGCATGCAAACCTGGGTGAAGGCGATCCGTTGGTCCCTTTCAGGAGACGAATTGATGGGCACAAGGCCTAGTCCCGCGACCTTGTGCTTTCTCCTCCTATGGGTACTGCTTGAACTTGGTGATGCAGAGCTTCACCGAGTTTGGGTCATTGGTGCACATCACATTCAACTTGGTGCTGCCATGGGTCTGAAGGGCGAACTCAAAGGTAAACTCCTTACTGAAGTCCATATCCAGCAGGCTCACCCCTCGGATCGCCATTGGAATCTCTTCTCACGCAGAGTTGATGTGACATTCTTGTTTGTGGGGATTAGGGACAGGAGGAATGAAGACAATCGGTGTGTACTGGGGTACTGGGGGGCGGCAACGCTGCAGCAGCAGTTTGTTTTTCCAATCTTGGGGAACTGCAATCAACGGTGAACGAGTGGGTAGGTGGCGGAAGCACTTTGTTTTTCAGCTCTTGGGGAACTGCATCCAATAGTAAACTCGGTGTGTATAGGCGACAACAGTTACTACACCTCCCTCGCCCATTGCATGCCTGAGCATGCCCCCTCGAGTTCACGAGCGGGTCTGTATTGGTACTATAATAGCACATGTTAGTCATCACTTTACATAAATTTTATTAGCTTTAATTGAAATATATTCTTAAAACAACCAAAGCATTGGCTCGTTCTATCAGTGCCACAGGATCAACATGCATAACAATTAGAATTATTATTCTGAGGACGCAAACAATCATCTCATTTGCCGCACTTTCACACAGATAATACTACCAAGTTTGAACAACTAGTTATGGTTGTTGTCCTCTGCATCATCATGTCGTGTTTCCTAGCTTGCAAGATTCAGAACCAACCAATATGATTCAAATAATAACTAAAAAATGCCTACTTACAAGATTCAAAACCAACCAATTAGATTTGAATAATAATAAGTACAACAAAGATGCCTACATATTGTCGGTGCACCAAACCCTGGGTCCATTGCCCAGACTATGCACAGGCCCAAGGACAATATTACAACACCAAGATCAGACCAAGCAACAGGGTTCAATTATTTGAAGGGTCCAATAGCAGAACAAGAAGACAAAGATGAGGCATAGAAGCAAGATATCGCTAAGAAAAGAACCTCCCTTGCCGGGCAAGCGAGCCTGACAAATAGGGCTTGCCCCGGAAGCAAACTTCCAGATCGTCCCGGTAGGCCTGTCGGGGCATGCGAAGGAAGGAAACTCCACTGCTCCACCTCACAAGCGACGCAAGTCATATATCAGTGCGGTGTCAAGCCCCAAGGTGACTAAGTGGTTGATTTTTGCCACATGGTAGCCACTTCCTACAGCAAACACCTCCATATGACACCCGTCCTGAGACCTGTCAAGCAAGCAGGCACGAAGCTGGCAAAACAACCTAGCAAGGGTTGCCGGGCACGCTATGATGTGACACTAGACAATGCATTTAATGTGCTCTGTCAGCCTGCAGAGTTAGGTATGATAGCACTGTTCGCTATCTAGTGAGTATTTAAAGACTGATTTGCCACTATGGTGGCCCCTTAATCTATAAAAGGAGGCCCATGGCAACCGTAGAAAGGGTTTGCGAGGCTAGTAAGCTCGGACCTTCACATACCCATACACTTGTAGCCACTTCCGCTCCGAGGCAACCCTGCTAGGCAAGCGTGCTGCACCCACCACCACCTTTTCCACCATCAATCTACCAAAGCAGGAGTAAGGTTTTCCGCCTCACGGCGACCTGAACCTGGGTAAAACTACCCATGTGATCTCTGCCGCCCTGCACTACGCTTTTCCGCTCTTTATGCAACGTGTCCATCCCCCCACTGAACCAAAAAGGGGTTCGTAGCCCCATAGGTGGACGTGGTTCCCCACGACATCTTTGGCACGCCAGGTAGGGGGTCACTTGCGCGAACCTGAGAGCGTCGGTTGCGTGTCACCTTCATTGCCATTTTCATCATCGACGGCGTCATCGACTATGGCGCCTAAGAAGAAGCCCGGAGCTATGAATCACCCGTCCACCTCGAAGGCCCTGCCGCCCGCGATTTCCAACGTCACGGGAAATGCGGGGACGTGTGAGGATGTGGACGCTGCGGGGGATGTGGTCAGCGCTGGCGGCATTGGCACCACCACCCCCTTGACCGAAGTGGAAGCGGGATGCACCAAAGAAGGTCATCATCAGAAACATCCACGTGGCCATGCTCCAAAAGGTACAGACGGAGGGATTATTTTTGTTTGCACCCTCCCTCCACGCCGAAGGGCACAACCGCAGTGATGGCACATGTTCTAGGACGAATCACAACCCCCCGGCCGCCCCCGCCGCGGGTGCGACCACAGGGCACACGTCACCCCTAGAACGGGCAGACCCAGCCACTGTGCCCAACGTTGCCGCTGTCCCTCAAGCCCTTCCAATGTGTCACCATGCCATCCAAGCGGCTGGTTTGCAACAGTGAGGGTATGGTGAGGTTACCACCGGCATCGTCAGAAGCCGAGCGATCTACAGTCTACATCATCATCACCTTTGCCAATCATTGCCTTAGAGGCCATGGCACGGGCCCATCTGTTGTTGAGATTTCTACCGGTAGCAGATCAGATGGATGAGTGGCGAGCCACCATCCAAAGTCTAATAGGTTTCATCAAGGCGGGAGGACCACATCAAGCTGGCCCGAAACAACCTTCCTTCAACGGCTCATGCGGCTGGCCATACGGAAGTGTCGGCGTTCTGGGAACGGGGGTCCCCAGACTTGCCTGCCTGCGGCCTGCAGCGTGGCTCAACCAGGGGCCCAGTACGGCCCGTCTTCATCAACCAACGCTCAAGACCCTCGCGAGGGGCCAAGCCTTGCGGGGCGGACAACGCAAGGCCTCCTCAGGGCCGGCCTCACCAGGCAGGCTCGCGATGAGGCGGAGAGATCAAGGAAAGGGGTACCTCGCGAGGTGCTGAAGACGCAAGCCATGACGATCAACACCAGGCGGGCGCCGGCCCACGTAGTGTCCTCATTTCCTCTTTGGTGCAAAGGAGGCAAGAGCAGGCGCGGAGTACCTAGACATCAGGCAAAGGTTTCCTTATCGGTGCAACGAGACCAAGACCAACAGAACGGCAGGATGGAGGTCACCGTGGAGCCCAAGACGGCGTCACCACCAGTGTCTTTGGCAGGCGAAGACCACCTTTAGTCAGGATAGCTTGTACTAGTTGTCCCCTTCCGAAATGGCCGTTGTTGGATCCCTTCCCGCTCAATATTTGGGAAGAGGACCAGGGCCTCTATAAATAGGGCTAGCCACCACAGTAGAAGGCATCTCATCTAGAGGCATCTGATCCAGAGAGACGGATCGAGTCCTTCCCAAGTAGAACACCACACCATTACAAGAATACCTCTCCTCGTGAGGCTGTTCTTCCCTTGTACTGTTCGTCATCAGCCCAAGAGGCAATCCACCACCACACATAGGAGTAGGGTATTACACCACAACGGTGGCCCGAACCTGTATAAATCTTGTGGCTCTTGTGTTGTTCATCGATCTAGCTTAGGGATCGTGGTGAGGCTGAGGGCGTGTTTCGGTAGGGAGATATCTTCGTGCACACCCCAATGTTCGAACCTTAAGGTTTTTGCCGGAACCCGACATCCGACATTTGGCGCGCCAGGTTGGGGTGCTCTGAAATCTTTTTCCGCTGATCTGCGTCCCATCGCTTCATCGCATCCATGGCAGACACTTGCCGAGCCCGCGCCAAGGGCCGGGCTGCTCTCGCCGCCCGCGTCGCCTAGACGGCTCCCGTCAGCGGGCCTGCTCCTCGTTCTCTGTCGCCTGCCGCCAACGCCGCCACCGGCCCGGCGGGGAATGAGCGGCAAGCATCCTCATTGCACCCCTTGGTGCGGTGTGACGGCCGCACCGCCACTGCATCACTGACCCCACCTGGTTCGTCATCTCACACTCGTCGCGCCCCCATGAACGCACAGGCCGTGTTGCTCCTGGCACGTGAGCTCCTGCACTACCGCCCCATCGATGACCTCTACGAAGAATGGCTCGCTCGCATCACTGAGCTCGTCAGCACGGCAGGGGGCTCTCCCGCGCCGTCCCTCTCGCTGCCTCGCCCTCCGTCAGGCATGGGCGACGTGGCTCGGGGAGCGCCCCCGCCACCTCTGCCCCAAGAAGGCACCCTGGCTCCGAGGCATGGACCGCATCCAGCGCCCGGGTGACAAGAAAGAAGCTGCCAAGAAATCCCTCAACCTCAAGAAGGCGCTCCCGTGCTCCCTGCACCAGCATGACAAGACCGCGTCCCCGCACCAGCGTGCCAAGACCCTATGCTGCCCTTGGCGGCAGCGCATGGGCACCACCAATAGCAGGCCCCGCGTCAGCAAAGGGCTCTGGTGGCCACAGCAGGTTGCCGCGCCTTCACTACCGAGTTGTGTAGCATCGCCTGGTCGGGCAAGTTCAAGCCCGACCTGCCTCCTCGCTATGACGATACTGTCGACCCCGCGGAGTTCCTACAGCTCTACGAGCTGGGCATCGAGGCGTCCAATAGAGATAAGAAGGTCATGGCGAACTGGTTTCCCATGGCGTTCAAGGATGGTGCCCGCACCTGGTTCCCAAACCTGCCTCCTGGCTCGATATCCTCCTGGGACGAGATGCGTAGCCGCTTCATCGCCAACTTCCAGGGCACTCACGACTGCCCCTGGCCGTGGGTGACCTTAGTCACATCAAGCAGCAGCCTGTAGAGACCCTGCAGAAATACATCCAACGCTTTAACAACGCCCGCCTCAAGATCCCCAAGGTGACGGACGAGGCCATCATCTCACCGTTCTCTGATGGCATCTGTGACGTCAACATGAAGGAGGAGCTCGCTATCCATGAGGAGTTGTGCACATCCCTGGAGCTGTTCAACCTGGCGACAAAGTGCGCAAGAGCTGAGGAGGGACGCCTCTCCCTCCTCAAGCTTTCAGCAGCTAACCCAGAAGAAAAGAAGGCCAAGGCCAAAGACGTGAAGCGCAAAGGAGCAGTCGTGCTTGCAGCAGAACCAGACACGAAGCGCAACAGAGACCAGCCGGAGTCGTCCAAGGGAAACCGACCGTTCTGCACCTACCACAACCTCCACACCCACAACACCAACGAATGCCAAGAACTCAGGGCCGTTCGAGAAGGACGCTTCGGTTGACGCCCCGAACGCAATGACCGGGGCTACGGTCGAGGAGGAGGATGAGGCGGAGGACGATGGGACGACCGTGGCCCTCGCCAGGAGTGGCGTGACCGGCCTCATGAGGACCGCTGGAAGGACCAGCCTCCCGAGGGCGCCTTGAGGGATCAGCCTCATGAGGACCGCCTATAGGGCAACGCAGGCCTTCCTCCTCTACCGCCACCGCCAAGAAGGAATGACGACAATCGCCAGGACGAGGGGGCTGGGGGCTTCCAGGAGCCACGTGCTATCGCTTGCATCTTGGGCGGAGCTCAGGCCCCAGTGTAACACCCACGATGCGGCTATATCTCCCACGTGTCGAAGCACGACTTAGAGGCATAACCGCATTGTGGTTTTGTCGCAACAAGGGTCATCTTCAAACAATCCCATGTAATGAACAAGAATGGGATAAAGAGTTGGCTTACAATCGCCACTTCACACAATGAACATAAATAAATCATACACCATTCAGAGTACACACATAGTCCGACTACGGACAAAGCCAAAAGAAAAGGAGACAACCCAACTGCTAGATCCCCGATCGTCCCAACTGGACTCCACTACTGATCAACATGAAACGAAACATAGCAACGACCAAAGTCTTCGTTGAGCTCCCATCTGAGCTCGGTTGCACCATCTGCACTGGTATCATCGGCACCTGCAACTGTTGTGATAGTATCTTGTGAGTCACGAGGACTCAGCAATCTCAAAACCCGCGAGATCAAGACTATTTAAGCTTATGGGAAAGGAAGGGGTAAAGTGGTGCGGTTGCAGCAACGACTAAGCATATATGGTGGCTAACATACGCAAATAAGAGCGAGAAGAGAGCAAATGGAACGGTCGTGAAGCTAGCAATGATCAAGAAGTGATCCTGAACTCCTATTTACGTCAAACATAACCCAAAACCGTGTTCACTTCCCGGACTCCGGCGAAAAGAGACCATCACGGCTAGACACGCGGTTGATGCGTTTTAAAGAGGTCAAGTGTCAAGTTCTCTACAACCAGACATTAACAAATTCCCATCTGCCTATAACCGCAGGCACGGCTTTCGAAAGATTATACCCTGCAGGGGTGTCCCAACTTAGCCCATGATAAGCTCTCGCGATCAACGAAGGATATACCTTCTCCCAGGAAGACCCGATCAGACTCAGAATCCCGGTTTACAAGACATTTTGACAATGGTAAAACAAGACCAGCAAAGCCTCCCGCTGTGCCGACAAATCCCGATAGGAGCTGCACATATCTCGTTCTCAGGGCACACCAGATTGTCCAAACTTCCGGTAGGCCAGCCCAGAGTTGCCCCTGGTGGCCATCGGCGGTTGACAGGTTGGACCAACACTCACCACGAGCACTGGCCCGGGGGGGGGGTAAAATAAAGATGACCCTTGAGTCTGCAGAACCCAAGGGAAAAAGGCTTAGGTAGGCAAATGGTAAAACCAAGGTTGGGCCTTGCTGGAGGAGTTTTATTCAAAGCGAACTGTCAAGGGGGTCCCATAAATCACCCAACCGCGTAAGGAACGCAAAATCCGGGAACATAACACCGGTATGACGGAAACTAGGGCGGCAAGAGTGGAACAAAACACCAGGAAAAGGCCGAGTTTTCCACCCTTTACCAAGTATATAGATGCATTAATTAAATAAGAGATATTGTGATATCCCAACATAATCCTGTCCACCATGGAGCAATCTTCAACTTCACCTGCAACTAACAACGCTATAAGAGGGGCTGAGCAAAGCGGTAACATAGCCAAGCAACGGTTTGCTAGGAAGGGTGAAAAGGTTAGAGGCTGACATGGCAATATGGGAGGCATGGCAAACAAGTGATAGGTAGTGCAGGATAGCGATAGAACGAAGCAACTAGCAAGCAAAGATAGAAGTGATATCGAGGGTAATGGTCATTTTGCCTGAAATCTCGATAGGAAGAAGAACGAGTCCATGAAGAAGACAAATGGACGTAGTCGAACGAATCCTCTCAACTCCGCAACGAAACCGAAGCTAACAAGAGAAGCAAACCGGAAAGAAGCAAAAAACATGGTAAACACACAAGCATAATCATGGCATGATGCACAATCAAGTATTATGCATGTCCGGTTTAATGAGGCATGGCATGGCAAAGTGCAACAAACAATACTACAAATTAAGTGGAGCTCAATATGCAACGAGTTGCATATTGACGGAACACCACATCGAATTATTTAGTTTCTCTCTCGGTTATGTACCCAACAATATTAAATGTTATTAAACATGGCAAGGGGTGAAGCATAATTAAACTAACTATGTAGGCAAGTTTAAATGAGGCCGGAAACAACAAACGATAATTCCCTAAAATCCCCATATGTCATTTAGCAATTTAAATGCAAACATCAATTTTAGACATTTTAATTGTTGTTAACATGATGCGGATGCCATAATCAAGGTTTATGCAATTTTATGAAAATGTTGACATGAGCATGTTACGAGGCATTTGTCGCCATGGCGGAAGGAAAAAGGTGCCACGGCGGTGAAACGGAAATGGTGCCACGGCAACATTCCGGTCCCGATAACTCATTGAGCGACTGGTGCAAAGAAAGTGGGCGTGAACGTGTCATGCAAGGATGGTGGGGTGCTCCCGGATTCCGGGTTCCCACGGGACGGCGGCATGGCAATCGAGGAATGTGCAAAAAAACAACTCGGACACGGTGCAAACATATGGTATCTCTCATACATGCACACAAGCATTCGTTCGCGGGCGGTCGTCATCTCGGGATATACCTTTGAAGCGTGCGTTTTCAGGGCGGAACTAGTTCAAAGAGGTGTAGGGGAAGTAGACGTTCTCGTAGCGGTCGTAGTGGAGGTAGTCGTTCTCGCGACGGTAGTGGAAGTAGACGTTCACGGGTCGTCGTGGGAAGTAGTCGTACACGGCGTCGGTAGAGGTACTCGCGATCTTGGCGACGGTAGTTGTACAAGTTTTTCGTAGATGTCCGGGGTCGTCGGTAGAGGTACACACGTTGTCGGGGTACTTGTCGGTCCGGTCTTGGTGTAGATGTACATGGCAAACGTAGTGGTACTAAGCACCGGTCGTCGAGGGACTTGCCGAAATCCACAAAGCCGGTGTGCTTGTTCAGGCGTCCGTCTTGCTGGAGGGGTACTTGGTGAATCCGCATAGTCGCACACAGGTCATTGGTACTTGGCAAAATTCACAGGGTGGTCTTGGCGTGCAGCGAACAACGATACAGGAAGGCAAAGGCATGGCCGAAGGTGAGATTGCAGCGGCCTTGGGCGCAAAGGTGGTTGTATCCACGAAAGGCTGTTGGAGAGGAAGCAGGGGTGCGAGGAGGGCCATGGCGGGCACGGGGCAAGGTGGTGGACGCGGGCCGGCTCGATCCGGCCAGATCCGAGGCCAGGGAGGTGACTTGGGGAGGCGGACGAGCTCCAGGACGGGCGCGTGGAGCAGAGGAGCAGCGATGCAGGTCTCATGCAGGAGATGGGGTCGTGGTCGCGGTGCGGACGAGCTCGCTCCGGCGAGGGTGCAGAGGTCCAAGGCATGGCTCCCGTCTACGTGGACGAGGCGAGGAGGAGCTGCTTCACCGGCTGACGACGATGGAGTTCTGCGATGGCGCGCGGGGTCGATGGAGAAGGGCTTGGCGCGGGGGACTCGGCAGCAGGGAGGCGCGGCCATGGCAGGGCCCGACGGATCCGGACAGGGGCGGCGCTTGACGACGGAGGGCGACGCGAGGCAGCGGAGATCGAGGGCGAGAGGTGGCGGCGCTACGGGATCGAGCGAGAGGCTCTCGCTCCTCTCTGGCGGCGCGAGCGGGGGAAGGAGGGAGAGACCAGGGGATCGAGAGGAGGGGATTGGGGCTAGGGGTAGATAGGCGCTAGGGTTCGGGAGGAGGCTGGGCTTTGGGCCAGATGGGCCAGTCCGAAGGAGGAGAGTGGCTAGGGGCCCGCTCGGCTGGATTTAAAGAAAGGAAGGGGAAAAAGGTTTTTCCTTTTCTATTTACAGAAAAGAAATAGGAGCAAAAATATTTATTTGGAGGGCCAAATAAATACAAGTTGAGATGAAAACTGGCATGGGGCTTCTTTGGCATATCTCAAAGTGCCACAACTTGAACCGGAGCCAATTGGAGAATGATCAAGGATTTAGAATAGGTGGAAAACGAGAGAGATTAAAATGCAAGTTTGTTACAGTGGCTTCCAAATAAATGGAATATTTTGTTATAGCTCCCTAATAATATTGGGAGGATATATGTTATAAAGAGAAATCACCATGTGAATATCCCTCGATTTAATTAGATCAACGATCTATGCAATTTATTAGTTGAGTTGAGATGCAAAGATTAATGACATGATGGCATGATGACATGATGCAATGCAAAAATAAAAGAGCAAGCACAAAAGAAACACACGGAGAAACTCGGAATAGCTGGAAGTCTTCTGGATCGTCGGTCTCGGGGCGTTACAACACTCCACCACTACAAGAGGATCTCGTCCCGAGATCTAGGATGGCACCGGAGAGAAACGGAAGAGGAAGAGAAGAGGTAAAACTAAGTTGCTTCTTCGACAAAAGAGTGAAACCACGAACCTTGAGAGATTGAACGAACGAAAAAAAGAGAATACAAGGGAGATGAACGAGATTGAAAACACTCTGTTATCCAAGGAACAAGGAATACGGCAGGAAAGAAGAGCTTAAGTGACAAGATAGACATTGAAACCACTCCGGTTGAAACGAGATAAGAATGAATAAGAATGATATAATTTTGGCAGCACTCCGACTGTAAATGGAAGGAATTGAACATGAACTTGAGAAGATGGGATGATACTTGATGAAATCAAAAACACACTACCTCTGGAACTATTGAAAGAATGGCACAAGGGGTAAGAAAGATTTCAAACAGCACTCAGGTTGAAAAGAGAGGCAAAACTTGATAAGATGAAAGAACTTGAATGAGAACACAACACTCTGGTTAAATGGATAAGCATGAAAAGAACACGATCCTCAATACGAGAAGATGAGTGAAGAGAGCAACATCACAATGTCTCCGAAAGAAAGAATAGAAGATAGATCATTGGAATAACAGAATGGTGAAGAAAATGATAACTTCTGCCACAAATGATCTTGGAAAGCACCCTTCCAAGAAGGTTAGAACGGAGTTGTTGGAAAACCAACAACGAAACGAATAAGCTTGTAGTGTACTTATGGAAAACATCTCAAAATTATGAGGTGGCAACCGGCCACTAACTGAAACAATTGCTTGCTTGAGATCAACGAACATATGAAAACTGCTTTCGCCGAGAGGATAGTTAAAAACTTGGATCATTGATAAGCACCACAATAGAAACATTCCTTAGGGAAGGCTTTTAGGTGAAATATGACACAAGATAACTCCAACAAAGAGATTGATGGATTTAAAATA
The DNA here is from genome assembly GCF_002162155.2 of Triticum dicoccoides. Classification (NCBI taxonomy): domain Eukaryota; kingdom Viridiplantae; phylum Streptophyta; class Magnoliopsida; order Poales; family Poaceae; genus Triticum; species Triticum dicoccoides. The sequence continues at coordinate 292,366,011 of NC_041381.1, forward strand.
CCTCATTCTTGACAACATGTGAATCGCGAAACAAGAATGGAAATTGTCAAGAATGATATAACACCATCTCAAAAGATAAGGTAGGAGAATTGCACTTTGGAATGCAAGATGAAGAATGCTTGAACTCCTCTGAAAAGAATCTCGATGAACACTTCGAGAAGGAATTAAATCCTTGATGAACCATCATGTAGAGGCTCCATGGAGAACTCCGGTAATAAAAGGATGATAAAAAGAAAGGGAAGTTGAAAACACAAGGTGAAGCCTTGCAGTGATAAGATGAAGCTTTGAAATGATATAACCTAGAAAACTTGGAACTCCGGAAAGAAAGAAGAACAAATGAAATCAAGAATTTTGATGAACCTCCGGAATAAGGAATTGAATTTACTCGATGAAACAAGAATAAGAATTACATTATGCTCATCCTTCACCAATTAAATTGATGGCAAGCAATGGATTTGGCATACTACTTATTCCCGTAGAAAGGATTAAGAGAGATATAGTGCAAACTTCAGAAGGTATTGATGGAACCACTGGTGGAATTTGGAAACAACGAATGAATTGATATGATAACAAAGGAAGAGAACTCTTGAACGAATCACCGAAAGAATTGAAAATGAAAGTAGCAAAGGCACAATTCACCGGGAAGAATTGGGAAAATGAATGAAGATGCTTGAGATAATTTTGATACAAGAGAACGAAGAGATCATGAAGTGATTAGACGATATTTGAATGATTCACCGGTAAGATTTGGAGAATGAGAGCTGAAAGCTAAGAATGAATAATTCTGAGATGATTGGCTCCGGAGAATCAAACTGTAAAGACTTCTGAATTGCTCTGGATGGGTGAAAAGAATTCTCACAATCGAAAGCAATTATGAGAGGATGGCATCAAGCTAGAACCATTAATCTTTAAGAGAATGGACCAAGATTTAAGAGAAATCCTTCTTCGGTCTTCAAAATCCAAGAATGACGACAAGAAACACCACTATGACTTGTTGGGATACTCCAGAATGAAGAGCATAAAGGTTGAACCAGCGATGAAAAGAATATGAAAGCGAACTTGGAGAATACATTTGACTATTGAGAAATCATTCTTATGTCAAACTTGGAAATGAATTTGAGAATCGCTCCTGATAATTAGAAGAGTCAGGTAAGATCCTGGGAAAAGACCTGTGGGTTAGGGCCCACTCAAAAAGAAACATCGTTGAACAATTGATTGAAAGGGGGGTTGCGCCGGTTGAATTAAATGACTTGAATGAGATAATAATCTCCAAATAGCTTGAACGGATCTTGATAATGGAGACACAAATCTTCTGAGATATCCTTGGCACTCCGGATATGAGGAGAGAGAGGTGAACGATTATGAGATGCACCGGCAAGGGATTGCATTTGAACGAGGAGAAAGGATATGATCAACACCGAAAGCTTGAATAAGAGAAAAACCTTGAAGTAACTCGAACGGATTTTGAATGGAAACTAATCTTTCGAGACCGGAACAAATGAATAGTGAGAGGAGAAAGATTAAGAGGTGCACTGGCATGAGAAAGCATTAGAACCGAGGAAAGGAATATAATGAATATCGAAGGTTGAATTGGATCCACCGGAGAAGAAACAACAATGAAGGATGATGAACTTGAAACTCCGTTAGTATCTTCTTGAGAATAACCGGATAAGAACATTGACGGAAAAGAATGGAGAGACTTCTCATCAATAAAATGGATACCCGATTAAGAAATCTGAGTCCTTGAAGTTAAGGGTGGGAGGGCGGGAAAACAAAGACAACTTGGGATGGATGAAACAAACACCATTGAGAAAACTTAGAATTGATCTTGCGGATGTTGAAATGATTGGAACCACTTGAAGAGAAGCACGCCGGTTGGAAAAGAATTAACAAGACAACCTCGATGATCAAGAAGGATTAGAATTCACATAGCAATATGAGAATACCGTTTAGGAAAGGTATGGATTCAACATTTGACTTCGAAGCAACTCAAATACCACATATAACACAAAACAAAGCATTTGGCTTGCAGAATAAGCCGGAACAAACATATGATAGAGATTCCGTCCGAAGTTTTCGTGGTGGGGCCCACACGGGCTCGAATGTACAGCACCATCATGTACAAGGCAGTGCACATGACATACGAAGTGTCCTCGAACCAGCATAGCCAAGGGTTCTTTAAGACACAACGAGACCACTGTAAAAACGACCGTGGAAAGGCGGACCACTAGATGTCGAACCCCAATCTCACATCATGCATCTGTCGAAAAGATATTCTAGGAGCTACTTGAATTCCCACCTATAAACTCCCAAAAATTTCTGGTTATGCAATCAGGTGTTGGGGATACAGGGGAAGCAATATATCTCACCCAAACTAACAATCCCTACATCCAAGTTGTATCCATCCGTCAACACATAACCAAGAAACCTTCGGAAATCGTGTACCTCAACCTTCGAAAAGCATCCGTTATACGAGTTATGGCAATACTCCCGAACTCCCGCCCCAGTACTGGGTGGCGTCAAGGTTATCTAACCAACAACTGCATAAAAGAGATTTTCGATGTCGGCAAAACTCAGGTATTCCAGAACTGCAACGGTAAAATTGTGACGACAACACCTCGGAGCTCAACTCCCCGGGTCAATGCCACATAATAGACATGAGGCACCAAGAACAATGTTCTCGTCACAAAACCATTGGAACGATTCCAAGATACCCGCGTGATCCTAAAAAAATTTAGTGAAATTTGAGGAGAGAAAAGTCAAAACATCTACGTCAGGAGACCTCACCAGAGCGACGAAGGGACTGAGGAGTAAAAACAATCCTACTCTCCGATATATATAATCCTAAGAATCAAAACATTTTTTGTTCTAGACTCAACAACGCCAGCAAACAATCAATCAGGGGGCTCCTAAGTAGGGGATGGCTCTGATTACCAACTTGTAACACCCACGATGCGGCTATATCTCCCACGTGTCGAAGCACGACTTAGAGGCATAACCGCATTGTGGTTTTGTCGCAAGAAGGGTCATCTTCACACAATCCCATGTAATGAACAAGAATGGGATAAAGAGTTGGCTTACAATTGCCACTTCACACAATGAACATAAATAAATCATACATCATTCAGAGTACACACATAGTCCGACTACGGACAAAGCCAAAAGAAAAGAAGACAACCCAACTGCTAGATCCCCGATCGTCCCAACTTGGCTCCACTACTGATCAACATGGAACGAAACATAGCAACGACCAAAGTCTTCGTTGAGCTCCCATCTGAGCTCGGTTGCATCATCTGCACTGGTATCATCGGCACCTGCAACTGTTGTGATAGTATCTAGTGAGTCACGAGGACTCAGCAATCTCAAAACCCGCAAGATCAAGACTATTTAAGCTTATGGGAAAGGAAGGGGTAAAGTGGGGCGGTTGCAGCAGCGACTAAGCATATATGGTGGTTAACATACACAAATAAGAGCGAGAAGAGAGCAAATGGAACGGTCGTGAAGCTAGCAATGATCAAGAAGTGATCCTGAACTCCTACTTACGTCAAACATAACCCAAAACCGTGTTCACTTCCCGGACTCCGCCGAAAAGAGACCATCACGGCTACACACGCGGTTGATGCGTTTTAAAGAGGTCAAGTGTCAAGTTCTCTACAACCGGACATTAACAAATTCCCATCTGCCTATAACCGCAGGCACGGCTTTCGAAAGATTATACCCTGCAGGGGTGTCCCAACTTAGCCCATGATAAGCTCTCGCGATCAACGAAGGATATACCTTCTCCCAGGAAGACCCGATCAGACTCGGAATCCCGGTTTACAAGACATTTCGACAATGGTAAAACAAGACCAGCAAAGCCTCCCGCTGTGCCAACAAATCCCGATAGGAGCTGCACATATCTCGTTCTCAGGGCACACCGGATTGTCCAAACTTCCGGTAGGCCAGCCTAGAGTTGCCCCTGGTGGCCACCGGCGGTTGACAGGTTGGACCAACACTCACGACGAGCACTAGCCCGG
>NC_041381.1:292370444-292384738 GCF_002162155.2 Triticum dicoccoides
AAATAAAGATGACCCTTGAGTCTGCAGAACCCAAGGGAAAAAGGCTTAGGTAGGCAAATGGTAAAACCAAGGTTGGGCCTTGCTGGAGGAGTTTTATTCAAAGCGAACTGTCAAGGGGGTCCCATAAATCACCCAACCGCGTAAGGAATGCAAAATCCGGGAACATAACACCGGTATGACGGAAACTAGGGCGGCAAGAGTGGAACAAAACACTAGGCAAAAGGCCGAGTCTTCCACCCTTTACCAAGTATTTAGATGCATTAATTAAATAAGAGATATTGTGATATCCCAACATAATCCTGTCCACGATGGAGCAATCTTCAACTTGACCTGCAACTAACAACGCTATAAGAGGGGCTGAGCAAAGCGGTAACATAGCCAAGCAACGGTTTGCTAGGAAGGGTGAAAAGGTTAGAGGCTGACATGGCAATATGGGAGGCATGGTAAACAAGTGATAGGTAGCGCAGGATAGCGATAGAACGAAGCAACTAGCAAGCAAAGATAGAAGTGATATCGAGGGTAATAGTCATCTTGCCTGAAATCCTGATAGGAAGAAGAACGAGTCCATGAAGAAGACAAACGGACGTAGTCAAACGAATCCTCTCAACTCTGGAACGAAACCGAAGCTAACGAGAGAAGCAAACTGGAAAGAAGCAAACAACATGGTAAACACACAAGCATAATCATGGCATGATGCACAATCAAGTATGATGCATGTCCGGTTTAATGAGGCATGGCATGGCAAAGTGCAACAAACAATACTACAAATTAAGTGGAGCTCAATATGCAACGAGTTGCATATTGACGGAACACCACATCGAATTATTTAGTTTCTCTCTCGGTTATGTACCCAACAATATTAAATGTTATTAAACATGGCAAGGGGTGAAGCATAATTAAACTAACTATTTAGGCAAGTTTAAATGAGGCCGGAAACAACAAACGATAATTCCGGAAAATCCCCATATGTCATTTAGCAATTTAAATGCAAACATCAATTTTAGACATTTTAATTGTTGTTAACATGATGCGGATGCCATAATCAAGGTTTATGCAATTTTATGAAAATGTTGACATGAGCATGTTACGAGGCATTTGTCGCCATGGCGGAAGGAAAAAGGAGCCACGGCGGTGAAACGGAAATGGTGCCACGGCAACATTCCGGTCCCGATAACTCATTGAGCGACTGGTGCAAAGAAAGTGGGCGTGAACGTGTCATGCAAGGATGGTGGGGTGCTCCCGGATTCCGGGTTCCCATGGGACGGCGGCATGGCAAACGAGGAATGTGCAAAAAACAACTCGGAAACGGTGCAAACATATGGTACCTCTCATACATGCACACAAGCATTCGTTCGCGGGCGGTCGTCATCTCGGGATATACCTTTGCAGCGTGCGTTTTCGGGGCGGAACTAGTTCAAAGCGGTGTAGGGGAAGTAGACGTTCTCGCAGCGGTCGTAGTGGAGGTAGTCGTTCTCGCGACGGTAGTGGAAGTAGACGTTCACGGGTCGTCGTGGGAAGTAGTTGTACACAAGTCGGTAGAGGTACTCGCGATCTTGGCGACGGTAGTTATACACGTTTTTTGTAGATGTCCGGGGTCGTCGGTAGAGGTACACACGTTGTCGGGGTACTTGTCGGTCCGGTCTTGGTGTAGATGTACAAGGCAAACGTAGTGGTACTAAGTGCCGGTCGTCGAGGGACTTGCCGAAATCCACAGAGCCGGTGTGCTTGTTCAGTCGTCGGTCTTGCTGGAGAGGTACTTGGCGAATCCGCATAGTCGCACACAGGTCATAGTGGTACTTGGCAAAATTCACAGGGTGGTCTTGGCGTGCAGCGAACAATGGTACAGGAAGGCAAAGGCATGGTCGAAGGTGAGATTGCAGCGGCCTTGGGCGCAAATGTGGTTGTAGCCATGAAAGGCCGTTGGAGAGGAAGCAGGGGCACGAGGAGGGCCATGGCGGGCACGGGGCAAGGTGGTGCACGCGGGCCGGCTCGATCCGGCCAGATACGAGGCCAGGGAGGTGACTTGGGGAGGCGGACGAGCTCCAGGATGGGCGCGTGGAGCAGAGGAGCAGCGATGCAGGTCTCACGCAGGAGACGGGGTCGTGGTCGCGGCGCGGACGAGCTCGCTCCAGCGAGGGTGCAGAGGTCCAAGGCATGGCTCCCGTCTACGTGGACGAGGCGAGGAGGAGCTGCTGCACTGGCTGACGACGATGGAGTTCTGCGATGGCGCGCGGGGTCGATGGAGAGGGGCTTGCCGCGGCGGGGACTCGGCAGCAGGGAGGCGCGGCCATGGCAGGGCCCGACGGATCCGTACAGGGGCGACGCTTGACGACGGAGGGCGACGCGAGGCAGCGGAGATCGAGGGCGAGAGGTGGCGGCGCTATGGGATCGAGCGAGAGGCTCTCGCTCCTCTCTGGCGGCGCGAGCGGGGGAAGGAGGGAGAGACTAGGGGATCGAGAGGAGGGGATCGGGGCTAGGGGTAGATAGGCGCTAGGGTTCGGGAGGAGGCTGGGCTTTGGGCCAGATGGGCCAGTCCGAAGGAGGAGAGTGGCCAGGGGCCCGCTCGGCTGGATTTAAAGAAAGGAAGGGGAAAAAGGTTTTTCCTTTTCTATTTACAGAAAAGAAATAGGAGCAAAAATATTTATTTGGAGGGCCAAATAAATACAAGTTGAGCTGAAAACTGGCATGGAGCTTCTTTGGCATATCTCAAAGTGCCACAACTTGAACCGGAGCCAATTGGAGAATGATCGAGGATTTAGAATAGGTGGAAAACGAGAGAGATTAAAATGCAAGTTTGTTACGATGGCTTCCAAATAAATGGAATATTTTGTTATAGCTCCCTAATAATATTGGGAGGATATATGTTATAAAGAGAAATCACCATGTGAATATCCCTCGATTTAAATAGATCAACGATCTATGCAATTTATTAGTTGAGTTGAGATGCAAAGATTAATGACATGATGGCATGATGACATGATGCAATGCAAAAATAAAAGAGCAAGCACAAAAGAAACACACGGCGAAACTCGGAATAGCTGGAAGTCTTCTGGATCGTCGGTCTCGGGGCGTTACACCCAGCCTCTCAGCGCATCTTCAAGCAGTTTGCTCGCGAGGTGAATGCACTCCTCCCCAAGCTTGAGGCCACGCGCCCGCTCAGGTGGTCCAAGGGCGCCATCACCTTCAGCTCAGTAGATCAACTCAAGTGTGCGGCTACAGCTGGCGTCCTCCCGTCATCAGCTTTGTTCCCCAGTTGTCAGCAACGTGCAAATCACTAGTACCCTCATTGATGGTGGCGCAGGGCTTAACATCCTGTCCGTGGAGATGTTCGACAACCTTCGAGTGGCATATGATCAACTTCAGCCTACCAAGCCTTTCTCAGGAGTTACTGACGGCTCCACCACCCTGATAGGGTAGATCCACCTCCCTGTCACCTTCGTACAGTGCAACAACTACCACACCGAGCTCATCGACTTGGACATCGCCCACATCCACCTGCCATACAATGCCATCCTTGGGTATCCAGCCCTGGCCAAGTTCATGGCGATGACCCACCACGGTTACAACGTCCTCAAGATGCTAGGAAGTGGCGGAATCATCACGGTCCCCTGCGAGGAAAGAGATGCAGTGTGCTCCCTCGAGCATGCCTTCAAGACTGCATCAATCGAGGACCAAGACAGCAAGGGCGAAAACCCTCCTGAGGCAGTCCCCATGAAGAAGAAGACACCGCTCAGCTCAAGGCCTCGGGAGGTTGGCATCTCAGGAGGTGCTGCATCAGGATCCGCGCCTGTGCAAGGGGTGTCGGTGTCAAAATCGGCGGATCTCGGGTAGGGGGTCCCGAACTGTGCGTCTAAGGATGATGGTAACAGGAGGCGGGTGACACGATGTTTACCCAGGTTCGGGCCCTCTCTATGGAGGTAATACCCTACTTCCTGCTTGATTGATCTTGATGACATGAGTATTACAAGAGTTGATCTACCACGAGATCGTAGAGGCTAAACCCTAAAGCTAGCCTATGATTATGATTGTTGTTGTCCTACGGACTAAACCCTCCGGTTTATATAGACACCGGAGGGGGCTAGGGTTACACAGAGTCGATTATAGAGAAGGAGATCTACATATCCGAATTTCCAAGCTTGCCTTCCATGCAAAGGAGAGTCCCACCTGGACACGGGACGAAGTCTTCAATCTTGTATCTTCATAGTCCGGCTGTCCGAGGACCCCCTAACCCAGGACTCACTTAGTAGCCCTGAACCAGGCTTCAATGACAATGAGTCCAGCGTGCAGATTGTCTTTGGCATTGCAAGGCGGGTTCCTTCTCCGAATACTCCATAAGGATCGTGTCCGGCTCTGCAAAACAAATTTCACATACTACCATAGAGAGCATAATATTCCACAATTCTAATCTGCTAACAACTTTTCACAGCATGACATCACGCCACGGCCCAATCATTATTCGAACCTTTGATCAACCTGTTGCTGCACATATTGCGAGGCGGTTTTATTGGCACGTCTTGTCGAAGCAGAGATCATGTCCCCTTATCACAGGATTCTCATCAATATGGGTGTGGGTAACCCAATCGTGTTGTTAGTATGACTCCTTGGTTTTTGGCAAGTTCCAAATGGCCACGCGGAGGACGCTTGATATTCACCCTCTTTATAAAGGGGCCAAGACCTGTCCTTTTCTTTCCACACTCGATCCTTTCCTTACCCTACCTCGAGCTCCTACACCCAAGGTTTAGGCTAAGCGCTCTAGACCTTCAACCATGTCCGTATCCAACCTTAAAGGCCGGTGGATGGCCTCTTCTGTCACACAGGAGGACATCAAGAAGCTTAGGGAGGCTAGGTATCTGATAGCCGAAATCCCCCATAGGCTACCTGCTCAAGGGCAGGTTATCCCCACTCCCGAACCCAACGAGAGTGTTGTATTTGTTTCCCACTTCCTCTGAGGGCTAAGCTTTAGTATTGATCCCTTCGTAAGAGGGCTCATGTTCTATTACGGGCTAGATTTCCATGATCTAGCTCCATATTCCATCCTTCACATCTCGTTGTTTATCGTCATGTGTGAGGCCTTCCTCCGCATTACCCCACACTTCGGCTTATGGCTCAAGACCTTCAATGTGTAGCCGAAGATGATCGACGGGCGACACACAGAGTGCGGAGGCGCTATAATAAGCAAATGTGCCGATGCCCTATGGCCAAAGGGTTCCTTCCCGGAGGTGTCTGACTTATTGCAACGGGAATGGTTCTACATCACAGCACCCCGAGGTACAAAGCGGGGGGCCGCCCCAGCCTTCCGCTCGGGCCCTCCGCCCCAACAGGCGTCATGGGTCAACAAAGGGCTGGACTGGGGGCCAGTTAATGACGTGCTGACATTGCAAAGCCGCATCCGAGATCTCTTCAAGAGGGATGTCAGTCTCGTCAAAGTAATTAAGGTAATGCTAGTTCGTCGGGTCCTGCCATGCCAATGTCGATCTCTCCGTATGTGGAAGTTCAACCCGGAAGGGCCGCAAACTATTCATCACTTCTTCGGCATGACACTCAAAGGGATGTATCGATTATTCTTCGGATCACAAATAAAGTGTTCGGACACCACCAAGGATGCGGGTCTGAACTGCAACCGTCTAGATACCCCAAGTAAGTAACTCCGCGACCGAACATGTTGTTATCATATTTGTCACAACATCATTCTGAAAAATTGCCTACGACCAGGACTGGATAAGAAAGGCGGAGAGGATCAGGTGTTCGGCCCCTCTTACCAAACGCTCGCGGGATCCTATACTAACTAGGATGCTGGCTCGTGCACCCTATCAAGTGCCATGAGGAGAAGATGAGGGGAGGAATAGAGAAGCCGAAAGCGGGCTTCATACGTTACACATCCAAACCGGGAGAATTAGTGCCTCCGCGAAGGAGGGTGATCTGGGAGGTGAATCTAAAATCCCCTCTCCCCACGGGAAGAAAAGGACCGCCTCTGAAGACTTGGAAACAGAGGTTTCCAAACAAGGGAAGAAACCTTCGCCAGGGGGCCCTGCCTCAGAGGGCATCCTTACCGCACAGCGCCCACAAGGGGGTCAGCCGTCAGCCGAGCTGTAAGTGAACCAAGGAACTTTGGTAAATATATCCTGCTTTTTCTCTGATAATAACAAGCGAGACATATGTTTTGCAGTCTGGCTCATAGCCCTTCTCAACAAAGTTCATCTTCGGGGGATCTTTTTCGGAGATGATGGAGAGCGAAGCGCCTCCCCCTGCTTCCCAACCTCGTGAGACGGACAACCCTGAGGTCTCGTCGCGGAGGATTTCTCCTGATCTGCAAAGTCCAGAAGGTAACTCTTCAGCCACCCGAAGTCCGGGGTTCTCGGCTCCTAAGGAGACCAACAGAAAAAGCCCGGGACTATCCAGTGTACAACTGGACACATTGATGGATATTTTGGAGCAAGCGGCTATCTCAGAGGCACATCGTACCTTAATGGGTACGGTGGTTGAGAGGATCTCATCCACGAAAAGCAGGTTGAATGAAGCTTTTACGAGCCTACTAAGAGGCTTTGAGGTATGCAAAGTAATATATATATTTTTGACTGTACCACACATGCTAGGTGTGCTCTGTATAGATAGTAGCCCCTGAGACTCTGGTTGCCGTCCAGAGGCGGCAAGCAGAGGATCATAGTCCCAGGTAACAATAGCGCTGCTTTCATGTGCAGGAGGCTGAGGGTCCGGCGGCCGACCGGACTTCTGATTTTGCCAAATTGAGGCGGCAGCTTGACGTGGCGGATGCGGACATCACGCTAGTGAACAAGCGGCTTGACGAGGCACATGGTATGTATATTCTGGTGGTCAGCAAATATTAAGAGGAGCATGATGCCAGCATTTATAATATGCTTTGACTGCAGATGGAGCTGCTGCCATGGAGACCATTTGGGCAGAACTTGCCCGAGCCAAGGAACAAGCCAGGAGAAGTGATGCGGCCTCCCTGAAGGAAGCCGAAGAGTAAAAAGCCGAACAGGCTGCTCGTCGCTAGAGCGAAGATAAAATAGCCAACATGGCTCTTGAGCTGCAAAATGCTGCCAGCCGATATGAGCTCCTCGAAAGGGAAAGCCAAGCGAAAACAGCTGACTTGAAGAAGTCCTTGGAAGCAGCCAACGAAACACGCTCTGAAATCAGAGCGGCGCGGGAGGAGCTTCGTCAAGCCGGAGATATCACGGCTGGGAAGGCCTTCTTATTGCGAACGAAGTTTGGTGATTTGAAGTATGCCCCTCTGGATCAATTGTGGAGTTCGGCAGACGCGTACTTGGATTTAGCAAAGAGTGCTACTGATGCGACTGAGAATTTCAAAGATCAGAAAGATCATGAGGTGGAAAGATTGTTCTGGTCGCAGTTTAGTAATCCAAGGTGTCCGCTACCGTTGAATGAGCAAATGGCCGAGTGGGCCGAGCTCCATAGGTTGTCCGGGCTAGCCATGAAGTCTATCATGGATCATCTTTGGATGAAGGAACCGAGTCTGGATAGTTATTTTGGTTTGGTGCAATGATTTCTTCGAGCCGTGCCGCATATCGATGCTGTCAAGAGGTCGGCGTGCATAGAGGGTGCGCGGATGGCTCTTGCCCGTGTTAAGACATATTGGGCGAAGATGGAGGCCACCACTGTTGCAACCGGGGGTCCGCCCGGGGGTCAGGACTCGCCCGAGCACTATTTTGACGAAGTCCTAGAAGATGCCCGTTTAATAGAGGCTCAGTGCTCCAAGAGTACCATGTTCCAGTGACATGTATCTTGATTGTAAAAACAATGCTATTTTGATTATAAAGGCTATATTTATACTTTTGCCCCTAAAGTATTGAGTGCCTCCTATGGTCCTTGACGGCGTCGCGGTCACCTCGGTGTCGTGGTCCTTGACGGTGTCCTCCTGAGCCTTCATCTTCTCCTCCTTCGTCTAGCGGTCGCGAGCTTCTTTGGCGTGCTCATCGTGCAAACCTGTCAGCTCAGCCTCTAGCACCTTGCAGCGGTCCTGGGCGACCGCAGCATCCTTCAATGCCGCTTCACGAGCAGCTGTGGCCTGGGTGGTGGCTTGCTTCTCCTCCTCAGAAGCTTCCATGGCCCGCCTCAGCGCCGCTCAGACAGAGGCATCAGAGTGAAGCCAGCCGAAAACCAGCTAGTGCGTGTCAGCATTACTGATCCAGGGATGACACTGATGCACAGAGATCAGACTATTTGAGGTCTGGTTGCTCGAACATGGTATCAGAGCACACGCTGACTGTAGGACACGACCACTAAGCTAAAGCCCTAGATCACTACTCTCTCTTCTCATTTCTGACTCCTCATCTTTTCTACTCTCTTTTAGGATGGCAGATGCAAGGAAGAAGTTCACGCAACCGGATGAAGATACACCCTTTGGACGACACCTAAAGGAAGTCACTAGATACCTGAACATCGGAGTACCAAGCTTCACCAGGACCTACAACGCCACTTTACCTGAAGAGGAGCGCTGGATGATTCAAGTTCAAGTTCCAGGAAGGACGTTCATGCCCGTCACTGAGCCCATAGAGTTTTCCTTTGATGCACCAACCTGGAGTCTCGGAAAGAGCATGGCATCCCACATCACCATGGGACGTATTGGAGAAGTTTATCACCAGGAGCTTAAGGATACTATCTACCGGATTTGTGGGCGCCGAGATGAGCAATGGGAGATGATCAACACCAGGAAGGACAGATCAATTGCAGCTTTCATCCAGGAGTTAAACCAGCACATTCGACGCCAGGAGAACTAGATGTGCGCAGGCATGATGGATCTGAAGAAGGCCATGACCAAGATCACGGAACTGGAGGAAGAACTCAAGTCTACACGCGATGGATATGAGGAGGAAATAGCAACGCTGGTAGAGAAGAATGATGATCTGAAGAAGAAGCTAAGAATGTTTATGGGATTTCCCGCAACGGGAGAAGACAAAGATTGCACTTGTCCAGAGAACTACATCATCATCAACGACACCGACTCGTACCTAGACGATAGTGATGATGACTATGTTGACGAAGCTGGAGCAGATATCATGGAGTCTTCATCGAAGCAGTTTTTCTAGTCGACCATCATAACAGCAGTAGAATTTCCCCCCATGTATCTAGTATAGTCTGAGCACTTTTGTAACGATAGATAGACCGTTGTATGCCCTTGCTTGTTTGAATGAAGTGTTTTGATTGCAATTTGTCTCATATGCATATGGGTAGTTGTTTTCCCTCTAGACCTCATTCTATTCTGTATTCTCATCTTTTCCAAACCCTCAGATGCCTCCGAGACGTGACAATGGATTTGCTTTCCCACCGGAGCTCACTCAGTTGATCCAGCAGCAGAATGCATTGATGCAGATACTAGTCCAGAATCAGAATCAGGGGAACAACAACAACAACCCACCACCACCACCACCTGTTGCTCACTTAACCCGTTTTCTTAGGCTGAATCCGCTGGTGTTCTCCAATAGCACCGAGCCAATTGTTGCAGATGATTGGCTTCGCAAGACAGCCAGGGAGTTGACCACTGCAGGATGCACAAATACGGAGAAGGTGCGATTTGCCACACATCAGCTTGAAGGACCCGCAGCATCATGGTGGGAGAATTTCACAGCCACCTATCCAGTAGACACTGTCACATGGGATCAGTTTCAGCAGGCTTTCCGTGCTGCCCATGTTTCAGCAGGAGCAATGGCCATGAAGAAGCGTGAGTTTCGCAACCTACGCCAGGGAGGACGTACAGTTGGCCAGTATGTGGATGACTTTAGTAAGCTAGCTCGTTATGCCCCAGATGACGTTGCTACAGATGCAGCTAAGCAAGAGAAGTTTCTGGAAGGACTGAATGATGAGCTGAGTATACAGTTGATGGTAGCAAGTTTCAATAACTACCGGGAGTTGGTAGATAGAGCTCTCATGATTGAATGGAAGCATCAGCAGATCGAAAACCGGAAGAGGAAGTATGGACAAGGGAAGTACAATTCTGGAGCTCAGTAGAAGGCACGTTTTACCCCGAAATCGGGAGGACAGTTCCAGCATACCCATGGAGGTGGTAGCTCACACAACCATAATGGTACCAAGAATGGTAACGGGAATGGAGGAAGCAACGGCCAGAACCGTACCAACCCCTCAACACCAGCCAAGAGAGATTTGAGTCAAGTCACTTGCTTTAAGTGCCAAAAGACTGGACATTACGCCAATAAATGTCCTGAAGGCCAGAATGGAAATGGCAATGGAAGCTCTGGGAAGAAGCCAAACCCTTTCGACTGGGGACAGGTGAACCACGTTAATGTGGAGGAGATTGAAGCCCAACCAGATGCAGTAATAGGTAAGTTTTTGGTTAAGTCATTTACTGCACTCGTTCTTTTTTATACTGGTGCATCGCATTCATACATATCAAGGGGATTTGTGGACAAGTATAAACTGCCAACCCAAGCCCTTAGGTCACCCATGTTAGTAACCTCGCCTGGAGCAGAATATATGGCTAGTCAATGGTGTGATCGGTTACCATTAAGGATTGGTAACTACGTGTTTCCTTCAGACCTAATAGTATTGGAGTCACAAGGATTGGACGTGATATTAGGCATGGATTGGTTATCGAAGTATGGAGGGAACATTGAATGTGCCAGTAAGACGATTTTGCTCACCACACCAGAAGGAAGAAGGATCAAGTATGTATCAAGACATGAGCCGAAGAGGATGCACGTAAATTCCTTATCTGGGGTTGTGCAGGAGGAAGTACCAGTGGTGAAGAATTTTTCTGATGTATTTCCAGAAGAGTTGCCAGGCATGCCACTGGATAGAGACATCGAGTTTTTGATTGAGCTTTTGCCAGGCACAGGGCCAATATCCAAGAGACCATACAGGATGCTTGCAAAGGATTTGGAGGAGATTAAGATTCAGATCAAGGAGTTACTGGATAAAGTCTATATTCACCCAAGTTCTTCGCCTTGGGGATCGCCAGTACTTCTAGTGGAGAAGAAGGACGGATCATTGAGGATGGTTGTCGATAATCGAGGATTGAATGTAGTAACAATCAAGAACAAGTACCCACTGCCGATGATCAATGATTTGTTTGACCAATTGCATGGAGCGAAGGTATTTTCCAAGATCGATTTGCGATCAAGATACCATCAGTTGAAGATTCAAGAGCAGGATATACCTAAGACAGCTTTTACCACCAGGTACGGGCTATATGAGTATACCGTTATGTCATTTGGTCTGACTAACGCACCTGCCTATTTCATGAATATGATGAACAAAGTGTTTATGCAGTTCTTGGATAAGTTCGTCGTGGTGTTCATTGATGATATTTTGGTCTACTCAAAGAACGAAGAGGAGCATAAGGAGCATTTGCGTTTGGTACTTGAGAAGCTCAGAGAACATCAGTTATATGCCAAGTTCAGCAAATGCGAATTTTGGTTGAAGGAAGTTGGATTCCTTGGACATGTTATATCCGGAGAAGGAATAGTAGTAGACTCCACCAAGGTTGTTACCGTGACAAATTGGGAAGCCCCAACAACAGTAGGAGAGATCCGGAGTTTTCTTGGACTGGCAGGATACTACCGGATATTCATTGAGAATTTCTCAAAGATTGCAAAGCCCATGACGGAATTGTATAAGAAAGATACCAAGTTCATTTGGACTGAGGAATGTGAGGCCAGTTTCCAAGAATTGAAGAAACGTTTGGTTACCTCGCTAGTGTTGATTCTGCCAGATCAGAGCAAGGACTACGAGGTGTATTGCGACGCTTCATGTCGAGGACTTGGAGCAGTGCTTATGCAGGAGGGGAAAGTTGTTTCGTATGCTTCACGACAGCTTAAACCTCATGAGTTGAATTATGCCACGCATGATTTGGAGTTAGCAGCCGTAGTGCATGCATTGAAGATGTGGAGACATTTTCTTATCGGAAATCATTGTCAGGTGTACACGGATCACAAGAGCTTGAAGTACATTTTCACGCAGAAGGAGTTGAATCTCAGGTAGAGGTGATGGTTGGAGCTCATCAAGGGTTATGATATGAGATTGCAGTATCACCCCGGAAAGGCTAACGTAGTAGCCAATGCGTTAAGCCGTAAGAGCCATGTCAATACACTCATGACCGCAGGTTTGCCAAAGGAGTTAGCCGAGGATCTTTGCGAGCTATGTTTAGAGATAGTTCTGAGAGGCTATGTAACAACATTGGAGATTTAGTCGACTTTGATGGATAAGATCAGAGAAGCTCAGAAGGCCGACAAGAAATAGCCGAGATAAAGGAGAAGCTGAGCAAAGGAAAAGCTAAGGGATTTCGTGAGGATGAGCACGATACCTTATGGTTTGAATATCGTGTTTTTGTGCCTAATGACCTGGTGATCAGGAAGTTGATTTTGCAAGAGGCTCACGATTCGCCGTATTCGATTCACCCAGGAAATACCAAGATGTATTTGGATTTGAAGGACACTTTCTGGTGGACTGAAATGAAGAAGGATATTGCGGAATATGTAGCAGTTTGTGATGTATGTCAGAGAGTGAAGGCAGAGCATCAGAAGCCAGCAGGATTGTTACAACCATTGCTGATACCCGAATGGAAGTGGGATAAACTAGGCATGGATTTTATCACAGGATTGCCCAGGACTCGTTCAGGCTATGACTCGATTTGGCTTGTAGTCGATCGTTTGACAAAGGTAGCACATTTCATTCCAGTGAAGACCACTTACACCGGTGCTAAGTTGGCCAAGATATACATGACCAGGATTGTATGTCTGCATGGAGTTCCGAGGAGCATTGTATCAGATAGAGGAACCCAGTTTACCTCAAAGTTCTGGAATCAGTTGCACGAAACTTTGGGTACCAGGCTAGAGTTCAGTACAGCTTTTCATCCGCAGACAGAAGGACAGACCGAGAGAGTCAATCAAATTTTGGAGGATATGCTAAGAGCTTGTGTGCTAGATTATGGATCTAGTTGGGACGACAATTTGCCATATGCAGAGTTCTCTTACAACAACAATTATCAATCCAGCTTGAAGATGGCCCCTTTCGAAGCCCTATACGGAAGGAGGTGCAGGACCCCGTTGTCGTGGGATGAAGTTGGAGACCGCCAGTTGTTTGGACCGGATTTGATTAAGGAGTCTGAACAGAAAGTGATTCGCGATAGGCTCAAGGTAGCCCAATCCAGGTAGAAAAGCTATGCAGATTCTAAACACAAGGAGACTGTTTACGAAGTCGGAGATATCTTCGTGTATCACCACTTTGAGGAGTTAAGCGATTTTGAGTTAAGGGAAAGTTAGCTCCACGTTTTGTGGGACCATACAAAGTTTTGGAGCGTATGGGATAAGTTGCCTACAAGTTGGAATTGCCTGAGGGATTGTCAGGAGTTCACGACGTGTTCCACATATCTCAGTTGAAGAAGTGCCACGCAGAGATGGCTGATATACCGCTAAGAGATACAGTGCCACTAGAGGCGATTCAGTTGGACAGTGATTTGACCTATGAGGAGAAACCAGTTAAGATTCTTGAGTATGCCAGCCGAGTCACCCGCAGCAAGGTTATCAAGTTTTGCAAAGTTAAGTGGAGCCACCACACAGAGGATGAAGCCACCTGGGAGCGAGAGGAAGATCTGCTGAAGGACCACCCTCACCTATTTTCTAGCCGACCCGAATCTCGAGGGCGAGATTCATCTTAAGGGGGGTAGGTTTGTAATATCCCAAATTTTCAATTTGGAATGTTATACAATAGATCATTATTGCATATCATATTTATTGCATTGTTGCCTCGATCCTAGAAATTCTACGCAACTCAAAGACCCACGGAGACAGTTGGGGATTTCATAAATTTCATATTTGAGTTTTCTCAAATTTTGGAAATAGGATCATTTGATTTTATTTATTTTATCTTCAACTATTTCAATTATAAAAATATGAGAGAGGGAATAAAATGACTTTCCCAAATAAAGAAATATTGAGGATTTAATAAAAAAAATCAAATAAGATTTTATTTTGGATTTTATTGCTATTTTAATTGAATTTAGGAAAAATGCGTGTTTTTCAAAATTGCATATAGGCCCCAAATAAATGTTCATCTAAATCGGCTTGATTTTAGAAGCCAGGGAAAATTTATTTCGTAATTTTTGGAGTCCGTTTAGTATTTCATTCGTTTGATTTTCCGTGCGAAAATTATTTAAAAAAAAGAGTCTGAACCGACCTTGGGCCGTAACCGGCCAGGAATCCGCCTGGCCGGGGTCTTTATATACCGCGCCCGGGCCGACCCCCAGCCCAAGCCGCCGCCCGCGCCCCAAACCGTAACCCTAGCGCGCCGCCGCCGCCGGT
>NC_041381.1:292385334-292442596 GCF_002162155.2 Triticum dicoccoides
GACCCCGCCGCTGTCACCGCCGACCACCGCCGCCTTCGCCGCCGCCGCCGACTCGCACGCCGAGGTTGACCCCGCCGTCGCCGCCGTTTTTTTTTGAAAGACCGTTCAGTTTTTCTGTCGGTTTTTTTAGATTCGTTTTTTATTTAGATCGGTTTTTTCGGTTTAGGTTAATTAACGAGCGTTTGCTCATTCATTCGTTCTAACGAACGCGTTCATCGTTTAGATCCAGATAACGAACGTTCGTTCGTTAATCTGTTCGTCGTTTTTCTTTTTCTCGGATTTATTCCACGATTTTCTGATCACGATTTTTGATCCGATTTTCGTTTTAGTTTAGCTTTTCGCTCGTTTATCGGAATCAGGCAATTCAAGCATCTAGAGTTTCGTCTCTAAACCCTCTTTCCTAATAATCAACTCAAACAAGTTTTTGCTACTGTAAAATTTGACTTAGATCCAGATTAGTTAACAAAGCTTGTTTCTTTCGCCGTTTGATTTTTGTTGCTTCGTTGATTTGATTCTTTTTGCAAACCGGAGTTCTTAAGTTGAACTTTCTGGTTAGATCGCTTATTTGAGTTTTACCTATGCATTAGATGAGTAATTATTGTATGCTTGTTTGTTTGCGATAGAGTACCCGGATTGCGCCGCTTGCTACTTCGAATCCCTAGGTTTCGCGGATCATCAGCAAGGCAAGTAACACTTTGATCATACCCTTTTACTACCCAGTTTTATTGCATTAGATTAATCTTCAAACAATTGCATGACTAGGATTTGATTAATATGTGGGTTTTGGGAAGTAGATGAGGTAGTACCTATTACCTGTTTTATTATTAAACCCTTGGGAGGTACTCTACGTTTGCTTATTATGCCATGCTATGCTAGTAGACGTGGATTGGGTGAGTGTATCCATGACAGATGTGAGATTGTTAATTTAATGGTTTATTTAAGGTGGCAACTTTAATACACATCTGGGTGGATTGAGGCACCTGGGTATTCCAGTGATTGCCTGTTTTCTTTATGGACCACCACCCAGGCCCAAAGGGATCATGGGATTATTCATGCTAGAAACTTCCGAGTGCAGCCACATGCTATTATGGGCTCTAGCATAGTTGATTAAGTTGTGCGAACTCTTACAGTGGTAGACTAGCAGATGTAGGGGAAATTAGGTGTACAGGTCTACCCATCGTAAGGTGCTAGCGCTTCTGAAAGACTATGTCTCGGTCATCCGTTTCTCAAACATCATGTAGTGCGAGAAAACCAACGGAGGAGATCGAGTCTTGTGGGGAAAAGTGTGCAAACCTCTGCAGAGTGTATAAACTAATCATGGTTAGCCGTGTCCTCGGTTATAGACATCTTGAGTATCTAGTACTTGGGTTATCATGTGAATCTCATCATGTTACTTTAATTAATATTGTTGGGTTTGTTTAATGATGATGGTACTTAATTGGGATTGAGAATGCTGTCAACCATTCTCAATGTTTAACAACCACCATGATAGTTAAATGAATTTATTCCTTTGAAGTAGGGAAAAACTGGCTTTACGTAAAACTGTAACCATAGAGCTTTTCCACCAAGCCATATATGCATGTAGTATAGCATTATTCTTTCATTACTCTCTATGTGTTACATTGCCAGCATATTCCATGTGTTGACCCGTTTTCGGGCTGCAACGTTCATGTTGCAGACTTTTCAGACGACGAGTAAGATGCCTTAGGATCGTGGTTCTATACTCAGAGATGCCGTTGGAGTTGATGGACTCACTTATCTTCCAAGCCTTCCAGTGTTATCGTTATTAGATGGCCTTAAGCCATATTTATTGTAATAAGTTCTCTTTGGAGACATTCGATGTAATAAATGTGTGATTGCTACTCTATTATAAATCCTTCAAGTACTGTGCGTGTCAGCATTACTGATCCAGGGATGACACTGATGCACAGAGATCAGACTGTTTGAGGTCTAGTTGCTACAGAAGCGGGGATAGGTGATGGACTATACTGCAAGATACATCGGACCAAGGGCCACGATCTCTAGGAGTGTCATCAGGTTGAGCAGCTCGTCAAGAAGCAGAGGGCTGAGTATAAGAAGCATGATAAGGAAAAAGGTCAAAACAGTACTGGCAGAAAGAGTCGGGGCAGAGAAGCAAATCGCCCCGGCAAGGCTCTTCGGAACCAAGGGAAACTTGCCAGTGGCCGAGAGAAGGATGATTGCAATGATGAAAGTGATGGAGGGAATGAAGAGGAAACCAGTGAGCAGGAATTCTAGAAGGCTACTGACGCCTTGTGCATTGACGAGGGTCCATCTTCGCACTTCTCTCACCGCAAACTTAAACAGTGGGCGTGTGAGGTCAATGCCATGGAACTAGCGGCAGGGTCTCGGAAGCCGCTCAAATGGTCACGCATGCCCATCATATTTTATGAAGAGGATGAACCCGACCACACCACTGTGGTAGGGTGCTTGCCATTGTTGGTCTCCCCAATGAGCTACAACCTCAAAGTCACAAAGATGTTGGTTGATGGCGGTGCCAGGTTGAATCTGACTTCTCCATAAGTTATCAGCAAACTCCAGATAGCAGAGGAAGAGCTTAAGGCCATGGGCACGTTTCAAGGAGTCAATCCTGGCAAGAGTCGTCCTAAGGGAAAATCATGTTGCCAGTGACATTTGGGGCAGAGCTAAACTTCCAGACTGAAAAGATTGTGTTTGATGTGGTCGACCTCCCCCTGCCGTACAACGGAATCCTTGGGCACCCGGACTTGGCCAAATTCATGGAGGCATCCCACTATGCCTACAGCACCTTGAAGATGCTAGGGCAGATGGGTGTCATTTCCATTCTGTCAGACAAGAAAGAAGCAATGATTTGCGTGTGTAAGATGTACAGGGACACAGTTGCGGCAGAGGCCACTGAAGCCGAAGTGCCTGCCAAGGAAAGCAAAGGAAAGAAAAAGGATAGTAGGGACACCGGCAAGGAATCTGGGAAGCGAGCCTCTATGAAGTGTGCCGCACATGTTGATGACGTGCCGGAGAGTTCCAACAGCAAGAGGACCAAGGCTGCTGCACCCATGTGAAAATGGTCCCGACATGGCTGGCCGGTACTGAAGGTACGTTTACTATCAATGCCACCCTCGATGACAAATGGGAAAGCGCGCTCATTGCCTTCCCGCGGGCGAAAATCAATGTGTTTGCCTGGCAACCATCTGATATCCCTGATGTTCCTAGGGAGGTAATCGAGCACCACCTCGCTGTCTGCCCACATGCCCGACCCGTCAAGCAGAAGGTGCGGAAGCAGGCCTTGGAGCAGCAGCAGTTCATTGCCGAGGAGATCAAGAAACTTGAAGCAGCTGGTTTGATCAGAGGAGTACTACATCCAACATAGTTAGCAAACCGAGTGGTTGTGCGCAAGGTCAATGGGAAATGGAGGCTTTACATAGACTTAACGGATTTGAACAAGGCATGCTCGAAGGATCCATTCCCCTTGCCGCGCATTGATCAGATTGTGGATTGCACTTTCGGGGGTGATTTGCTCTCCTTTCTGGATGCATACTCTGGGTACCATCAGATATTCATGTCCAAGGAAGACGAAGAGAAGGCCTCTTTCATCACACCATGTGGCACATACTACTTTGTGCGCATGCCTTTCGGGTTGAAGAGTGCCAGATCCACTTCTGCAAGAGCAGTCCAAACTGGTTTCGAGCCATAGTTGCACATGAAATTGAAGCTTATATGGATGATAGTGTGGTCAAGACCAAGGAAAAATCAACCCTCATCCAAGATTTGGAAGAGACATTTGCTAATCTACGCAAGATCAACTTGAAGCTAAATGATCAATTGTAAGTGTAGCGGGGTTTTTACGCCCAAACTACGAGAGTCGTGTTCTCCACAGGGACTAGGCGACGACAGTCGTGCTCGGCTAAACCTAGATCAGACGAAAAGGTTTTTGATATTGCAAGACAAACAAAAGTAAAGCAAGTTTGTTCCAGAAAATCATTGACAAATAAAATGTACTCACTATATTTTTGGTGTTTTTATTTGTTTTACTTTGGGACCTAAAATACCAGCACAGCCAGACATGAGAAACAAGGAAAACTACAAGACACCAACACATAAATGTTCAACAACTAGTATGAAAGAGAATAATTAAGATCAAGGGACATGACCAGAAGTACTTCACATCACAAGCATATATATATTCACACGTACATAGCTAACACAGGGACTAAGAATTAAAGATGTTCAAACAACTCACTTGACAGAGAGCACAAACAACACAAATTGATCACAATAGGTAATCAGAATATCATGGGAAACTAACTGACAGAAAATTCACATATATTAAAATAGTAAAACAGATTACCAATTATCAAGTCTTCATTCTAAATGTTCACAGAAATTACACACACACACACATGTACACGCACAAAAATTGTTCTAGTTCTTGCAAATCAATAGAATACATCCAGACAAGGACAAGTCTGAATTTCACAGGAACCCACTCACATCTAATACATAGAAATTTCAGAGAGGGAGAGAGAACAGTAGCAAGTGTTGGAGAAGGAGAAAGTGATTCAGAAGAAGCAGGGAAGCAGCGAGGTACGCGAAGAAGCAGCAGCAGCAGAGCTACAGAGAGAAGGAGCAGCAAGAGAAGTTGGGGAGCGGTAGCAGGAAGTGAAGGGGAATGAGCAGCAGGGGGACGTTGGGAGGAGGAGAGGTTCAGAGAAGAGCTTCGGCAAGGAAGAGCAGCAGGAGGCGCAGGAGATGAAGAGCAGCAACAACTTTAGGGGAAGGAGAGTAGGAGAAGTAGAGAGAGGAGCAGCAGCAGGGGCATGGGAGAAAGCAGCAGTATGGTGGCGCTAGGGAGAGAGGAGCAGCAGCAGGACCATGGAGGAGAGGTAACAGCGTGGGTGTGAGGTGTTGGTCACGCGGCGGATCAGACAGGCCATCTGGTGGCTTGCGCGATCTGGCGCTGGTGATGGTGGATGGATGGCGCAGTGAAGATGGAGGCGCTGTAGTGTTCGGTGGTGAGGTGGCGGAGTTGGTGGCGCTGCTGGATGGATGGGTCGCGGAGGCGCACAACCACACCGGCCTGGCCGTGGCGGCGGCCGGAGGTGGGGAAGGAGGGATGAGGAGAGAGGGATGTGTAACCAGGGCCCCAGGGGATCGAAGGAGATGGCTAGGGATTTGACCCCTCTCGATCAGATCTGCCACTTTGCAATTTTGCCCTCCTACTTCCCTTCTTTCTTCCCAAGTTGGTCCTCCCATCTTGAGCTTGCCCCCTTGAAGCTTTAATCTGCTATCAACTCAGGTCCCTCCTTTCTTTTCGGTTGATAGTGCCTTTGTGCACTTTTCTGCAAAGGAAACAAGTAACAAGTAAATGATCCTTTTACACGATTTTCGTTCAAATATGCAACAGTTCATACCAAAAATTGATGGTCAGATCACAGTAAATGCTAAATTTGTGTGCCAAATTATGAATAGGAAATGCTCTTATCAAGTTCCCCCATACTTAAATCTTTGCTTGTCCTCAAGCAAAGGAATATGACAAGAACAGGATAGTGAATAGTGAGCTGACTTGAGAATGTCCAAGTGAAGTAGATCTCCAAACAATGCATGCTTTGGACTTGGCTAGTGAAAATTAATGGTTAAGAGTGCTACATATCAATAGGACACTATTAAACTCGGCAATTTTAAACTTTTGCAATGATAAATGAAGATTAGCAAGTTCAAATGCTGACTGTGCCAAAAGGTTCCTAAAGAGAGCATGATTCCGAGAACAAAAGGAACTTGAATTAAATCACTTATTTGCAGAAATATAACATTGTGGTTGAACCACTTATTAAATTTGAAGGAAATAATGATAATATTTTATCAGTCTCACCAAAGGAACATACCACCGATCCCGAGAACATGGTATACACCTGGCTCGACCAATTATTAGTTTTTTAAGTTTGTTTGTCTCCCCAAAGGAACGTACCACCGATCCCGAGAACATGGTATACACCTGGTTCGACAATTACATTTTTATTATTATTAATTACTGCCCAAGCTAACCCGATTTCACACGCCACCGATTCCGGGAACATGACATGCTACTGTAGGTAGCCAGACTTATTTATACATTATTACTTATCTTAAATGAACAACGCATAAGAACAAAAACAGGAATCATCACTTCTCCATGTCTGGTTCACATGCTACCGATCCAGGGAACATAGCATGCTAATCCATAGTGGTTAGGTAATTGCTCTCAATGGGATGACACTTGGCACAAATTCAGCATCTAAACGTGGTGATCTAGGTGTATCGAGGTAAAAGCAGAAAATGATTAAGCTTTCTAGTGTACTAGGGATTTGAGCACTCAAAACTAATAGCTTTCACCAATTTCAGCAAAGCAAGCATTGTATAGATCACTAGTTTACAAGGCATTCAACACTCAGTTCACATATTCACATCAATCGCCCTATGTCGAAGGTAAGATTCAGTGGGACGGTATTTAAGAAATGACTCAAGCAACCCAAATAACATTTGATTTCAGCATGTATCAATGGATGATATACTCGGAGTGGGTCATGAAACAGCTCACCGGGCTTTGATGATGTAGCACTCTCTCGATCACCTCACCAACTGCAGCTCCTCTCCTTTTGCTTCTCTATCCTCATGCCTGCTCCAGCTTCTCCCTTCCTCGTGTGTGCCCCCTTGCTTCTCCTCATCCCCATGCTCTGAGTCCACCAGGGTCCCAAGGAATGTCACCTCAAACCTGGTCAGCATGTAATGGATCGTGCACAAGCAAAAACCTGAAAGCACTCTCAACAAAAGAGACAATGCAAGTGGTAGGGATAATACCCTCCAAGTCATCAATCGAATATCCAATTACATAAGCATAGCTATAAAGCACATGTTTAGGATGATAGAAATCAGCAAGGTCGACACTAACATGAGGATGAAATTTATCATTAAGCTCAAGACTAGCATGGGAATAATAAGTGTCATCATCAAGAATGAGAGCAATGCCACCAACAATGTATGTATGATCATGTCCAAGCAAATAATTTTTCAAGTCTAGCTTAATTGATGGTATAACACAATGGAAAGTACCAGCAAAGATCTCATAAGGAAGCATGTCATCAAGAGGATTGGATAAACCTGCTAAATCACGCTCCTGTATGACGATGGGCAAATGCGTCTCAGGTTCTTCATCTTCATCTACAGCATCTTCTTGTACTTCTTCAGGAGTAGTAGATGACGAGTCTTCAACTTGATCACTTTGTTGTTCGAGCTCTGGATCATCTTGTGCCTTGGCTTCGAGTACATCTTCAATCTGAGGTATCTCTTCCTCTGTGCTCTCGCTATCTTGCTTAGCTAAATGTGACAGTGTTGGAACCTCACATGTATGACTAGAAATCTCAGCAGCACTCAGCTCAAGGAGAGATGAGATAGTACTACCAGCGTTGATGTTCTTCTCAATCTTCCTTACTTCATCCACTAGCTCTTTTCCACTGTTGATATTCTTCATTTCATCTAGTATCATCGGCCTAATTGGATCATCCTCAACACTCCAAGTGAACTCGAGACTAAGCAATGTGAGCTTGTCTATATCATCAAATTCATCTTTTGTGGGCACTTGCACATGAGATTGCTCAGCAGTTGCTGGAGTTGTTGGTTGACCAAATGGAGGACCATTTAACTCCATTGGAAACATCTCCTGGTGTTGAGGTATATGAGTAGGAGCTGAATAAATCTGTTGTGGAGCATATGTTGGGGAACGTTACAGAAAATTAAAAAAAATTCTATGGTTTCACCAAGATCCATCTATGAGTTCATCTAAGCAACGAGTCATGAGAGAAAGATTGCATCTACATACCACTTGTAGATCGCGTACGGAAGCGTTCGAGGGAACGATGATGATGGAGTCGTACTCGTCGTGATTCAGATCACCGATGACCAAGTGCTGAACGGACAACACCTCCGCGTTCAACACACGTACGGTATAGACAACGTCTCCTCCTTCTTGATCCAGCAAGGGAGAAGGAGAGGTTGAGGAAGAAGGCTCCAGCAGCAGCACGACAGCGTGATGATGGTGGAGAGGCAGTACTCCGACAGGGCTTCGCCAAGCACTCAACAAAGGAGGGGAGGTGTTGGGGAGGGGAGGGGCTGCGCCTTGGATCAGGTGTTCAGCCCTCCCTTCGCCCCTCTATTTATAGGGAAGGGGGAAGGGGGCCGGCCCCCTCTAGATGAGATCTAGAGGGGGGGGGCGGCGGCGGCCAAGGAGGGGGCTTGCCCCCCAAGCAAGGGGGGTGCGCCCCCCTTAGGGTTCCCCCCCAACCCTAGGCGCATGGGCCCAAGGGGGGGGGGTGCCCAGCCCTCCAGGGGCTGGTGCCCTGCCCCACGTGGCCCATGTGGCCCACCAAGAGGGGTGGCCCCTCCCGCTGGACCCCCGGAACCCCTCCGGTGGCCCCGGTACAATACCGATATGCCCCCGAAACTTTTCGGTGTCCGCATGACAACTTCCCATATATAAATCTTTACCTCCGGACCCTTCCGGAACTCCTCGTGACGTCCGGGATCTAATCCGGGACTCCGAACAACATTCGGTAATCACATACAAGTCTTCCTAATAACCCTAGCGTCACCGAACCTTAAGTGTGTAGACCCTACGGGTTCGGGAGACACGCAGACATGACCGAGACGGCTCTCAGGTCAATAACCAACAGTGGGATCTGGATACCCATGTTGGCTCCCACATGCTCCTCGATGATGTCATCGAATGAACCACGATGTCGAGGATTCAAGCAACCCCGTATACTATTCCCTTTGTCAATCGGTATGTTACAAGCCCGAGACTCGATCGTCGGTATCCCAATACCTCGTTCAATCTCATTACCGGCAAGTCACGTTACTCGTACCGTAATGCATGATCCCGTGACCAAACACTTGGTCACTTTTAGCTCATTATGATGATGCATTACCGAGTGGGCCCAGAGATACCTCTCCATCATACGGAGTGACAAATCCCAGTCTCGATCCGTGTCAACCCAACAGACACTTTCGGAGATACCTGTAGTGCACCTTTATAGTCACCCAGTTACGTTGTGACGTTTGGTACACCCAAAGCACTCCTATGGTATCCGGGAGTTACACGATCTCATGGTCTAAGGAAGAGATACTTGACATTGGAAAAGCTCTAGCAAAACGAACTACACGATCTTGTGCTATGCTTAGGATTGGGTCTTGTCCATCACATCATTCTCCTAATGATGTGATCACGTTGTCAACGACATCTAATGTCCATAGTCAGGAAACCATGACTATCTGTTGATGAACGAGCTAGTCAACTAGAGGCTTACTAGGGACGTATTGTGGTCTATGTATTCACACGTGTATTACGATTTCCGGATAATACAATTATAGCATGAATAAAAGACAATTATCATGAACAAGGAAATATAATAATAATCCATTTATTATTGCCTCTAGGGCATATTTCCAACAGCATAGTTGTGGTTCTCCTCTTCATACCTAAATCCCTGCATATGATTACTAGAAGCAAGCGGTGAGATCTCAGGGTTGTTGCTCCTATATGACATATTCGGGTTTTCAGGCCACCCATGTGAGTAATTGTTTTGGTATGAGCTATGCTCTTGAGCGAAGCTCATGCCAAAACAATCTGGAGTGTGAGAGTAACCACGCTGACATTCAGCGGGCAAATGGCCCTGAAATCCACAAATATGGCAAGTAGGAGCAACATAAGGATGGCCTCTAGAACAAGGATCATAAGAGCTAGGCCTATCCTCAAAAACTACTTCTCGCTGCTGAGCTAAATCATCTAATTGATGGGAAATCTTACTTATCAGTTCTTGAATACTTTCCGTATTGTTTGTAGTGTTGCTCGCATAAGCATGATGATCTGAATAGTAAGCCATATCCGAGAAGATGGTTCTAACCTGCAAAAAGGAAAAGAAAACAAACAAACACAATACTAACTAGAACAGGGGTTAGTGGTTAGAAATATATCACAAATATATGGCACAAACTAGAAAAGGAAGAAAAACCTAGTCTATAGCCTAACACGGTTACTCGACGCTAGTCCCCGGCAACGGCGCCAAAATGATCAATTGTAAGTGTAGCGGGGTTTTTACGGCCAAACTACGAGTGTCGTGTTCTCCACGGGGACTAGGCGACGACAGTCGTGCTCGGCTAAAGCTAGATCAGACAAAAAGGTTTTTGATATTGCAAGAAAAACAAAAGTAAAGCAAGTTTGTTCCAGAAAATCATTGACAAATAAAATGTACTCACTATATTTTTGGTGTTTTTATTTGTTTTACTTTGGGAACTAAAATACCAGCACAGGCAGACATGAGAAATAAGGAAAACTACAAGACACCAACACATAAATGTTCAACAACTAGTATGAAAGAGAATAATTAAGATCAAGGGACATGACCAGAAGTACTTCACATCACAAGCATATATATATTCACACGTACATAGCTAACACAGGGACTAAGAATTAAAGATGTTCAAACAACTCACTTGACAGAGAGCACAAACAACACAAATTGATCACAATAGGTAATCAGAATATCATGGGAAACTAACTGACAGAAAATTCACATATATTGAAATAGTAAAACAGATTACCAATTATCAAGTCTTCATTCTAAATGTTCACATAAATTACACACACACACACACACATGTACGCGCACAAAAATTGTTCTAGTTCTTGCAAATCAACAGAATACATCTAGACAAGGACAAGACCGAATTTCACAGGAACCCACTCACATCTAATACATAGAAATTTCAGAGAGGGAGAGAGAACAGTAGCAAGTGTTGGAGAAGGAGAAAGTGATTCAGAAGAAGCAAGGAAGCAGCAAGGTAGGCGAAGAAGAAGCAGCAGGAGAGGTACAGAGAGAAGGAGCAGCAAGAGAAGTTGGGGAGCGGAAGCAGGATGTAAAGGGGAAGGAGCAGCAGGGGGACGTTGGGAGGAGGAGAGGTTCAAAGAAGAGCTTCGGCAAGGAAGAGCAGCAGGGGGCGCAGGAGATGAAGAGCAGCAACAGCTTTAGGAGAAGCAGAGTAGGAGAAGCAGAGAGAGGAGCAGCAGCAGGGGCATGGGAGAAAGCAACAGTATGGTGGCGCTAGGGAGAGAGGAGCGGCAGCAGGACCATGGAGGAGAGGTAGCAGCGTGGGTGTGAGGTGTTGGTCGCGCGGCGGATCAGACAGGCCATCTGGTGGCTTGAGCGATCTGGCGCTGGTGATGGCGGATGGATGGCATAGTGAATATGGAGGCGCTGTAGTGTTCGGTGGTGAGGTGGCGGAGTTGGTGGCGCTGCTGGATGGATGGGTCACGGAGGCGCACAACCACACCGGCCTGGCCGTGGCAGCGACCGGAGGTGGACAAGGAGGGATGAGGGAGAGAGGGATGTGTAACCAGGCCCCCAGGGGATCGAATGAGATGGCTAGGGATTTGACCCCTCTCGATCAGATCTGCCACTTTGCAATTTTTCCCTCCTACTTCCCTTCATTCTTCCCAAGTTGGTCCTCCCATCTTGAGCTTGGCCCCTTGAAGCTTTAATCTGCTATCAACTCAGGTCCCTCCTTTCTTTTCCGTTTATAGTGCCTTTGCGCACGTTTCTGCAAAAGAAACAAGTAACAAGTAAATGATCCTTTTACATGATTTTCGTTCAAATATGCAACAGTTCATACCAAAAATTGATGGTCAGATCACAGTAAATGCTAAATTTGTGTGCCAAATTATGAATAGGAAATGCTCTTATCACTAAACCCGGAGAAGTGTATGTTTGGCGTTCCCTCCGGCAAGCTACTTGGTTTATTTGTGTCCCACCATGGGATCGAGGCCAAACTAGATAAGTTTAAGGCCATCGAGCAGATTAAGGCACCAAAGACAATTAATGATGTGAGGCGTCTGACAGGATGTGTTGCCACGCTTAGCAGATTCCTCTCCAAGTCTGCCGACCACGCCCTGCCGTTCTTCAAACCTTCAAAGAAGGTAGGACCTGTGAAGTGGACCCCAGAAGTAGATGCAGCGCTGCAAGATTTGAAGAGCTACTTGTCTTCTGTGCCCACTTTGGTTGCACCCAAACCACAAGAGCCATTGTTGCTGTTTCTGGCAATGACTAATAAAATGTTTAGTGTGGCATTGGTGGCACAGCGGGAATGGAGGAGACAACAGCCTCAACAGATGTCCCACCAAGAGAAGAAAGAGAGAACAACTCAGCAAGGTCAGATATGGATCAGGACCAAGAGAAGCACGACAGCGAAGGCAACCCCAGGACACGGCAAGGAAGAAAGTGGTGCAACGCCCAGTATACTTCGTCAGCTCCCTGTTACAGGGGGCTAGATCCAGGTATTCTGGTGTGCAAAAATTGATTTTCAGCCTTGTCATGGCCTCAAGGAAACTGCACCACTACTTCCAAGCCCATGAGATCATGGTTGTCACACGCTTCCCGTTACAAAGGATACTCCTAAACCCAGAGGCTACCGGAAGAATAGTGGAATGGGCATTGGAGTTATCCTGCTTTGGCCTGGAGTTTGAAAGCACGTCAACAATTTAGAGCAGGGCATTGGTAGAGTTTATTTTGGAATACCCCTGATGAGGAAGTGTTGGAGACAGTTATTCCCGGCCAGGAATCACCCCAAGAATGGATCATGTATTTCGATTGTGCCTTCTCCCTACAAGGTACAGGGGCTGCGTGCTTCTCCTTGCTCCCACTGGGGAGCACCTGATGTACGTTGTCTAGATGCATTTTCACCGGGAGGAGGCAACCAACAATACAGCAGAGTAGGAAGGGAATCTTGGCAGGCTCAGGATTGCCATAGAATAGGGAATTAAGAAGCTGCTCATTCGAGGAGATTCACAACTTATAGTGAGACAAGTCAACAAGGATTAGCAAAGTCCATTGATGGAGGCATACATCAAGGAAGTGAGAAGATTGGAGGAGAGCTTTGATGGATTGCAAACAGAGCATGTGCCCATTGCAGAAAACAGCATTGCTGATCATCTGTCAAAGTGTGCTCCGTAGAAGCTTCCTGTGGAACCAGGAACTTTTTTTTTCCATCTTACTCAGCCCTCCATATCCCCGACAAAAATGGCCCAAAAGAGGAGGAAATTTGACTCCAGTAAGCCTCTCCCGGTAGAACCCCTCAGGGTTCCTGGCAGGGACCCTGCCAGAAACAACTCCCCTTCAATTGCCAGGCGGCACCCTCCTGCCGGGCCACTGGTCCCCACAGTCGAGGAATGCACTCCCACGAATGAGGAGGTGCCGCTAGTCCTCGTTGCCGAGCCTCAGGCTCCAACTTGGGCAAGGCACATAGTCCATTTCCTCCAAACTGGAGAACTTCTCAAAGAGCAAGAAGCGGAAAGAGTAGCCTGGAGGGCCAGTATGTATCAGTTTGTTGATGACACTCTGTACAGAAGAAGGCCTAACGGTATGAAATTGAAGTGCATTTGCGGGGAAGAAGGAAATGAACTGTTGGCAGAAATACACAAAGGCATGTGCGACTCCCACATTGGATCAAGGGCATTAGTTGGGAAAACATTCTGGCAAGGATTCTATTGGCCCACAACCCTCCAAGATGTGGTCGAGCTAGTCACAAAGTGTGAAGCATGCTAGTTCCATTCCAAGAATGCCCCTCTGCCTGCCCAAGCACTTCAGACAATCCTTGTGTCATTGCCATTTTCGGTCTGGGTGCTCGATATCCTCGGCCCTTTCCCCCGAGCTGCCGGGGGCTTTGAATTCTTGTTCGTTGCAATCGACAAGTTTACAAAGTGGCCGGAAGTAGCTTCTGTGAGAAAGGTGACTGCTCGGTCAGCTATCAAGTTCTAGAAAGATTTGGTGTGCCACTTTGGGGTCCCTGCCTGGATCATCACTGACAACGGCACCCAATTCACGAGTCTCGTCTTCATGCAATATGTTCATGCCCTCGGAAGCAAGATCCATTTGCCTCTATGTCACATCCCTAGCTTCTGGTGCTGCCTAGTGTTTACATCTTGCTTGCATCATGTTTAAATTTGTGAAACCTGAATTGAGGAAATTTGGAAGCCTCAAGATTTAATTCAAGAAGGGCAAAGAACTCTGGAAAATTGCATTCAATGTTTCTCAAAATGTTCTTATTAACTGTTTAATATTTTTGGCAAGGCTTTTGCACCAAACCAAAAATAATGAACATTTGTAAGGAATATTTTGGGTCTTTGAATTTAAATCATTAGCTATTTGAATTTGGATTATATTCATATATTTACAATATAATTTCAAATACCCCTGAAATATTTTATGAGCTATTGGAAAAGTCCATCTAGCAAAATAAAAATATGCAGAGGAGTTTTTGGCATTGTTTGAATTCAAAACAGTGGCAAAATATTAACTAAAAACAGAAAACAGATAATAAAAAAAGAATGGAAACTTACTTGTCGCTTACCTGCAGTCCACTTACCTTGGCCCAGCACTGTAGACAGCCGGCCCAGCCCACCAGCGCCTCCTTGTTGTCTTCCTCCTCGGGACAGTAGGACAGGGGCGTGTGCCCGCGGCGCACACGCACGCGCAGCGCCACCTCCTCCCTCCCTGCCTGCCTGCCCCTTCCGCGACGCCGCTGCGAATGCCATGACACCTCCTGGACCCCCCCTCGCTCTCTCCCTCACCCTCACTTCTCCCCTGGACCCCTCTCTCTCACCACCGAACGGAGTCGCCGCCACCGTCGCAGTTTGTCGTGACCATCGACCTCCCCACGGCCAGCCATCCCGCCCATGAGCTCCGCCTCACTGCCTCGCACCTCTACGCCGAACCACACGACCCTGGACGCCTTGAAGCCTCGTCATCGAGCTCTTCTTCTCTGCATGGCCGCCGGAGATCGCCATCGTTGCCCGTCGCCTCCAAGCCTCCCCCGAGGCCACCGAGCCGCTCGTCTGACCCGCCGTGAGCTCATCCTTCGTCCCCCCCTCTCCCCTTGCTCGATTGCGCCGGATAGTCGTCGTTCCCATCGAGCCCGAGAGCCCCCGCCTCCGGCCATGGCGCCGCCGTGGTCTGAGCCACCACAGCCCGCATCCGCGCGCGTCACCATGCTCAAAAGCTCCACAAGAAGCCAACGCCGCCGCCAGTTGCTTTCCCAGTGCACCACAGCTGCGTCCCCGCACCCGGCCAAACTCCGGCCGCCGCTCCACCCGCCGCCGCCGCCACTACACTGCACCCCGCAACCTGCTTCTGCCTCCGCTAGATGCGCGGGCGCATGGGCTACCTCCTGGTGGCCTTCGCGCGTCCAGCCGTTGCCTGTAGCTCAAGTACGGCGAGCCTCCGCCATTGTTTTGGTTGTCGCCGGCGAAACTCCGGTGACTGTTGACTTGGATGCTATTAGGTGCTAACCCTGCCAGCTAAGCCCCCTAATGACACTGACTGTCGGCCCTACCCCTGGTCAAACCCAGTCAGCGCTGGGTTTGACTGGGATTAGCCCATGTCCCACTGATGTGTGGCCCCCACACATCAGGTATGACCAGGACATGGTCGGTTGACCTGCTGACCTCAGTCTTACGTCATGCTGACGCAGTAAGTGATTTTCTGGTTTTAAAATAAATCAGAAAATAATTAGAAATTCCAGAAATTAGTTTAAACTTCAAAAATTCATATAAAATCAACCGTAACTCCAAATGAAATAAGTTATATATGAAAAATGATCAGAAAAATCCAATCTATCCATCTGTACCATTTTCATGCATGTTAGAACAATATGACCACTGTTTAGGGCAAATCAAATAATGGCATATGAATATCTACATATGGAGTTTGAATTTGAATCTTGTGTTCAAACCAACTCCATTTAACTTGCTGCTAGTTGCATTAGCTCAAACCACAGCATATTGCCATGTCATGATCATGCATCATATTGTGCATTGCATTGATTGTGTTCTTCCTTGTTTGCCAGTGTTTGTCCCCTCTCGATAGATGTGGTTCCGACGATGAGTTCGATGACACCGATGAAGAGCTATACTATCTTCAGAAGTTCCAGGCAAGCAAAACCCCCTTGTTCATTTCGATACAATCCCACTCTCTCGCTCCTGCTCTCTTTTACTGCATTAGGACAACAACGTTTCAACTATTCCATGCTGCGATAGCTGAACCCCTTTCCTCTGCATGACCTGTCATTGCCATAGTAAATAGATGAAACCCACTAGCATGAGTAGGAGTTGTTTCAGCCCTGATTTGCCTACTCATTCATGCTTGTGTGTCATTCCTGCTATTGCTTAGAGTTGAGTCAGGTTTGATTCATCGGGGACGAATTGGAGTGTGGTGAACATGTCCTACTGCTGAGAGCTAAGTGTGTGAACATGATTTGGTAAAGGTAGCGGTGAGAGGCCATGTAGGAGTACATGGTGGGTTGTCTCATTGAAGCCGTCCTCAGGAACTGAGTTCTGTGTTTGTGATCCATGAACAGTGACTACCACACATTGGGTTCCGTTAACTCGGCCCCTCTCGGCTTATTAATCAACTTGATCTCTGTCCAGGAGTTGCAACTAGTTTCTGGTGTTTGTAGGTAGTGCTAGTAGTCTACCAAGTGGCACCCGGTATAGGTGAGCTTGGGACAGACTAGGCACAGTAGCACGATGTACCAAGTGGCACCCGGATGGTGGGCTTGGGAACCCTGCTCACATTGTTTCGGGCCGTGAGCGACACCCCGGCCGGATCTCCTTGCGGATGGAACCCGAATAGGTGATAAACCTGGACAAGAGACTTGTGTGGTTAGTCAGGTCGTGGCCGACACCCTCGCTGGGCTTCCGCTTGAAGGTTGCCGAGTACATGTCGTGTAAATGGCAATAAGTGGTGAGAGCGTGTGTGAAGAAGTACACCCCTGCAGGGTTAACATCATCTATTCGAATAGCCGTGTCCGCAGTAAAGGATTTCTGGGTTGCCTGTGCAGTTCATAGACAAGTGAAAGTGGATACTCTAAAATACGCAAGATAAGCGTGAGTGCTATGGATGGCGTTCTCATAGGGAGACGAGAGCGGATCCATAGTGGTGTATTGATATGGTGAATATGTGGACTCGTGTGCGCCACCTCAAAAGAGTTACTTGTAGTCGTAGTCCAGGATAGCCACTGAGTCAAAGCTGGCTTGCTGCAGTTAAACCCCACCACCCCCTTTGTTGATAATGATGCATATGTAGTTAGTTCTGATGTAAGTCTTGCTGGGTACATTTGTACTCATGTTTGCCTATTTTATGTTTTTGCAGAGAGACTTCGGTATCGCTAGTAGTTCCGCTTGGACTTCGATGTTTAGCTTGTTACCTCAGCTATGATCTTGTGCCCTCGGCAGGATCTAGTAGATAGTTAGGCTTCTCAGCCTTTTTCATTTATAGTTGTCTGTACTCAGACATGTTAAGCTTCCGCTTGTGCTTTGATTTGTGTGCTCTGAATGTTGGGTCATGAGACCCATGTTTGTAATATCTTGCTCCTTGGAGCCTATTGAATAAAATACTTGAGTTGTCGAGTCATGTTGTGATGCCATGTTGTATTTGCACATATCGAGCATATTGTGTGTATGTTATTGAAATGCTTGGTATGTGTGGGATCTGACTATCTAGCTGTTTATCCTTGGTAGCCTCTCTTACCGGGAAATGTCTCCTAGTGCTTCCACTGAGCCTTGGTAGCTTGCTACTGCTCCGGAACACTTAGCCTGGCCGGCATGTGTCCTTCTTCATTCATGTGTCTGTCCCTTCGGGCAAATGTCACGCGGTGTCTATCAGAGTCCTGTTAGCCTGCTACAGCCCGGTTTACCGGAGTCCTGCTAGCCCAGTTGCTACAGCCCGGATTCACTCGCTGATGACCGACACGTTCGTTGCTGGGTCATGTATGCCTGTCCCTGTAAGTTAGTGCCACTTTGGGTTCGCGACTAGCCATGTCAGCCCGGGCTCCTTGTCATATGGATGCTAGCGACACTATCATATACGTGTGCCAAAAGGCGTAAACGGTCCCGGGCCTGGTAAGGCGACACCCGTGGTAATACCATGCGTGAGGCCGCAAAGTGATATGAGGTGTTACATGCTAGATCGGTGTGCCACTGAGTCGGGGTCCTGACACTCTGTTGCACATCCCAGAAGCAATGGAAGAGCTGAGAGGGCGAACACTGAAATGCCGTGGGGCCTCAAGACAAGAACATTTGATAGGGTGCTGAAGTGCGGAAGACGGTGGATCTAAGAGTTGCAGGTGGTTCTTTGGTCCCTCAAGACGACACCAAATCGAGCTACCGAGCAGACTCCCTTCTCCCTACTCTATGTGGCAGAAGCAATTATCCCCACAGAACTCATTTACGGGTCACCTCGAGTACTTGCCTACGATGAAGTAGCGCAGGAACAACACCAGCCTGACGATGCTGTGCTTCTTGAGGAGAACCATATCCGGGTAGCTACATGTGCTGCATGCTACCAGCAAGCCCTGCATCGCTATCACAACCATAGGGTTCATGCCTGGTGTTTTGAGGAAGGCGACCTTGTCCTTAGGCGTGTTCAGTCCGCCAAGGGTACAAACAAGTTGTCGCCAAAGTGGGAATGCCCTTACCGGGTAGTACGAGTCACCAGACCCGGTGCAGTTCGTTTGGAGACCGAAGATCATAGAGTCAAGGGGCCCAATCTTTCGATAAGATGATAAGTATTGATTTGGTGGAGATGACTTTGACGACCCGACTACAAATGTGCATGACGTTGCGCCTTAGCAATCACTAAACCAATCGCTTGGGGTTATGAACGATGCCAGAAGCATGATCAGTCTGACCACAAAGGTCTATTCCTGCATGCAATCGAAGAACAAGCAAAAATACGATAAATCAATCTGAATATTGCAAATATATATGAAGTATTGATAAAGTTGAGGATCCGTAAGCGGACTTGGTCTGGTCATTGGACACAAATGAAGTACACGAAGTTGCAATGGCTAACTTTTAAATAAACAAATCCCAAGTAAAAAGCTACTAGATGGATCTACTTATATATGAGCAAAGGGTGGAGGCCAAGGAGGTGGGGGACGTCCCAAGGCAGCCTAAAACTAACCCTAGGTCGTACAAGGCTCGTGGGCCCAAGTGGAGGTGATGCAACACCTTTGGACTTACAGTTTGACTCGGATTCTGCTGTAGCGTCAGATTGTTTCATCGATAACTCAACGCTCTAGACGAATTTGAAGGTGAATCCAATTGGGTTGGAAAGAAAACGAAATCTACTTTCTACAAAAAAAAGAATCACCCAATTCGGAGTCCGTATGAAAGAGTTCTTGGCGTTTTGAGTCAGGTATGTTTGTGAAGGCCGAATCTGAATCGAGAACGTGAGAGGTTTGGACTCTATCTTCTCTTGGTCCAAAAGTGACGTAAGAGGACTTTTTGAACAATAACTAAACTTATCTTTTTCTCTTATATTCATATGTGGATTTTACAAATGTCCAATACACCTACAATTAGACATGGCACAAAAGTAGTTTGTAAATCATCAAAATATTTTCTTACCGTGTTAGTGCCTTGTTTTAAATGTTGTAATCTTTTAAGCATGCCATGAGTATAATAAACATCAACGAATCTATTTCTCATGACAAATTTTAAATCATCCCAAGTAGTAGGTATAAAATCAGGGTTTAACCGACAATATTCACCCCACCAAACTAATGCAAAGCTACTGAAAGTACTAACTGTAGCTTGAAATTTTCCACGCTCATCAACATTATGGGAAGCAAATATAGCATTTATTTCGTACTCCCATTCAGTATATAAATTAGGCCTAAAATGACCAGTAAATGGTGGCATGGAAACATTAACCTGATTACGTGCATTCTGATGTTGTTGCTCTTCTTGTGATAGTTGTTGCATTTTCTTAGGTGATAGAAAATCTCCCACGATCGAGGAAGCCCAAGAAATAACCACTCCGAAACCTACCATAGTTAGTATAAAAGAAGAAACAAAACCAAAAATAATGTTCCTATGAACTACAAGGATGTGGTGGTAAAACACTCACATTATAGAAAATATCAATATCTTACAAGTTCTTACCATGCAACAGGTGGTGTCAGGCAACCGCGGTGTCAAAAAACTCCAAAGATTGATTAAACTGATTGCCATGTGAACCTACAAATATACGGTGTAGAAATATGTGGAGCTTGGAAGGCTTAAATATATGGTAGCAAAAGATTAGAAATAAGCAATTCACTGATGCAATGCTGAATAAACGCTCAACGACGATACTGTGCTAGTCCTAGGCTAGACCGGAGTAGAGACGCGAGCCTAGAACACTAATGAGGTCACAGCGTAGCAAAACTAGCATCAATAAAGGATATGAAGTAGCTCTATACAGCAAGATAAAAGTGAAGATCACAATAGCAGTAAAGATAATGATGTGAAACAACTGTTAAGCAGGATATACCAACAACTTTCTCTCCAACTTTCCTTTGGAAAAGTTTGTGCCAATTTTCTGATAATTTTTCTCAAGAATGGCACTGACTCAAGCTTTCAGATGCGAAAAAGAATCACTCAATTTTGAGTTGATATGAGCAGTCAAAAATTTCTAAAACTGGCCTGAAAACCTGAAACAAGCCGCGTTCACGAACTTTGGAGGGCAAAACGACGTATTTAGAAGCCGATTTTGAGGTGTCAAATATGGAAATAGCTTCTGCAACTATTTAGATGTGGCTCGTCGCCAGTTTTAATTTGACTACTTACGGAGCCAAAACGGACTTCGTATGAGGAAGATATGTCTATTTTACTGAACAGTCCAGAAAATATATTCCAATCCGAAATCGGCTACAAAAATGACTCTAGATACATCCAGATTTTGTTTTTTTTCTTCTCTCATTTTTTCCCTCACACTTTTTTTATTTTTCTTTCTCTCCTTTTTTTCTCTGACTTTTTTTAATTTTTTCTCTCTTTTTTCTGACTTTTTTTCTCTCCCTCTTTCCAAAACAAACTAGATAAGATGAAGATTGAATCAAGCAAATATGCGAATGGCCTCAACTATGATTAGGAAATTGAATGATGGGTGGCACGTGGTGGAAACTGATGGATGGAGCTTTTGGACAGCGGAAGGGATAACGATGCAACGGCGGCGTGACTAATGTGAACAGAACTCGAAACTCTAAACATACTAGCCACTAAGACCAGCAACTCGACACGACGATGCAACCGATAATTCAACTATGCAAGCAATGAAAAGAAAAGTGCAAAGGATCATACTGGCTTGGACAAAGGATGAATAGATCTAACTTTTTTGTGGCTTTTTCTTGGACAGTATGTAAGAAAATAAATCTAATCTATGAAAAGCCGGAAATTTTCACCGAGCAACCTGAAAACTGATACCACTTGATAGAGGCAAGGGGCCCGATCTTTCGATGAGACGATAACTATCGATTTGGTGGAGACGACTTTGACGATCTGACTACAAACATGCACGATGTTGCACCTTAGCAATCGCTAAACCAATCTCCTGGGATTACTGACAATGCCAGAAGCACGATCAGCCTGACCACGAAGGTCTATTCCTGCATGCAATCAAGGAACAAGCAAGAATACGATAAAGCAATCTGAATATTGCAAATATAGATGAAGTATTAATAAAGATGGGGATCCGTAAGAGGTCTTGGTCTGGTCGTTGGACACAAATGAAGTACATGAAGTTGCAATGGCTAACTTTTAACTAAACAAATCTCAAGTAAAAAGCTACTAGATGGATCTACTTATATAGGATCATAGGCTGGCAGCCAAGGAGGTGGGAGGACGTCCCAAGGCAGCCTAAAACTAACCCTAGGTTATACAAGGCTCATGGGCCCAAGTGGAGGTGATGCAACACCTTTGGACTTGTAGTTTGACTAGGATTCTGCTGTAGCGTCAGATTGTTTCATCGATAACTCAACGCTATGGACGAATTTGAATGTGAATCCAATTGGGTTGGAAAAAGAACGAAATCTACTTTCCAACAAAAAAAGAATCACCCAATTCGAATTCCGTATGAAAGAGTTCTTGGCGTTTTGAGTCAGGTATGTCTGTGTAGTCCGAATCTGAATCGAGAACGTGAGAGACCTTGACTCTATCTTCTCTTGGTCCAAAAGTGACGTGAGAGGACTTTTTGAACAACACCTAAACTTCTCTTTTTCCCTTATATTCATATGTGGATTGTACAAACACTACAAAAAATATACAACGCAATGGATGATTTTTGCTTATCATCGGAAATGGATGGGACCCATGGTAGGACCACTTTTGAGGATGATCCTGAACAAGAATTATTAAGAAGGCAGCCCATAGTGAAATGGCACAAAGACGGTGCAAGCTAGGAACAAAATGCAAATGTTGGAATGTTCCAACCATCATATCTGCCTGAGATTCAAATCTGGTTAGTAACAGGAATACTTCAGACATCATGTCTGGAAAAGAAAGTTTGCAACACAAATCGACGAGATGACGTTGCGAGAATCTCGGGAAAATTGGATTACGGTAGTAAGCTCCAAAACATGAGCTGGTTCTGCTACAACATGTGAACACGTTGTCCAAGACAAGCATGACCACATAGTAGTCTTATAATAAAAACACTACCGAGTTCAGGTGGGGAACCATCATTAATGATATCGAAGTCTCCACGCGTGGAAGTCCAAAGAATTCACCTTAGAACAGACTCCTTTATCTTGAACAAATCAATCAGTGGCTTAGTGTGCTAGGAAACTCATATGGAATGGAGGCGGCCAACCTACCAAACCATAGAGTAGTTCGCACATGTGCATGACCAACTTGGGACGATTCCAGAGGAAGCAAAACAAGCTTTCTTGAATTCATGGCGGCAACTTACATCAAGTGCACGCGAATTACAGGAAGTCACTTCTTTCATCCATACGTATACCTCATGAGCAGAACATGAAGGCAATGCTTACAAAGTTTCCAATACTAACTTAGATATTCAACATGCATCATGGACAAGGTGAAATTGTTGTCAATGGGCTCAACAACAATTCATCCAGGTTTCCATATAGGTGGAATTCCACAGTTTAGTGAACACGGTGGTAGTATTGGCCAGACCAAAAGATATAATGGTGTATGCTCGAGGGACAACCACGAGTAAGACAACATTACGAGCATCGTTGGTTCTGGTTTGATTTGACGATAGCCCACACTCAAATCAAAGATTGGGTAGGACAATAGCTCCAGCAATTTATCGCATGGATAAATCGAGGAAGGTATCATCTTTCTTCAACACACACACACAAAAGATATCCCTTTGAAATGAACTAGGTTAGGCAAAGCTATATCTTCCAACTCTCCAAGTTGTTGTTTAGCTTAACCAAC
The DNA here is from genome assembly GCF_002162155.2 of Triticum dicoccoides. Lineage (NCBI taxonomy): Eukaryota > Viridiplantae > Streptophyta > Magnoliopsida > Poales > Poaceae > Triticum > Triticum dicoccoides. Next base: position 292,408,628 of record NC_041381.1, read on the forward strand.
TAGCTCAGGGTATCCAACACGGATTCTTGGAGAAAGGGTGGTTTCAAAAACCAGCTTGATCACGAGCTCATCATAGCGGTCAGGTGACAACCTGGTGATACCTCTGAGAAGACATTCGGAGAATCATGAACCACTGATATGTTACTAAGCTCGAGAACAATCTTGCTTTTCAAGGCAAGACGATATGACCAGAAGAGTGAGGGATTGCCAAAATCCTAACTCATTGATCGAAGAGTACACCGAAAATAAGGACTAGGTAGCACAATCTATCTTAGAATGATGATTCAAGAACCAACACGCTAAGAATGAAATTATTGTCCTTTATCTACCAAGAAACAAGGTTGCTAGGAGTATAGATTTTACACATCACGATTCACTTGTTGGCACTCTGGTTGTGACAACACGGAACCGAGGAATGAATAATAATAGCGAGAAGTATCACTACGTCGAGAATCCATAAGAGAAGGTGAAATTCTCATGACATTCCTGACATAAAGTGGGTAATACTTCAGGGTAGAATAGAACAAAAGCTGGGTTGTCATTTTGATCTGCGAGGTACAACTACTTTGACCCAATCCTGGATGTGGATGAGGTACTGGAGTTTGTTTCTGCTAGTCATTCTGGAATAGAATGGCTTGACGGACCACAAGAATAATAGGCATCGATGAACACGATCACACACATACTCTTGACTATCAATTGATAGACGAGGGTCAGAAGACGTCTAAGGGGGACAACTCAAAGAACATACGTTTTCTGAGTTATGGACGCATGGATTAGAATGCCGAACGAGTTCAACATATTTCTTCCGCACAATCCATGCAGAGAGGTAGGTTTGGCAGAATCGTAATATAGAAGGGGAACTCATCGAGAGAACTCTTGTTGTGATCTTTCGGTTCAAAAGAACTTCTGCCAAGAATGGTTCATGGTATTTGGAAGAAAGAAATACCACTGACCTCGAGGACTATCACAAAGGTTACTAATAACCTAAAGGAACTAGCAAACTCTATCAACATGAGGTAAGTAGGGAAATCTCGGTTCAAGAAACCCAGGAGTAGAATGCCTACTAACTAAGTGGCATCACGGGATGCTTTCGAGAATAAAGGCCAGAACCATCACACTGGGAACACAACACATGGCTAGATTACTAGGTGATACCCTAGACACCTAGGTTCATAATGATAGCTCCAACATAAATGCCGAGGCAGTACCTCGACACACTAGTTTGTGTGGTTGATCTGGTACAAAGGAACTTCGGAATGGTAAGAAGGGATTTGCAAATGCATCAGACTATTTTAGAAACCTGGGAAGACTCGGACAGCATAACGGCTGTAAATGCTCGAAAAGATTTGAGACATCCTACAAAAAGGTGGCATAACCACTTAATATCACAATATCAAGGTTTCGAGTTCAACTGCCAACACACGGAAGTAGTAGGAACTGAACTGAGGCTTGAAACCATCAATCCTATAAGTCTACGGATTAGTAACACGTGATCCTGATAGAAAGAAGAGAAAGCCTAGTTACTTAACCCCGTAGGAAAGATAAGATCACTCAGATCAGAGGGCATAAGGTATAAGGAGTAAAAAGAGCCTTACGTTCCCATCCACAATCAATATCCTTATATAACTTAAGAATTTCTAGACTCAACTTCGACCAGTTTGGCTTGGTAATCCTACAGGCAGTCAGGCTCTGATACCAAAGCTATCAGGACCCCAATTCTAAGTCACACCGATCTAGCATGTAACACATCATATCACTTTACGGCCTCACTCATGGTATCCCCACGGGTGCCACCTTACCTGGCCTGGGACCGTTTGGGCCCTTTAGCTCATGTATACGATAGTGTCGCTATCATCCATATGAAAGAGAACCCGGGCCAACATGACTAGTCGTGAACCCAAAGTGACGCTAACTTACGGGGACAGGCATACATGAACCAGCATCGAACGTGTCGGTCATCAACGTGTGAATCCGGGCTGTAGCAACTGTGCTAACAGGACTCCGGGAACCCGGGCTGTAACAGGCTAGCAGGACTACGGAAGTCATCGCGTGACATTTCCCCGAAGGGACAGACACAGGAATGAAGTGGATCACATGCCGGCCAGTCTAAGTGTTCCGGAGCAGTAGTAACTGGGCTAGCAGGGCTCCAGTAAACCAGACTGTAGCAGACTACCATGGCTCAGTAGAAGCACTAGACTACATTTCCCCATAAGAGGGGCTACCAAGGATAAACAACTAGGTTGTCGGATCCACACATACTAAGCATTTCAATCATACACACAATATGCCCGATATGTGTAAATACAACATGGCATCACAACAAAACTCTACAACTCAAAGTATTTATTCAATAGGCTCCTAGGAGCGAGATATTACAAACATGGGTCTCATGACCCAACATTCAGAGCACACAAGTCAAGCACAAGCGGAAGCTTAACATGTCTGAGTACATACATCTACAAATGAAAAAGGCTCAGAAGCCTGACTATCTACCAGATCCTGCCGAGGGCACAAGATCGTAGCTGAGCTAACAAGCTAACCGTCGAAGTCCACACGGAACTAATAGCGAGACTGAAGTCTCTCTTAAAAACATAAAATAGCCAAACGTGAGTACAAATGTACCCAGCAAGACTTACATCAGAACTAGCTACGTATGCATCATTATCAACAAAGGGGGTGGTGGAGTTTAAATGCAGCAAGCCAGCTTTGGCTCGGTGGCTATCCTAAACTACGATTGCAAGTAACTCTTTTGTGGTGGCGCACACGAGTCCACATATTCACCATATCAATACACCACTATGGATCCGCTCCCGTCTTCCTACAAGAACGCCATCCATAGCACTCACGTTATCTTGCGCATTTTAGAGTATCCACTTCAAGTTATCTCTGAACTGTACAGGCAACCCAGAAGTCCTTTACCGCGGACACGGCTATTCGAATAAGTAATGTTAACCCTGCAGGGGTGTACTTCTTCACACACGCTCTCGCCACCTTACCACCATGTACACGTCGTGTATCTCGACAACCTTCAAGCGGAAGCCTGGCGAGGGAGTCGGCCACGACCTGACTAACCACACAAGTCTCTCGTCCAGGTTTATCGCCTATTCAGGTTCCATCCGCAAGGAGATCCGGCCGGGGTGTCGCTCATGGCCCCAAATGATGTGTACAGGGTTCCAAGCCCACCAAACAGGCGACGCTTGGCATACCCGGCCATGGTGCCTAGTCTGTCCCAAGCCCACCTGTACTGGGTGCCACTTGGTACACTACTAACACTACCTACAAACACCAGAAACTAGTTGCAACTCCTGGACAAAGATCATGTTGATTAATAAGTCGAGAGGGGTCGAGTTACCGGAACCCAATGTGTGGTAGTAACTGTTCATGGATCACAAACATAGAACTCAATTCCTAAGGACGGATGCAATGAGACAACCCACCATGTACTCCTACATGGCCTCTCACCGCTACCTTTACCAAATCGTGTTCACACACTTAGATCTCAACAGTAGGACATGTTCACAACTTTCCAACTCATCCCCGATGAATCAGACCTGACACAACTCTAAGAAATAGCGGGCATGAAAAACAAGCATGAATGAGTAGGCACACCAGAGCTCAAACAACTCCTACTCACGCTAGTGGGTTTCATCTATTTACTGTGGCAATGACAGGTCATGCAGAGGAAAGGGGTTCAACTACTACATCATGTAACAGTTGAAACATTGTTGTCCTAATTTAGTAGTAAGAGAGCAGGAGCGAGAGTGGGATTGTATCGGAATGAACAAGGGGGTTTTGCTTGCCTAGCACTTCATAAGATAGTATAGCTCTTCATCGGTGTCATCGATCACGTCATCACAAACATCGTCTACTAAGAGGGAACAACCACCGGCAAACACTAAAGGAACAACAATCAAGGCAATGCACATTCATATGAATGATATGTCATATTAAAGTACTGAATTGACCTAGTGCAACAGTTAGTCATATTCATTGAAGTGGAATTCAAACCTATACCAAATTCCAACTCCAAAACAAATTACCATTTATTCCATAATCATGAATTGTCCTATTCAGTGAGGTTAACTTGTTCAAACTTGCATGAAAATGCCATATTCGGATTCTTTGGATTTTTCTGATCATTTTTCATATATAAAAACTTTTCATTTGGAGTTACAGTTGATTTTATATGATTTTTAGAAGTTTTAACTATTTTCTGGAATTTCCTGGATTAATAAAAACGCTAGAAACATTTACTGTGTCAGCATGACATCGGTGTGATGTCAAAAGGTGAACAGGGGCGGTCCAGGTCAAACCTGACCTGCAGGATCCATAGGTCAGTGACCCTGGGTTAGTTAGGTCGCCGACAGGTGGGCCCGGTCAACGTTAACTAATTCAAAGTCCAGCTGACATGTGGGGCCACATGCTTAGCACTAATCTAGACAGAAAAATTAGGATAACCTACACGGGTGCTAGGGCCCACATGCCAGTGGCTCTAGGGTGATTAGCGCGGCCATTAGCAGCTAATGACAAGGCCACATCGGCAGCCGTCGGGGTTAGTCGCTGGCGACATTCAGGCACGGCGGAGGATCACCAGAGAGGCGATAGGGGCGGCGGTAGGTCAGGACAAGGGCACCAGGGGGTTTCCCTTGCTCGTGCGAATCCAGGGGAGGCATGTGGAAGGCTGAGGGGTGGCCGGAGCTCGGCGGGAGCAAGTCCGCAATAGAGGCCGGAACTCGGTTTCGCGTGGCGGCGGCTAGCGGAGGGGAACGGAGGGGTGAGCGAGGGGGAGGATCAGGAGCTCACAGCGGGGTAGCAGAGCGGCTCAGAGGCTTGGGGAAGTTTCTGCAGCGACGAATCAACGGGGGCGGTGAACGGATGCAGAGGACGAGGACGACGGCCTAGTCGGTGTTGCAGCGCGTCCGGTGAAGCTTGGCTTGGTGAGGAGGTCGAGGACGGAGCGGCGGAGCTCGTGGTCAGCTCAAAAGGTCGAGGGGGGGCAGTGGTGGCGAGCGGCAGCGACAGGCGCGTTCGGGTGGACGCGCGTGAGAGAGAAAGAGGAGGGAGGTCGCTTGAGGGAGAGAGAGGGAGAGGTGTAGGGGGGTCGCGTGGCGCTCATAGGCGCGTCGGGGAGAAGGCGGCAAGAAAGCAGGAGGTGGAGGCTCGGGCACGGGCGCGTCGACACGCCTCTGCCAGTAGGCAGAGGTTGAAGACAGGGGTGACCCTGGTGGGCTGGGCTGCTAGGTGGGCTGCCCAGGTGAGTTCCAGGTAAGGTTGCTCTGTTTTATTTTTCTGTTATGTTTTCTGTTGTTTAATATTCTGCCACTGTTCAAAATTCAAAACAATTTCAAAACAGTGACAAAACCCTTTGAGTAATTTTATGTTGCAGAATGGACATTTCCAAATGCACATAAAATGTTTCAAAGATATTTGAAATTATATTCTAGTTATATGAATATAACTCAAATTCAAATAGCTATTGATTTAAATTCAGATTCCCAAAAATAAATCCTTAAAAATGTTCCTAAATTCTGGTTTGATATATAGCTCTTGCCAAAATTATCAAGCATTGCAAAAGGACATCTTGGAAACAAAGAATGAGATTTCCAGGGTTCTTTGCCCTTCTTTTATTTAACTTTTTAAGGCTTCCACTTTCCTCAATTCCAAGTTTTAGAAATTTAGACATGATGCACAAGTGCTCTACGATGCAACTAATACAAGCAATAATCTAGGGCTGTGACAACTCACCCCCACTAAACAAGAATCTTGTCCCGAGATTCAAGGTGTGAGGTAAGAAGACAACGGGGAGACAAAGCTAACACGGTCTTCTTGATCCAAGTGTCCCTCTCGAAGATGTTGATTCATTGCATCATCTTGATCTCAACGTCTTGCTTTGAGAACTTCATCCAACATGACCATCGAGAAGAAATGGAGAATTTTTAGAAGAATCGATCTTCTTGAGGTTCGAGTAACTTAGATCATCTTGATGATCACAAGATCAACTCACGGAATGAGACACTGAAACATTCTCTGGAGCTGAGAGGCAAGACATGCATCAGGAGGGACGGAAGAACAATTTGACGAGGGTTTCAAAGTAGCAAGGAAACAATTACCATTATCCCATAAGGGGGCACCTTGGGAGAGGTGACTCGTAGAATTATTCCCTTAAGTGGCAAAAAGAATTACTTTTGATAGAAAGATCATTGAAACTCTTTATACCAGCCTAAGACAATCACAATCGATCTTTTGAAGGAGTTCAAAAGAATGACATACTCGGACTAGAATGGATGATTTTTGCTTATCATCGAAAATGGATGGGACCCATGGTAGGACCACTTTTGAGGATGATCCTGAACAAGAATTACTAAGAAGGCAGCCCATAGTGAAATGGCACAAAGACGGTGCAAGCTAGGAACAAAATGCAAATGTTGGAATGTTCGAACCATCATATCTGCCTGAGATTCAGATCTGGTTAGTAACAAGATACTTTAGACATCATGTCTGGAAAAGAAAGTTTGCAACACAAATCAATGAGATGACGTTGCGAGAATCCCGGGAAAATGGATTACGGTAGTAAGCTCCAAAACATGAGCTGGTTCTGCTACAACATGTGAACACGTTGTTCGAGACAAGCATGACCAGATAGTAGTCTTATAATAAAAACACTACCGAGTTCAGGTAGGGAACCATCATTAATGATATCGAAGTCTCCACACGTGGAAGTCCAACAAATTCACCTAAGAACAGACTCGTTTATCTTGAACAAATCAATGAGTGGATTGGTGTGCTAGGAAACTCTTATGGAATGGAGGCGGCCAACCTACCAAACCATAGAGTACTTCGCACATGAGAATGACCAACTTGGGACGATTCCAGAGGAAGCAAAACAAGCTTTCTCGAATTCATGGCGACAACTTACATCAAGTGCACGTGAATTAGAGGAAGTCACTTCTTTCATCCAAACATATACCTCATGAGAGGAACATGAAGGCAATGCTTACAAAGTTTCCAATACTAACTTAGATATTCAACATGCATCATGGACAAGGTGAAATTGTTGTCAATGGGCTCAACACCAATTCATCCAGGTTTCCATATAGGTGGAATTTCACAATTTAGTGAACATGGTGATAGTATTAGCCAGACCAAAAGATATAATGGTGTATGCTCGAGGGAAAACCACGAGTAGGACAACATTACGAGCATCGTTGGTTCTCGTTTGATTTGACGATAGCCCACACTCAAATCAAAGATTGGGTAGGACAATAGCTCCAGCAATTTATCACAAGGATAAATCGAGGAAGGTATCATCTTTCTTCAACACACACACACCCAAAAGATATCCCTTTGAAATGAACTAGGTTAGGCAAAGCTTTATCTTCTAACTCTCCAAGTTGTTGTTTAGCTTAACCAACTAGATCAGGGTATCCAACATGGATTCTTGGAGAAAGGGTGGTTTCAAAAACCAGCTTGATCACGAGCTCAACATAGCGGTCAGGTGACAACCTGGTGATACCTCTGAGAAGACATTCAGAGAATCACGAACCACCGATATGTTACTAAGCTCGAGAACAATCTTGCTTTTCAAGGAAAGACAATATGACCAGAAGAGCAAGGGATTGCCACAATCCTAACTCATTGATCGAAGAGTACACCGAAAATAAGGACTAGGTAGCACAATGTATCTTAAAATGATGATTCAAGAACCAACATGCTAAGAATGAAATTATTGTCCTTTATCTAGCAAGCAACAAGGTTGCTAATACGTCTCCAACGTATCTATAATTTTTGATTGCTCCATGCTACTTTATCTACTGTTTTAGGCAATATTGGGCTTTATTATCCACTTTTATATTATTTTTGGGACTAACCTATTAACCGGAGGCCCAGCCCAGATTTGTTGTTTTATGCCTATTTCAGTGTTTCGAGGAAAAGGAATATCAGACGGAGTCAAAACGGAACGAAATCAATCGGAGAAGTTATTTTTGGAAGGAAACCCACCTGATGGACTTGGACTCCACGTCAGAAGATACGGGAGGTGCTCACGAGGGTGGGAGGCGCGCCCACCCCCCTAGGGCGCGCCCCCTGCCTCGTGGGGCCCCCATAGCTCCACCGACGTACCCCTTGCACCCATATATACCTACGTACCCTAAAACTTCCAGAAGAGAAGATAGATCGGGAGTTCCGCCGCTACAAGCCTCTGTAGCCACCAAAAACCTCTTGGGAGCCCTTTCCGGCGCCCTGCCGGAGGGGGAACCCATCACCGGTGGCCATCTTCATCATCCCAGCGCTATCCATGACGAGGAGGGAGTAGTTCACCCTCGGGGCTGAGGGTATGTACCAGTAGCTATGTGTTTGATCTCTCTCTCTCTCGTGTTCTCTCTTGAGTTCCCTCTATGGCACAATCTTGATGTATCCCGAGCTTTCCTATTGTAGTTGGATCTTATGATGTTTCTCCCCCTCAACTCTCTTGTGATGAATTGAGTTTCCCCTTTGAAGTTATCTTATTGGATTGAGTCTTTTATGAGAACACTTGATGTATGTCTTGCCGTGATTATCTGTGGTGACAATGGGATATCATGTGCCACTTGATGTATGTTTTGGTGATCAACTTGCGGGTTCGTGACATTGGGAACCTATGCATAGGGGTTGGCACACGTTCTTGACTCTCCGATAGAAACTTTGGGGCACTCTTTGAAGTACTTTGTGTTGGTTGGATGAATCTGAGATTGTGTGATGCATATCGTATAATCATTCCCACGGATACTTGAGGTGACAATGGAGTATCTAGGTGAAATTAGGGTTTTGGTTGATTTGTGTCTTAAGGTGTTATTCTAGTACGAACTCTTTTATATATCGATCCGAAAGAATAACTTTGAGGTGGTTTCGTACCCTACCATAATCTCTACGTTTGTTCTCCGCTATTAGTGGCTTTGGAGTGACTCTTTGTTGCATGTTGACGGATTGTTATATGATCTATCTATGTTATTATTGTTGAGAGAACTTGCACTAGTGAAAGTATGAATCCTAGCCCTTGTTTCAACGCATTGCAATACCGTTTACGCTCACTTTTATCATTAGTTACCTTGCTGTTTTTATATTTTCAGATTACAAAAACCTATATCTACCATCCATATTGCACTTGTATCACCATCTCTTCGCCGAACTAGTGCACCTATACAATTTGCCATTGTATTGGGTGTGTTGGGGACACAAGAGACTCTCTATTATTTGGTTGCAGGGTTGCTTGAGAGAGACCATCTTCATCCTACGCCTCCTACGGATTGATAAACCTTAGGTCATCCACTTGAGGGAAATTTGCTAATGTCCTACAAACCTATGCACTTGCAGGCCCAACAACGTCTACAAGAAGAAGGTTGTGTAGTAGACATCAAGCTCCTTTCTGGCGCCGTTGCCGGGGAGGTGAGTGCTTGAAGGTATATCTTTAGATCTTGCAAATGAATCTTTTTGTTTCTTGTTTTAACACTAGTCTAGTTTATAAAATAAAATTACAAAAAAAGGAATTAAGTTTGTCTCATACGCTTCACCTTTTTAATATCTTTCGTGAGTATGATGGAAAGGAAAATTGTGATCAAGTACTAGAAGAAGAATTACATAGAATGCTTGGCATAAAATATGTGAATGATGAGCATGATTGCAATGTTGTTAGTATGAATTCCTTGAATATCCATGATGCTAATGATATGCAAAGCCACAAGCTTGGGGAAGCTATGTTTGATGAAGATGATATTTTTTGTCCCCCAAGCTTTGATGAGCAAACTTACTATGATGAAAGCATGCCTCCTATCTATGATGATTATTGTGATGACACGTATGCTTTAAAGAATAATGATAACCATGAAACTTGTCATCTTGATCCTAATCTTAAATCATATGATAGTTATTTTGTTGAGTTTGCTCCCACTACTATTCATGAGAAGAATTTTGCTTATGAGGAGAGTAGTAAATTTTATATGCTAGTAGATCATGAAAAAAATGCTTTAGGTGCTGGTTACATTGTTGAATTCATTCATGATGCTACTGAAAATTATTATGAGGGAGGAACATATGCTTGTAGGAATTGCAATAATATCAAGTTTCCTCTCTATGTGCTTCAAGTTTTGAAGCTATGCTTGTTTTACCTTCCTATGCTAGTTGATTATTGTTCCCATAAGTTATTTGCTCACAAAATCCCTATGCATAGGAAGTGTGTTAGACTTAAATGTTCTAGTCATATGCTTCATGATGCTCCCGTTACGTTTCAATTCTTATCTTTTATGTGAGCATCATTGTCATCATCATGCCTAGCTAGAAAGGCATTAAAGAAAGCGCTTGTTGGGAGACAACCCAATACTTATCCTTACTGTTTTTGTGTGTTCACATGATTATGCTACTGTAGTAATCATGTTTTATAGCTTTTGTTTCAATAAAGTGCCAAGTAAGACCTTTAGGATGGCTTACGGTGATATTTGTGTTGATCTGCTGAAAATCAGAAACTTTTGCACCCGATAAATTAGTTTTGTTAATTCACAGAAATGTGCTTGTGATCTGATTCTTTTTGCTCTGGATTGGCACACGAATTGCTTAGGACTTCCTAATTTGGTAGGATTTTTGGAGTTCCATAAGTATACGTTTGATACAGATTACTACAAACTGTTTTGTTTTTGACAGATTCTGTTTTCTATGTGTTGTTTGCTTATTTTGATGAATCTATGAGTAGTATCGGAGGGTATGAACCATAGATAAGTTGGATTACAGTAGATATTACACCAATATGAATTTAGAATGAGTTAATTACAGTACCAATGTGCTGGTTTTGTTTTCTTTTACTAACGGAGCTTACGAGTTTTCTGTTGAGTTTTGTGTTGTGGAGTTTTCAAGTTTTGGGTAAAGATTCGATGGATATGGAATAAGGAGTGGCACGAGCCTAAGCTTGGTGATGCCCAAGGCACCCCAAGGTAATATTCAAGGACAACCAAGAGCCTAAGCTTTCGTCTTCGTTCATTGGTAACTTTACTTGGAGCTATATTTTTATTCACCACATGATATGTGTTTTGCTTGGAGCATCATTTTCTTTTTTTAGTATTAGCTTGCTTTTATTTAGAATAATGTTTTGCATCTTTAGTTTCAATAAAGAAGTCAAGGATAACCTTTGCCATGCTTATTTTGCTAGTATACATGTTGCTGTTTGAAAAACAGAAAGTTTACCGCTGTTGCAAAAATTCCCTAGAAAAGTCAGAGAGTGGTATAATGTTGAATATTTTTGCATATTGAGCTATGATAAATGTATTAAAGTGGGAATTTTAGTTCATAATTTTTGGAGTCAGGGAAGTATTGATACTCTTGCATTCTTTACAGACTGTACTGTTTTGGCAGATTGCTGTTATGGTTGCATTGTTTGCATATGTTTGCTTGATTAATAATTCTATTTGAGGATAGGAGTATTAAATATGCAGAGGCATTTAGTATGCAATGTTGAATAATTATTTAAGTGATTTGTTACAGTAGAAAATGATAAGGTTTTGCATTGGTTTATACTAACCTATCTCACGAGTTCTTGTTGAGTTTGTTGTGAATGAAGCTTTTGATAAAAAGAGAAACCATGATATGAGAGGAATTAAGGAGACACAAAAGCTCAAGCTTGGGGATGACCAAGGCAACCCAAGATAATATTTCAAGAAGTCTCAAGCATCTAAGCTTGGGGATGCCCCGGTAGGCATCCCACCTTTCTTCTTCAACAACTATCGGTTAGTATCGGTTGAGCCTAAGTTTTTGCTTCTTCACATGAGTTGTGCTATCCTTGCAATGTAGTTTTCTTTAGCTTTGCTTGATGTTTGAATAAAGTATCAAGATCTGAAATTATTAAATGAGAGAGAGTCTTCGCATAGTTGCATAATTATTTAGCTACTCATTGACCTTCACTTATATCTTTCGGAGTAGTTTGTCATTTGCTCTAGTGCATCACTTATACCTTTTAGAGCATGGTGGTAGTTTTATTTTGAAGAAATAGATGAACTCTCATACTTCACTTAGATTATTTTGAGATTCGTTAATAGCATGGTAATTTGCTTAATATTAATATACTTGGTATTCAATATATGTGAACTTTCTTATGAGTGTGTTGAATACTAAGAAAAGTTTGATACTTGATAATTATTTTGAGATATGGAGGTAGTGATATTAAAGTCATGCTAGTTGGGTGATTATGAATTCAAAGAACTCTTGTGTTGAAGTTAGCAAGTCCCGTAGCATGCACGTATGGTTAAAGTTTTGTAACAAATTTGAAACATGAAGTGTACCTGGCTTGTGCATCCTTATGAGTGGCGGTCGGGGATGAGCGATGGTCTTTTCCTACCAATCTATCCCCCTAGGAGCATGCGCGTAGTACTTGGTTTTTGATGACTTCTAAATTTTTGCAATAAGTATATGAGTTCTTTTGACTAATGTTGAGTCCATGGATTAGACACACTTTTACCTTTCCGCAATTGCTAGCCTCTTCGGTACCGTGCATTGCCCTTTCTCACCTTGAGAGTAGGTGCAAACTTCGCCGGTGCATCCAAAACCCGTGATAGGATACGCTCTATCACACATAAACCTCCTTATATCTTCCTCAAAACAGCCACCATACCTACCTATCATGGCATTTCCATAGCCATTCCGAGATATATTGCCATGCAACTTTCATCATCATATTCATGACATACATTACTTTTGTCATATTGCCATTGCATGATCATGTAGGTGACATTGTATTTGTGGCAAAGCCACCATGCATTATTTTTTTCATACATGTCACTCTTGATTCATTGCACTATCCTGGTACACCGCCGGAGGCATTCATATAGAGTCATATCTTGTTCTAGTTTCGAGTTGTAATCCTTATGTTGTAATCAATAGAAGTGTGATGATCATCATTATTAGAGCATTGAGCCAAAAAAAGGAAGGCCAAAAAGAAAAAAAGAAAGGCCAAAGAAAAAAAAGGGCAATGCTACTATCTATTTTTCCACACTTGTGCTTCAAAGTAGCACCTTGTTCTTCATGTAGTAAGTCTCATATATTGTGCTTCAAAGTAGCACCTTGTTCTTCATGTAGTGAGTCTCATAAGTTGTCTTTTTATACTAGTGGGAATTTTTCATTATAGAACTTGGCTTGTATATTCCTATGATGGGCTTCCTCAAATGCCCTAGGTCTTAATGAGCAAGCGAGTTGGATGCACACCCACTAGTTTTCTTTTGTTGAGCATTCATAGCTCTAGTGCATCCGTTGCATGGCAATCCCTACTCCTCATGTTGACATCAATTAATGATCATCTCCATAGCCCGTTGATTATCCTCGTCAATGTGAGACTTTCTCCTTTTTTGTCTTCTCCACACAATCCCCATCATCATATTCTATTCCACCCATAGTGCTATATCCATGGCTCACGCTCATGTATTGCGTGAAAGTTGAAAAAGTTTGAGATTATTTAAGTATGAAACAATTGCTTGGCTTGTCATTGGGGGTATAGAAGTTGGGAACATCTTTGTTTGACGAAAATGAAGCATAGCCTAACTATATGATTTGTAGGGACGAACTTTCTTTTGCCATGCTATTTTGAGAAGACATGATTGCTTTGATTAGTATGCTTGAAGTATTATTATTTTTATGTCAATATGAACTTTTGTCTTGAATCTTTCGGATCTGAATATTCATGTCACAATTAAGAAGATTTACATTGAAATTATGCCAAAGTATCACTCCGCATCAAAAATTCTCTTTTTATCATTTACCTACTCGAGGACGAGCAGGAATTAAGCTTGGGGATGCCTGATACGTCTCCAACGTATCTATAATTTTTGATTGCTCCATGCTACTTTATCTACTATTTTAGGCAATATTGGGCATTATTATCCACTTTTATATTATTTTTGGGACTAACCTATTAACCGGAGGCCCATCCCAGATTTGCTGTTTTATGCCTATTTCAGTGTTTCGAGGAAAAGGAATATCAGACGGAGTCAAAACGGAACGAAATCAACTGGAGAAGTTATTTTTGGAAGGAAACCCACCTGATGGACTTGGACTCCACGTCAGAAGATACGGGAGGTGCTCACGAGGGTGGGGGCGCGCCCACCCCCCTAGGGCACGCCCCCTGCCTCTTGGGGCCCCCGTAGCTCCACCGATGTACCCCTTGCACCCATATATACCTATGTACCCTAAAACTTCCAGAAGAGAAGATAGATCGGGAGTTTCACCACAACAAGCCTCTGTAGCCACCAAAAACCTCTCGGGAGCCCTTTCCGGCACCCTGCCGGAGGGGGAACCATCACCGATGGCCATCTTCATCATCCCGGCGCTATCCATGACGAGGAGGGAGTAGTTCACCCTCGGGGCTGAGGGTATGTACCAGTAGCTATGTGTTTGATCTCTCTCTCTCTCTCATGTTCTCTCTTGAGTTCCCTCTATGGCACGATCTTGATGTATCCCGAGCTTTGCTATTGCAGTTGGATCTTATGATGTTTCTCCCCCTCTACTCTCTTGTGATGAATTGAGTTTCCCCTTTGAAGTTATCTTATCAGATTGAGTCTTCTATGAGAACACTTGATGTATGTCTTGCCGTGATTATCTGTGGTGACAATGGGATATCATGTGCCACTTGATGTATGTTTTGGTGATCAACTTGCGGGTTTTGTGACATTGGGAACCTATGCATAGGGGTTGGCACACGTTCTTGACTCTCCGATAGAAACTTTGGGGCACTCTTTGAAGTACTTTGTGTTGGTTGGATGAATCTGAGATTGTGTGATGCATATCGTATAATCATGCCCACGGATACTTGAGGTGACAATGGAGTATCTAGGTGACATTAGGGTTTTGGTTGATTTGTGTCTTAAGGTGTTATTCTAGTACGAACTCTTCTATAGATCGATCTGAAAGAATAACTTTGAGGTGGTTTCGTACCCTACCATAATCTCTATGTTTGTTCTCCGCTATTAGTGGCTTTGGAGTGACTCTTTGTTGCATGTTGAGGGATTGTTATATGATCTATCTATGTTATAATTATTGAGAGAACTTGCACTAGTGAAAGTACGATCCCTAGGCCTTGTTTCAACGCATTGCAATATCGTTTACGCTCACTTTTATCATTAGTTACCTTGCTGTTTTTATATTTTCAGATTACAAAAACCTATATCTACCATCCATATTGCACTTGTATCACCATCTCTTCGCCGAACTAGTGCACCTATACAATTTGCCATTGTATTGGGTGTGTTGGGGACACAAGAGACTCTCTATTATTTGGTTGCAGGGTTGCTTGAGAGAGACCATCTTCATCCTACGCCTCCTACGGATTGATAAACCTTAGGTCATCCACTTGAGGGAAATTTGCTAATGTCCTACAAACCTATGCACTTGCAGGCCCAACAACGTCTACAAGAAGAAGGTTGTGTAGTAGACATCAAGCTCCTTTCTGGCGCCGTTGCCGGGGAGGTGAGTGCTTGAAGGTATATCTTTAGATCTTGTAAATGAATCTTTTTGTTTCTTGTTTTAACACTAGTCTAGTTTATAAAATAAAATTACAAAAAAAGGAATTAAGTTTGTCTCATACGCTTCACCTTTTTAATATCTTTCGTGAGTATGATGGAAAGGAAAATTGTGATCAAGTACTAGAAGAAGAATTACATAGAATGCTTGGCATAAAATATGTGAATGATGAGCATGATTGCAATGTTGTTAGTATGAATTCCTTGAATATCCATGATGCTAATGATATGCAAAGCCACAAGCTTGGGGAAGCTATGTTTGATGAAGATGATATTTTTTGTCCCCCAAGCTTTGATGAGCAAACTTACTATGATGAAAGCATGCCTCCTATCTATGATGATTATTGTGATGACACGTATGCTTTAAAGAATAATGATAACCATGAAACTTGTCATCTTGATCCTAATCTTAAATCATATGATAGTTATTTTGTTGAGTTTGCTCCCACTACTATTCATGAGAAGAATTTTGCTTATGAGGAGAGTAGTAAATTTTATATGCTAGTAGATCATGAAAAAAATGCTTTAGGTGCTGGTTACATTGTTGAATTCATTCATGATGCTACTGAAAATTATTATGAGGGAGGAACATATGCTTGTAGGAATTGCAATAATATCAAGTTTCCTCTCTATGTGCTTCAAGTTTTGAAGCTATGCTTGTTTTACCTTCCTATGCTAGTTGATTATTGTTCCCATAAGTTATTTGCTCACAAAATCCCTATGCATAGGAAGTGTGTTAGACTTAAATGTTCTAGTCATATGCTTCATGATGCTCCCGTTACGTTTCAATTCTTATCTTTTATGTGAGCATCATTGTCATCATCATGCCTAGCTAGAAAGGCATTAAAGAAAGCGCTTGTTGGGAGACAACCCAATACTTATCCTTACTGTTTTTGTGTGTTCACATGATTATGCTACTGTAGTAATCATGTTTTATAGCTTTTGTTTCAATAAAGTGCCAAGTAAGACCTTTAGGATGGCTTACGGTGATATTTGTGTTGATCTGCTGAAAATCAGAAACTTTTGCACCCGATAAATTAGTTTTGTTAATTCACAGAAATGTGCTTGTGATCTGATTCTTTTTGCTCTGGATTGGCACACGAATTGCTTAGGACTTCCTAATTTGGTAGGATTTTTGGAGTTCCATAAGTATACGTTTGATACAGATTACTACAAACTGTTTTGTTTTTGACAGATTCTGTTTTCTATGTGTTGTTTGCTTATTTTGATGAATCTATGAGTAGTATCGGAGGGTATGAACCATAGATAAGTTGGATTACAGTAGATATTACACCAATATGAATTTAGAATGAGTTAATTACAGTACCAATGTGCTGGTTTTGTTTTCTTTTACTAACGGAGCTTACGAGTTTTCTGTTGAGTTTTGTGTTGTGGAGTTTTCAAGTTTTGGGTAAAGATTCGATGGATATGGAATAAGGAGTGGCACGAGCCTAAGCTTGGTGATGCCCAAGGCACCCCAAGGTAATATTCAAGGACAACCAAGAGCCTAAGCTTTCGTCTTCGTTCATTGGTAACTTTACTTGGAGCTATATTTTTATTCACCACATGATATGTGTTTTGCTTGGAGCATCATTTTCTTTTTTTAGTATTAGCTTGCTTTTATTTAGAATAATGTTTTGCATCTTTAGTTTCAATAAAGAAGTCAAGGATAACCTTTGCCATGCTTATTTTGCTAGTATACATGTTGCTGTTTGAAAAACAGAAAGTTTACCGCTGTTGCAAAAATTCCCTAGAAAAGTCAGAGAGTGGTATAATGTTGAATATTTTTGCATATTGAGCTATGATAAATGTATTAAATTGGGAATTTTAGTTCATAATTTTTGGAGTCAGGGAAGTATTGATACTCTTGCATTCTTTACAGACTGTACTGTTTTGGCAGATTGCTGTTATGGTTGCATTGTTTGCATATGTTTGCTTGATTAATAATTCTATTTGAGGATAGGAGTATTAAATATGCAGAGGCATTTAGTATGCAATGTTGAATAATTATTTAAGTGATTTGTTACAGTAGAAAATGATAAGGTTTTGCATTGGTTTATACTAACCTATCTCACGAGTTCTTGTTGAGTTTGTTGTGAATGAAGCTTTTGATAAAAAGAGAAACCATGATATGAGAGGAATTAAGGAGACACAAAAGCTCAAGCTTGGGGATGACCAAGGCAACCCAAGATAATATTTCAAGAAGTCTCAAGCATCTAAGCTTGGGGATGCCCCGGTAGGCATCCCACCTTTCTTCTTCAACAACTATCGGTTAGTATCGGTTGAGCCTAAGTTTTTGCTTCTTCACATGAGTTGTGCTATCCTTGCAATGTAGTTTTCTTTAGCTTTGCTTGATGTTTGAATAAAGTATCAAGATCTGAAATTATTAAATGAGAGAGAGTCTTCGCATAGTTGCATAATTATTTAGCTACTCATTGACCTTCACTTATATCTTTCGGAGTAGTTTGTCATTTGCTCTAGTGCATCACTTATACCTTTTAGAGCATGGTGGTAGTTTTATTTTGAAGAAATAGATGAACTCTCATACTTCACTTAGATTATTTTGAGATTCGTTAATAGCATGGTAATTTGCTTAATATTAATATACTTGGTATTCAATATATGTGAACTTTCTTATGAGTGTGTTGAATACTAAGAAAAGTTTGATACTTGATAATTATTTTGAGATATGGAGGTAGTGATATTAAAGTCATGCTAGTTGGGTGATTATGAATTCAAAGAACTCTTGTGTTGAAGTTAGCAAGTCCCGTAGCATGCACGTATGGTTAAAGTTTTGTAACAAATTTGAAACATGAAGTGTACCTGGCTTGTGCATCCTTATGAGTGGCGGTCGGGGATGAGCGATGGTCTTTTCCTACCAATCTATCCCCCTAGGAGCATGCACGTAGTACTTGGTTTTTGATGACTTCTAAATTTTTGCAATAAGTATATGAGTTCTTTTGACTAATGTTGAGTCCATGGATTAGACACACTTTTACCTTTCCGCAATTGCTAGCCTCTTCGGTACCGTGCATTGCCCTTTCTCACCTTGAGAGTAGGTGCAAACTTCGCCGGTGCATCCAAAACCCGTGATAGGATACGCTCTATCACACATAAACCTCCTTATATCTTCCTCAAAACAGCCACCATACCTACCTATCATGGCATTTCCATAGCCATTCCGAGATATATTGCCATGCAACTTTCATCATCATATTCATGACATACATTACTTTTGTCATATTGCCATTGCATGATCATGTAGGTGACATTGTATTTGTGGCAAAGCCACCATGCATTATTTTTTTCATACATGTCACTCTTGATTCATTGCACTATCCTGGTACACCGCCGGAGGCATTCATATAGAGTCATATCTTGTTCTAGTTTCGAGTTGTAATCCTTATGTTGTAATCAATAGAAGTGTGATGATCATCATTATTAGAGCATTGAGCCAAAAAAAGGAAGGCCAAAAAGAAAAAAAGAAAGGCCAAAGAAAAAAAAGGGCAATGCTACTATCTATTTTTCCACACTTGTGCTTCAAAGTAGCACCTTGTTCTTCATGTAGTAAGTCTCATATATTGTGCTTCAAAGTAGCACCTTGTTCTTCATGTAGTGAGTCTCATAAGTTGTCTTTTTATACTAGTGGGAATTTTTCATTATAGAACTTGGCTTGTATATTCCTATGATGGGCTTCCTCAAATGCCCTAGGTCTTAATGAGCAAGCGAGTTGGATGCACACCCACTAGTTTTCTTTTGTTGAGCATTCATAGCTCTAGTGCATCCGTTGCATGGCAATCCCTACTCCTCATGTTGACATCAATTAATGATCATCTCCATAGCCCGTTGATTATCCTCGTCAATGTGAGACTTTCTCCTTTTTTGTCTTCTCCACACAATCCCCATCATCATATTCTATTCCACCCATAGTGCTATATCCATGGCTCACGCTCATGTATTGCGTGAAAGTTGAAAAAGTTTGAGATTATTTAAGTATGAAACAATTGCTTGGCTTGTCATTGGGGGTATAGAAGTTGGGAACATCTTTGTTTGACGAAAATGAAGCATAGCCTAACTATATGATTTGTAGGGACGAACTTTCTTTTGCCATGCTATTTTGAGAAGACATGATTGCTTTGATTAGTATGCTTGAAGTATTATTATTTTTATGTCAATATGAACTTTTGTCTTGAATCTTTCGGATCTGAATATTCATGTCACAATTAAGAAGATTTACATTGAAATTATGCCAAAGTATCACTCCGCATCAAAAATTCTCTTTTTATCATTTACCTACTCGAGGACGAGCAGGAATTAAGCTTGGGGATGCCTGATACGTCTCCAACGTATCTATAATTTTTGATTGCTCCATGCTACTTTATCTACTATTTTAGGCAATATTGGGCATTATTATCCACTTTTATATTATTTTTGGGACTAACCTATTAACCGGAGGCCCATCCCAGATTTGCTGTTTTATGCCTATTTCAGTGTTTCGAGGAAAAGGAATATCAGACGGAGTCAAAACGGAACGAAATCAACTGGAGAAGTTATTTTTGGAAGGAAACCCACCTGATGGACTTGGACTCCACGTCAGAAGATACGGGAGGTGCTCACGAGGGTGGGGGCGCGCCCACCCCCCTAGGGCATGCCCCCTGCCTCCTGGGGCCCCCGTAGCTCCACCGACGTACCCCTTGCACCCATATATACCTATGTACCCTAAAACTTCCAGAAGAGAAGATAGATCGGGAGTTTCACCACAACAAGCCTCTGTAGCCACCAAAAACCTCTCGGGGGCCCTTTCCGGCACCCTGCCGGAGGGGGAACCATCACCGGTGGCCATCTTCATCATCCCGGCGCTATCCATGACGAGGAGGGAGTAGTTCACCCTCGGGGCTGAGGGTATGTACCAGTAGCTATGTGTTTGATCTCTCTCTCTCTCTCATGTTCTCTCTTGAGTTCCCTCTATGGCACGATCTTGATGTATCCCGAGCTTTGCTATTGTAGTTGGATCTTATGATGTTTCTCCCCCTCTACTCTCTTGTGATGAATTGAGTTTCCCCTTTGAAGTTATCTTATCAGATTGAGTCTTCTATGAGAACACTTGATGTATGTCTTGCCGTGATTATCTGTGGTGACAATGGGATATCATGTGCCACTTGATGTATGTTTTGGTGATCAACTTGCGGGTTTTGTGACATTGGGAACCTATGCATAGGGGTTGGCACACGTTCTTGACTCTCCGATAGAAACTTTGGGGCACTCTTTGAAGTACTTTGTGTTGGTTGGATGAATCTGAGATTGTGTGATGCATATCGTATAATCATGCCCACGGATACTTGAGGTGACAATGGAGTATCTAGGTGACATTAGGGTTTTGGTTGATTTGTGTCTTAAGGTGTTATTCTAGTACGAACTCTTCTATAGATCGATCTGAAAGAATAACTTTGAGGTGGTTTCGTACCCTACCATAATCTCTATGTTTGTTCTCCGCTATTAGTGGCTTTGGAGTGACTCTTTGTTGCATGTTGAGGGATTGTTATATGATCTATCTATGTTATAATTATTGAGAGAACTTGCACTAGTGAAAGTACGAACCCTAGGCCTTGTTTCAACGCATTGCAATATCGTTTACGCTCACTTTTATCATTAGTTACCTTGCTGTTTTTATATTTTCAGATTACAAAAACCTATATCTACCATCCATATTGCACTTGTATCACCATCTCTTCGCCTAACTAGTGCACCTATACAATTTGCCATTGTATTGGGTGTGTTGGGGACATAAGAGACTCTCTATTATTTGGTTGCAGGGTTGCTTGAGAGAGACCATATTCATCCTACGCCTCCTACGGATTGATAAACCTTAGGTCATCCACTTGAGGGAAATTTGCTACTGTCCTACAAACTTGTGCACTTGCAGGCCGAACAACGTCTACAAGAAGAAGGTTGTGTAATAGAAATCAGTTGCCAGGAGTATAGATTTCACGCATCACGATTCACTTGTCGGCACTCTAGTTGTGACAACACGGAACCGAGGAATATATAATGATAGCAAGAAGTATCACTACGTCGAGAATCCATATGAGAAGGTGCAACTCTCATGACATTCCTGACATAAAGTGGGTAATACTTTAGGGTAGAACAGAATAAAAGCTTGGTTGTCATTTTGATCTGCGAGGTACAACTACTTTGACCCAATCCTGGATGTGGATGAGGTACTGGAGTTTGTTTCTACTAGTCATTCTGGAATAGAATGGCTTGACGGGCCACAGGAATAATTAGGCATCGATGAAAACAATCGCACACATACTCTTGACTATCAATTGATAGACGAGGGTCAGAAGACGACTAAGGGGGACAACTCAAAGAACATATGATTTTTTGAGTTGTGGACGCATGGATTAGAATTTTGAATGAGTTCAACATATTTCTTCCGGACAATCCATGCAGAGAGGTAGGTTTGGCAGAATCGTAATATGGAAGGGGAACTCATCGAGAGCACTCTTGTTTTGATCTTACGGTTCAAAAGAACTTCTGCCAAGAATGGTTCATGGTATTTGGAAGAAAGAAATACCACCAAGCTCGAGGACTATCACAAAGGTTACTAATAACCTAAAGGAACTAACAAACGCTATCAACATGAGGTAAGTAGGGAAATCTCGGGTTCAAGAAACCTAGGTGTAGAATGCCTACTAACTATGTGGCATCACGGGATGCTTTCGAGAATAAAGGCCAGAACCATCACACTGGGAACACAACACATGGCTAGATTACTAGGTGATACTCTAGACACCTAGGGTCATAATGATAGCTCCAACATAAATGCCGAGGCAGTACCTCGACACACTAGTTTGTGTGGTTGATCTGGCACAAAGGAACTTCGGAATGGTAAGAAGGGATTTGCAAATGCATCAGACTATTTTAGAAACCTGGGAAGACTCGGACAACATAACGGCTGTAAATGCTCGAAAAGATTTGAGACATCCTTCAAAAAGGTGGCATAACCACTTAACATCACAATATCAAGGTTCCAAGTTCAACTGCCAACACACGAAAGTAGTAGGAACTGAACTGAGGCTTGGAACCATCAATCCTATAAGTCTACGGATTAGTAACACGTGATCCTGATAGAAAGAAGAGAAAGCCTAGTTCCTTAACCCCGTAGGAAAGATAAGATGACTTAGATCAGAGGGCATAATGATGTAGGGTGGAACCCTATGGGGAGATATTTCACGAATTGGAGGGGGAATCCCCAAGAACAAGATGAACACAAAGAACACAAGAGATGGGAAATACTCAAATTGACTTGATCCAATCACACATATGCTAGATCCAAGAACACACAAGAGATACAATGATCCAAGAGCAACAAAGGAAAGATACAAAGTACTAGTTCATCCTAATCCTATGAGGAGAGAGGTCTTGATGATTGTCATCTCCAAGAGGAGGTCTTGATATCCACAAGTGGATCTTCTCACATGGAGGCCTTGAACTCCATGGGAGCGGTCTCTCTCTCTCTCTCTCAATAGGAGAAGGTAGGAGCAAAGCTCACCTAAGAATGAGCTATCCTATTTGCTAACCTTAACTAGGAGGAGGTGGAGGAGTATATATAGTCTAGGTGAATGAAAGGGTAAGTGGCTTCGGCCCGACACACGGGCGGACGCACAGGCGTCGGACGTCCGGAGGACGTCGGTTGTCCGGAGCTTCAGGACGGTCCGGACATCCGTAGATCGTCGGATTTCCATAGATTTGGCTCGGGTGGAGAAGTACCGGACGTCCGGAGGGGTTCGGTCGTCCGGGGCCTGGGAGTCGTCGGACGTCCGGTCCTGGTCGGACGTCCGGCTGCTGTAGCATGCATTGGCCTGGTTTCCTTGGGCTGGCGTGACCTTCAGGGGCCGGATGTCCGGGCTGGGCCGGTCGTCCGCTGGCTGTAGCTTCGGGCAGCTCCTTCTCTTGGTCCTTGTACTTGGCGTCCTTGCTATATCTTCCGTTGGATGTGGTGGTTCCGTGGCTTTCCTCTAAGTACCTGATCATGCATAGCACACACGTTGAAGGTAGTAGCCATGTCTCACATGTAGAAAGTGAAGGTTTGTAGAGGAGCGAGTTCACCTTGTGTCCAATGGCGTATGTTCGAGGTCTCGTCATATGTCCTCTTGGGGTTTGGAGAGTAGTCGGAGTGTACATGGGGATGAACGTGGGATGCTTTGCATCATCTCCCCCCCCCCCCTTGCGAAAGATCCGACCTCGGATCGTGATCCTCATCACCATGGAAACGGTTGTCGTAGACGGACTTGTAGTTGGACGAAGTTGAAGACATGGCGCAATCCAAGTAGTCCAAGGTGTCGCTGGAGTGATAGACATGCAAAATGAGCAAACAAAAGCAACACTCGGAAATACAATGGTTAGCGCACACAAAGTGTCCATCATGTAAGAATGAGTCCGTGCGGCAAGATTGGTCGTGACAAAGCGCATGAAGCTTATCAAGATGTTCTTGACTGAGATGCAAACCATTCATGGGAGGAAATGCAATCATTGTGCACACAAATGTGTTGTAAATATGATTAATGCAACCACGGTGCAAAATGATGTCATAGTGAGACTGTTTATCAATAGCATGAATATGGCAATGGATGCTCAACATGTGTATGTTATCATGCAATTGATGGTGGACAAAATGATCATGATGTATGAATATGCCATCAAGGTAGAGCACAACAAATTTGCTAAGGAAGTGCACAAGCTCATATATCATGGATGACATGGAAATAGATGCAACAAGACAAGCATAATGATAGTCAATCCATGCATGGGGTGCAAACTTGAGGTGACTATGATATGTCCATCGAGCATGACATGTATGAGCACGATCAACAAATATGGAGGTGTTGGTGTACCAAAGCTCGATATCGAGGCATGAGTGGAGTTCCGAAGGTGCATCCAATAAGTGCGAGCGCTCCTCAATGTGAAGGTCCATGTAGCTAATCTCCAATGTCGCTCCTCCGTTCATGAGCTGTATCATGTAGACAACAAGAAGGAAACAACAATGAAAGATTGACCCATCCAATATGCGTATTTGAGGATGGCTCAAAGAGAAGGAGTTCACCTCAAGAAAGTTCCCAAAGATGTTGGAGTTGTACATCATGTATGCCTTCACAAAACCAATAAGCATAGTACGGTTGCACTCAATACAAGGTGATATGAGAGATGCAACTAATGGAGACAAGAGACAATGATCATGACAAATCAAGTAAGAGGCATGAACATATATGTCATCAACCCAAGAAAGCAAGTAATAGTGGAACATGGGTGATGCAACATAGAAAGCAATCATAGCGATCAAGTCAAGCATGCTAGTAGTGTGAAGATGCAACATACTAGAAGGAATCATGGCAAGCATGTCATGTGTGCAAATAGTGGGCATGAATAATGCACATGATATATCACAAGCATGAAAGCAAGATTTGAGTAGATTGTCATGAATGTATTGGTGAGAGGCCATATGTAAATAGCAATGGGGCATCGTGACTCTCCCAACACAATAAGCATCAATAGCATGGGGCACATGATAAACATGGCAAAAGGAACAAGGATCTCCACCAAGCATGCAAATACACATAGGAATATCATAATGGTGAATCATGGGTAGATGCAAACAAGGGTCACAATTGCATGGCAAAGGCATAGGAGCAAGCATAACATGCAAAGTGCACACAATAGTATGGGCATAAGGTGACAAGTGGTAAATAGCCCATAGCCATGTGAGAGCCAAGTAGAAGAGATGCGCGTAGTTATTACGCGAAGGGAATGGTTGTAAGGAAAATTCACCTGATCCCAATGCGACGTTGCTCTCGAGAGCGCGTTTCGTCAACTCTTGGGATTGAGAGGTTGACGAGTATACATGAGTACCTACACAAAACAAAGACAAAGGAAAAATAGTGTGTGCATGGTATATGTACACATCATCCATCATGATGCGCACATGCATGTGTCGGTTAGCACAAAATAGCCAATGCTCAAATAAATGAGATGCGTGATATAGAAACATGTCATCCATCATGATAGGTTTGTTGTTATGAATGGCATAATGGAGACTCAAAGGATGTAATGCATAGAAATATCTAGAGCATTGTTATTCATGGAATGCATATGGTGTACACTATCATGGGAATCATGCAAAGTATGAAATGCATCAAGATCTCCTAATATGTATGAGGAAACTATGGGGATCTCCTCATGAGCAAGAGTAGAAACATCACATGGAGAATATTGGCAACATCCAAAACAATGCATATTTGGTTCAATGTGATCATGGCATGGCATAGTAGATGAATTGCGCAAATCATGTAAAGGAAGCATGTCAATATCATCACATGAAAAACAAAAGCCAATGACCATCATCTCGTCATCTATGCCATAAGTGCAAATGGATTGTTTTAATGGGGCATGCATAGTTAGTATGTTGAGATTGTAATGATGCAATATGGGAGATCTCACTCATAGCATATGAAAAGTTCAATGGGTTGTCAAACATGATGTGACCAAAAGAATTTTCACATGATATCCTATGGAGCATAGCATCACAACTAGGAAACTCAACATGATCATCATCATATTCATCATAAATAGGTAAGTCAAGGCATGAAGAAGTTTCACTAGCATGAAGCATGGTAATAGGTGGGTCAACATCATGAGAGAAATCGATGTCAAAATAGTCCACTAGTGAGATAAGAGAAGCACCATCACCTATGTTACCCTCGGAGCGGCGCTCATGTGTTGTAGGTGAGATGTTGAAGATCGTCTCGTTGTCATCTTCATCTTGATGGAACCATGTGGGGGATGCATCATCGTCCACCATGGCCATCATTTTGTCCATTGGAGGGATGGACTCATCGAGGATAGGCATGTCGTCATGTAGGAGACCTAGCACCAAATAAGAAAACGCACTAGGAGTAGAGGTTAAGTCGTTATAAATCATGGTGGCCTCACGTGTCGTGTCAACTACCTCACTCACTAAGTGTTGTGGCTCACTCACTCCCTCAAGAATGCTCTCACTCATATGGTTGGTGGAGTCACTCAAATGGCGCTCAACCTCACATAGGATGTGTGGCATGCTCTCATGTGTGGGGCTAGTGGTGGTCACACTCATCCTCTCATAGGAAATGCTCTCAATGTCACATATGGTGGAGTCACTCGTGTCACTCATGTTGTAGTGGCTCTCCTCACATTGCACTTGGGGCATCTCGACATATGTGGGTGTCGGAGAGATGTAGGTGCAAATGTCTCCATGGTCGAATCCTATCGCCGTGGTCGAAGGGGATGGCCCTTGCTCGACCGTCTTGTCGTCGTCTTGGTGTTGGAGGTCCATATGATGTGGCACCTCGTAGCTCGTCTCCATGACCGAAGGAAGTTTCCCATGTTCGTCCATCGTCCTTGAGGGGCTTCCGAAGATGGAAGTTTCGCCCTTGCTCGTAGGTCCTTGGACTTGATGAAGTCGTTGTAGGCGTACTCGTGGGAAGTAGGCGAAGATGTCGTACGTCCAAAGGCGAAGATGCCTTGATAGCACTTGGCGAAGATGCCAAAGTGGTTGGTGTAGCCATAGCACCGTCTTGGTGGTGGTCGTCTCGCGGTCTTCTTTTGTGCTCTTGAAGCTTGGACTTGGCGTGAAGTAGGGCTTGTTGGGACTTGTGCATTTGCGCTTGTGGAGCATCTTCATGATGATGATGTCATTCTCGTGCTTGAGCTCATAGTAGATGTCATTCATCATCGTCGTGCACATGATGCTTGGATGTGACTTGCCCTTCATGACGATGTTGATCACGAAAGTGATGGTGGTCGCCATGTAGATGTTGACGGGGATGATTTGCACTTGCATCGTGGCCGCGCTCCGAAGACTTGTGGCTTGAATGTCGCCGCCTTGAAGATGACGAAGGGGAAGGAGACTTGATCAAGGTTCTAATCTCCTCCATCCTCGCATCTTGCTCCTCTTTATGTGCGGAAAGCTTCTTGTCGATGTAGTCCCTTTTCCTTGCTTCGGAGTGATGAATGTCGATGGAGATGTTCACTATGCGCTCTCGCAATCTTGATTGTGCGCCTTGCATTTGTCTTTGTAGATCGAAGATGGACGCTTTGGTGATGTAGTTGTTCACGCCGTCGTCGTTGTCGTGGAAGACCGGAGATGAAATGCCTTGCCTATCCATCACAATACTCGAGCAAATGTGAGTGGAAGAAAGGAAAGAACTAGACCAATGTACCTTATCCAATGTTGAAGATGGATCAATGATCACTCAATAATGTAACAAGGAAATAACACAATTGGTACGGGATCTTATCAATTCTCACACCTACATAGCTAAGGCTTATGGTAGAGCTCGGTGAGGATAGTGGCACAAATTTGATGCAAAATGTTAGCAAGAGTCAATAATTTTGGAAAAGATTCACAAATTCGCAAGTGAAACAAGTAGACCAATAGCAAATGTGGTACACGGAAACACACACACGGATAGATAAATGGGGTCGTGCAACCAAGGAATGAGCACAAAATGTGGAGTCCACGGAAATTGCTCGTGTTGCACAACTCAAGAGAGACACTAGCACGATTGCTCAATAGGCGGATACGACACTTGTGCACAACCTATAAGATGCAAAATGGATAGACTTTCTATCCCAAGTATGCTATGTATGTATGGTTCCCGGTGTTTCTCTCAAGATGATCCAAGATGATCGGATATGACAATCTTATATGCAATGTTGTATGATGCTATGGCACTTGCTTACAAGCTTCTTTGCTCTCTTTATTTTGCTTAAAAGCTTTATTTCTTTCTTTTCTATGGCCACTTTTGCACAATGCACTAACCTAGATAGCAATTGTGTATATGCAGGAACAAACTTGTGACACAAGATATGATACCAATATATGCACCACGATGTTATGGTATGTATGCTATGGGAAGTATGATCACTAATGTGCACAAGTAATGTTGCCGGCAATACTCAAATGGCTAGTCTCGATAGGCAAGTAACGCAAAATGGGCTAGGGGATAACAATGCAATGGCAAGTGGAATATACAATGGTGTCGTCCAGGTTACCGTCCTTTGCGATGATGAGTGGCGGTGTTCTTGATGTAGATACCAAGATGATGGAGACTCGTCCCTAAGTAGCCGAAACACCTTAGGAAACGGAAAAACCGTGAACTCAAAATCTCAAATGACAAATGACAAATGGTGGTTGCGGAAAGCGGTGGTGGTTTGCACTTGGCAATGCGGAAGTGGTGGTGATGGTTGATGAAGAAGCAATCGTCCCTAAGTATCTGAAACACCTTAGGAGACTTGAATCACTACTCAAGGAACCACTAATGCTACGGTGAACAAAGTGGGTTAGGTTGCGGAAGTCGGTGGTGGCTATGCGGATGATATGGTGGAAGGCCTAGGCAAACTTGCCAAATTTTGGATAATTTGATGGAGTCAAATGGTTTTGGCAGTATTTTTATGGGATGGGGGATGTCAATAGCTTCAAAACAAGCTAAAGAACGTCAAAATCGGAGTTCGGATGAATTAGTTATGGACAAAACAAAAATCAGCCGAAGTCTGAAACTACAGGTTACGGACGTCTGGGAAAGGTCGGATGTCCGGTCGTCGGACGTCCGGGAAGGTCGGAAATCCGTAAATTCAGCTCGGGTTAGGGGTTCCGGTCGTCCGGGAAAGGTCGTACGTCCGGTGCTTCGTGGGGGTCCGAACGTCCGTAAATCGCCGGTCGTCCGGTGGGTCGGGGTCAACGTGAAATTTCAGATCCAGGACGCGATTTTGGACAGAAATTGAAGATTTCAGGGTCAAAATTGATGAGATTTCGTGGATGGAAGATGGGGAAACTTGGGAAAATGCTAGATCCACTTGAAACCAAGCAAATCCATGGATCAAATCAACAAAACATCATCAAACCAACAAATCACAAAAAAATTGGGGCTATTTTTGATGGGGAATTTTTGAAATTAGGACAAAATCACACAAAACTAGGCTAGAAAACAAAGAGGGGGGCTCCAATTTCGTGATTAACCATGGCTCTGATACCAAGATCATGTAGGGTGGAACCCTATGGGGACATCTTTCACGAATTGGAGAGGGAATCCCCAAGAACGAGATGAACATAAAGAACACACGAGATGGGAAATACTCAAATTGACTTGATCCAATCACACATATGCTAGATCCAAGAACACACAAGAGATACAATGATCCAAGAGCAACAAAGGAAAGATACAAAATACTAGTTCATCCCAATCCTATGCGGAGAGAGGTCTTGATGATTGTCATCTCCAAGAGGAGGTCTTGATATCCACAAGTGGATCTTCTCACATGGAGGCCTTGAACTCCATGGGAGTGGTCTCTCTCTCTCTCAATAGGATAAGGTAGGAGCAAAGCTCACCTAAGAATGAGCTATCCTATTTGCTAACCTTAACTAGGAGGAGGTGGAGGAGTATATATAGTCTAGGTGAATGAAAGGGTAAGTGGCTTCGGCCCAACACACGGGCGGACGCACAGGCGTCGGACGTCCAGAGGACGTCGGTCGTGTGGAGCTTCGGGACGGTCTCGACATCCGTAGATCGTCGGAGTTGTGTAGATTTGGCTCGGGTGGAGAAGTACCGAACGTCCAGAGGGGTTCGGTCATCCGAGGCCTGGGAGTTGTCGGACGTCCGGTCCTGGTCGGACGTCCGGCCGCTGTACCATGCGTTGGCCTGATTTCCTTGGGCTGGCGTGACCTTCAGGGGCCGGATGTCTGGGCTGGGCCGGTCGTCCGGTGGTTGTAGCTTTGGGCAGCTCCTTCTCTTGGTCCTTGTACTTGGCGTCCTTGCTAGCTCTTCCGTTGGATGTGGTGGTTCCGTGGCTTTCCTCTAAGTACCTGATCATGCATAGCACACACGTTGGAGGTAGTAGCCATGTCTCACATGTAGAAAGTGAAGGTTCGGAGAGGAGCGAGTTCACCTTGTGTCCAATGGCATATGTTCGATGTCTCGTCATATGTCCTCTTGGGGTTTGGAGAGTAGTCGGAGTGTACATGGGGATGAACGTGGGATGCTCCGCATCACATAAGGTATAAGGAGTAAAAAGAGCCTTATGTTCCCATCCACAATCATTTCCCTTATATAACTAAAGAATTTCTAGACTCAACTTCGACCAGTTTGGCTTGGTAATCCTACAGGCAGCCAGGCTCTGATACCAAAGCTGTCAGGACCCCAATTATAAGTCACACCGATCTACGATGTAACACATTATATCACTTTGCGTCCTCATGCATGGTATCTCCACAGGTGCCACCTTACCTGGTCTGGGACTGTTTGCGCCTTTTGGCTCACGTATATGATAGTCTCGCTAGCATCCATATGACAGAGAACCCGGGCCGACATGACTAGTCGTGAACCCAAAGTGGCGCTAACTTACTGGGACAGGCATACATGAACCAGCATCGAACGTGTCGGTCATCAGCGTATGAATTCGGGCTGTACCAACTGGGCTAACAGGACTCCGGGAACCCGGGCTGTTGCAGGCTAGCAGGACTCCGGAAGTCACCGCGTGACATTTCCCCGAAGGGACAGACACAGGAACGAAGTGGATCCCATGCCGGCTAGTCTAAGTGTTCTGGAGCAGTAGTAACTGGGCTAGCAGGACTCTGGTAAACCGGGCTGTAGCAGACTACCATGGCTCAGCGGAAGCACTAGACTACATTTCCCCATAAGAGAGGCTACCAAGGATAAACAACTAGGTTGTCGGATCCCACACATACCAAGCATTTCAATCATACACACAATATGCCCGATATGTGTAAATACAATGTGGCATCACAACAAAACTCTACAACTCAAAGTATTTATTCAATAGGCTCCGAGGAGCGAGATATTACAAACATGGGTCTCATGACCCAACATTCAGAGCACACAAGTCAAGCACAAGCAGAAGCTTAACATGTCTGAGTACAAACATCTACAAATGAAAAAGGCTGAGAAGCCTGACTATCTACCAGATCCTGCCGAGGGCACAAGATCGTAGCTGAGGTAACAAGCTAACCGTCGAAGTCCATGTGGAACTAATAGCAAGACTCAAGTCTCTCTGCAAGAATATAAAATAGGAAAACGTGAGTACAAATGTACCCAGCAAAACTTACATCAGAACTAGCTACATATGCATCATTATCAACAAAGGGGGTGGTGGAGTTTAAATGCAGCAAGCCAGCTTTGACTCGGTGGCTATCCTAAACTACGACTTCAAGTAACTCTTTTGTGGTGGCGCACACGAGTCCACATATTCACCATATCAATACACCACTATGGATCCGCTGCCTTCTTCCTACGAGAACGCCATCCATAGCACTCACGCTTATCTTGCGCATTTTAGAGTATCCACTTCAAGTTATCTATGAATTGTATAGGCAACCCAGAAGTCCTTTACCGCGGACACAGCTATTCGAATAGATAATGTTAACCCTACAGGGGTGTACTTCTTCACACACGCTCTCGCCACTTACTACCATGTACACGTCGTGTATCTCGGCAACCTTCAAGCGGAAGCCTGGCGAGGGAGTCGGCCACGACCTGACTAACCATACAAGTCTCTCGTCCAGGTTTATCGCCTATTTGGTTTCCATCCGCAAGAAGATCCGACCGGGGTGTCGCTAACGGCCCCAAACGATGTGTATAGGGTTCCAAGCCCACCAAACGAGCAACGCTTGGCATACCCGGCCACGGTGCCAAGTCTATCCCAAGCCCACCTGTACCGGGTGCCACTTGGTAGACTACTAACACTACCTACAAACACCAGAAACTAGTTGCAACTCCTGGACAGAGATCATGTTGATTAATAAGTCGAGAGGGTCGAGTTACCGGAACCCAATGTGTGGTAGTAACTGTTCATGGATCACAAACACAGAACTCAGTTCCTGAGGACGGCTGCAATAAGACAACCCACCATGTATTCCTACATGGCCACTCACCGCTACCTTTACCAAATCGTCTTCACACACTTAGCTCTCAACAGTAGGACATGTTCACAACATTCCAACTCATCCCCGATGAATCAGACTTGACACAACTCTAAGCAATAGTAGGCATGACAAACAAGCATGAATGTGTAGGCACACCAGGGCTCAAACAACTCCTACTCATGCTAGTGGGTTTCATCTATTTACTGTGGCAATGACAGGTCATGCAGAGGAAAGGGGTTCAACTACCGCATCATGTAACAGTTGAAACGTTGTTGTCCTAATGCAGTAGTAAGAGAGCAGGAGTGAGAGAGTGGGATTGTATCGGAAGAACAAGGGGGTTTTGCTTGCCTGGCACTTTTCAGAAGATAGTATAGCTCTTCATCGGTGTCATCGATCACGTCGTTGGAAACATCGTCTACTAAGAGGGAACAACCACCGGCAAACACAAAAGGAACCACAATCAATGCAATGCACATTCATATGAATTATATGTCATATTAAAGTACTGAATTGACCTAGTGCAACAGTTAATCATATTCATTGAAGTGGAATTCAAACCTATAGCAAATTCCAACTCCAAAACTAATTACCATTTATTCCATAATCATGCATTGTCCTATTCAGTGAGGTTAACTTGTTCAAACATGCATGAAAATGCCATATTCATATTCTTTGGCTTTTTCTGATCATTTTTCATATATAAAACTTTTCATTTGGAGTTATGGTTGATTTTATAAGATTTTTAGAAGTTTTAACTATTTTCTAGAATTTCCTGGATTAATAAAAATGCCAGAAACATTTACTGCATCAGCATGACATTGGTGTGAGGTCAGAAGGTCAACAGGGGCGGTCTAGGTCAAACCTGACCCGCGGGACCCATTGGTCAGTGACCCTTGGTTAGTTAGGTCGCCGACAGGTGGGCCCGGTCAACCTTGACTAAGTCAAAGTCCAGCTGACACGTGGGGCCACATGCTTAACACTAATCTAGATAGAAAAATTAGGCTAACCTAAATGGGAGCTGGGGCCCACATGGCAGTGGCTGTAGGGTGATTAGGGCGACCATTAGCAGCTAATGACAAGGCCACGTCGGCAACCGTTGGGGTTAGTCGCCGGCGACATTCAGGCGTGGCGGAGGATCACCGAAGCGGTGAGACGGGCGGTGGTAGGTCAGGCCAAGGGCACGAGGGGGTTGCCCTTGCTCGTGCACATCCAGGGGAGGCACATAGAAGGCCTAGGGGCGACCGGAGCTCGGTGGTAGCAAGTCCGCGGCGGCGGTCGGAGCTCGGTTTCATGGGGCGGCGGCTAGCGGAGGGGAGCGGAGGGGTGAGCGAGGGGGGAGGATTAGGAGCTCACAGCGGGGTAGCAGAGTGGCTCAGAGGCTCGGGGAAGTTTCTGCGGTGACGAATCGACGGGGGCGGTGAATGGATGCAGAGGACGAGGACGACGGCCTAGTCGGCATTGCAGCGCGTCCGG
>NC_041381.1:292442943-292488624 GCF_002162155.2 Triticum dicoccoides
CGAGCGGCGGCTGAGAGATTCCTGGATTAGGGGGTATCCGGACGGCCGGACTATATACTTTGTCCGGACTATTGGAGCATGAAGATACAAGACTCAAGACTCTGTCCCGTGTCCGGATGGGACTCTCTTTTGCATGGAAGACAAGCTTGGTGATCCGGATATTATATTTCCTTCCTTCTAACCGCCTCCGTGTAAACCCTTGCCCTCTCCGGTGTCTATATAAACCAGAGAGTTTGGTCCTTAGAGGGATGATCACAATCATAATCATCATAGGCTAGCTTCTAGGGTTTAGCCTCTACGATCTCGTGGTAGATCTACTCTTGTACTACTCATATCATCAATATCAATCAAGCAGGAAGTAGGGTTTTACCTCCATCGAGAGGGCCCAAACCTGGGTAAACATTGTGTCCCTTGCCTCCTGTTACCATCAGCCTAAGACGCACAGATCGGGACCCCCTACCCGAGATCCGCCGGTTTTGACACCGACATCGGTGCTTTCATTGACAGTTCCTCTGTGTCGTCACCGCAAGGCTTGATGGCTCCTTCAATCGTCAACAACACGGTCCAGGGTGAGACTTTTCTCCCCGGAAAGATCTTCGTGATCGTGGCTTGGTATTGCGGGCCAATTCACGTGGCCAACTGGAGCAGATCGACAGCTACGCCCCTGGCCACCACGTCAGGTTCGGAAACCTGAACTACACGGCAGATACCCGCGGAGACTTGATCTTCAATGGATTCGGGCCTGTGCTGGGAGCGCCGGGCAGTCAGGATGAGAACGGCCTAGACCTGCTGTCGGACAATGCTCGGGATATCACCCCTGAAGTGGCCCCGGACCTAAATCCGGAGCAGACTGCGTCGCCCAAGGACGGGTGGATGGACCCCGCCCCGCAGGCCGCACACTCATTGGCGGTAGAGCCGAACACATGCCTCACTGTTGGAAATATGCCCTAGAGGCAATAATAAATTAGTTATTTTTATATTTCCTTGTTCATGATAATCGTTTATTATCCATGCTATAATTGTATTGACAGGAAACTCAGATACATGTGTGGGTACATAGACAACACCATGTCCCTAGTAAGCCTCTAGTTGACTAGCTCGTTGATCAATAGATGGTTACGGTTTCCTGACCATGGACATTGGATGTCGTTGATAATGAGATCACATCATTAGGAGAATGATGTGATGGACAAGACCCAATCCTAAGCCTAGCACAGAGATCGTGTAGTTCGTATGCTAAAGCTTTTCTAATGTCAAGTATCTTTTCCTTAGACCATGAGATTGTGCAACTCCCGGATACCGTAGGAATGCTTTGGGTGTACCAAACGTCACTACGTAACTGGGTGGCTATAAAGGTGCACTACAGGTATCTCCGAAAGTGTCTATTGGGTTGGCACGAATCGAGACTGGGATTTGTCACTCCGTGTGATGGAGAGGTATCTCTGGGCCCACTCGGTAGGACATCATCATAATGTGCACAATGTGATCAAAGAGTTGATCGCGGGATAATGTGTTACGGAACGAGTAAAGAGACTTGCGGGTAACGAGATTGAACAAGGTATCGGTATACCGACGATCAAATCTCGGGCAAGTAAAATACCGTTAGACAAAGGGAATTGTATACGGGATCGATTGAGTCCTTGACATCATGGTTCATCCGATGAGATCATCGTGGAACATGTGGGAGCCAACATGGGTATCGAGATCCCGCTGTTGGTTATTGACCGTAGAACGTCTCGGTCATGTCTGCATGGTTCCCGAACCCGTAGGGTCTACACACTTAAGGTTCGATGACGCTAGGGTTATAAAGGAAGTTTGTATGTGGTTGCCGAATGTTGTTCGGAGTCCCGGATGAGATCCCGGACGTCACGGGGAGTTCCGGAATGGTCCGGAGGTAAAGATTTGTATATGGGAAATCCTATTTTGGCCACCGGAAAATGTTCGGGAATTTTCCGTATTGTACCGGGATGGTTCTAGAAGGTTCCGGAGTGGGGCCCACCTGCATGGGGGGACCCACATGAACGTGGGTAGTGGGGGAAAGGCCCCACACCCCTGGTCAAGGCGCACCAAGATTCCCCCTTAGAAGGAATAAGATCATATCCCGAAGGAATAAGATCAAGATCCCTAAAAAGGGGGGATAACAATCGGTGGGGAAGGAAATGATGGGATTTCTTTCCTCCCACCTTTGCGAACGCCCCAATGGACTTGCAGGGCAAGGAACCAGCCCCCTGCACCCCTATATATAGTGGGGAGGCGCATGGGAGCTCTACAAAAGTTCTGGCGCAACCCTCCCCCTCTCCCAAGTCCTCCTCCTCTCCCGCGGTGCTTGGCGAAGCCCTGCAGGATTGCCATGCTCCTCCACCACCACCACGCCGTCGTGCTGCTGCTGGATGGAGTCTTCCTCAACCTTTCCCTCTCTCCTTGCTGGATCAAGGCATGGGAGACGTCACCGGGCTGTACGTGTGTTGAACGCGGAGGTGTCGTCCGTTCGGCACTAGGATCTCCGGTGATTTGGATCACGACGAGTACGACTCCTTCAACCCCGTTCTCTTGAACGCTTCCGCTTAGCGATCTACAAGGGTATGTAGATGCACTCTCCTTCCCCTCGTTGCTAGTCTCTCCATATATAGATCTTGGTGACACGTAGGAAATTTTTTAATTTTTGCTACGTTCCCCAACAGTGGCATCATGAGCTAGGTCTATGCGTAGTTTCTATGCACGAGTAGAGCACAAGTTGTTGTGGGCGTTGATTTTGTTCAATATGCTTACCGTTACTAGTCCAATCTTGTTTCGACGGTATTGTGGGATGAAGCGGCCCGGACCGACCTTACACGTACACTTACGTGAGACAGGTTCCACCGACTGACATGCACTTGGTGCATAAGGTGGCTAGCGGGTGCCAGTCTCTCCCACTTTAGTCGGAACGGATTCGATGAAAAGGGTCCTTATGAAGGGTAATTAGCAATTGGCATATCACGTTGTGGTTTTGCGTAGGTAAGAAATGTTCTTGCTAGAAACCCATAGCAGCCACGTAAAACATGCAAACAACAATTAGAGGACGTCTAACTTGTTTTTGCAGGGTATGCTATGTGATGTGATATGGCCATGAAGAATGTGATGAATGATATGTGATGTAT
This sequence comes from Triticum dicoccoides, assembly GCF_002162155.2. Classification (NCBI taxonomy): domain Eukaryota; kingdom Viridiplantae; phylum Streptophyta; class Magnoliopsida; order Poales; family Poaceae; genus Triticum; species Triticum dicoccoides. The sequence continues at coordinate 292,446,081 of NC_041381.1, forward strand.
GAGATTGATCATGTTCTTGTATTAGGAATCACGACTTGCATGTCGATGAGTACGACAACCGGCAGGAGCCATAGGAGTTGTCTTTATTTATTGTATGACCTGCGTGTCATTGAACAATGCCATGTAATTACTTTACTTTATTGCTAACCGGTAGCCATAGTAGTAGAAGTAATAAGTTGGCGAGACAACTTCATGCAGACACGATGATGGAGATCATGATGATGGAGATCATGGTGTCATGCCGGTGACGATGATGATCATGGAGCCCCGAAGATGGAGATCAAAAGGAGCAAAATGATATTGGCCATATCATGTCACTATTTGATTGCATGTGATGTTTATCATGTTTATGCATCTTATTTGCTTAGGACGATGGTAGTAAATAAGATGATCCCTCATTAAAATTTCAAGAAAGTGTTCCCCCCTAACTGTGCACCGTTGCGAAAGTTCGTCGTTTCGAAGCACCACGTGATGATCGGGTGTGATAGATTCTTACGTTCACATACGATGGGTGTAAGCCAGATTTACACACGCGAAACACTTAGGTTAACTTGACGAGCCTAGCATGTACAGACATGGCCTCGGAACACAAGAGACCGAAAGGTCGAGCATGAGTGGTATAGTACATACGATCAACATGAAGATGTTCACAGATGATGGCTAGTCCGTCTCACGTGATGATCGGACACGGCCTAGTTGACTCGGATCATGTAATCACTTAGATGACTAGAGGGATGTCTATCTGAGTGGGAGTTCATAAGATGAACTTAATTATCCTGAACATAGTCAAAAGATCTTTGCAAATTATGTCGTAAGCTCGCGCTTTACTTCGACTATTTAGATATGTTCCTAGAGAAAATATAGTTGAAAGTTGATAGTAGGGATTATGCGATCAGTAGAAAGCTTATGTCCTTAATGCACCGCTCAGTGTGCAGAACCCCAAACGTCGTTTGTGGATGTTGCGAACATCGGACATACACGTTTTGATAACTACGTGATAGTTCAGTTAAATGGTTTAGAGTAGAGGCACCAAAGACGTTTTCGAAACGTCGCGGAACATATGAGATGTTTCGAGGGCTGAAATTGGGATTTCAGGCTCGTGCCCACGTCAAGAGGTATGAGACCTCCGACGATTTTCTTAGCCTGCAAACTAAGGGAGAAAGCTCAATCGATGAGCTTGTGCTCAGATTGTCTGAGTGCAACAATCACTTGAACCGAGTGGGAGTTGATCTTCCAGATGAGATAGTGATGTTTCTCCAAAGTCATTGCCACCAAGCTGCTAGAGCTTCGTGATGAACTATAACATATCAGGGATACATATGATGATCCTTGAGGTATTCGCGATGTTTGACACCGCGAAAGTAGAAATCAAGAAGGAGCATCAATTGTTGATGGTTGGTGAAACCACTAGTTTAAAGAAGGGCAAGGGCAAGAAGGGATACTTCATGAAACGGCAAATCAGCTGCTGCTCTAGTGAAGAAACCCAAGGTTGAACCCAAACCCGAGACTAAGTGCTTCTGTAATAAGGGGAACAGCCACTGGAGCAGCATTACCCTAGATACTTGATAGATGAGAAGGCTGGCAAGGTCGATAGAAGTATATTGGATATACATTATGTTAAGGTGTACTTTACTAGTACTCCTAGTAGCACCAGGGTATTAAGATACCGGTTCGGTTGCTAAGTGTTAGTAACTCGAAATAAAAGAGCTACGGAATAAACGGAGACTAGCTAAAGGAGAGCTGGCGATATGTGTTGGAAGTGTTTCCAATTTTGATGTGATCAAACATCGCACGCTCCCTCTACCATCAAGGTTAGTATTAAACCTGAATAATTGTCATTTGGTGTTTGCGTTGAGCATAGACATGATTGGGTTATGTCTATCGCAATACGGTTATTCATTTAAGGAGAATAATGGTTACTCTGTTTATTTGAATAATACCTTCAATGGTATTGCACCTAATAGGAATGGTTTATTGAATCTCGATCGTAGTGATACACATTTTCATGCCAAAAGATATAAGATAGTAATGATAGTACCACTTACTTGTGGCACTGCCATGTAAGTCATATTGGTGTAAAACGCATGAAGAAGCTCCATGTTGATGGATCTTTGGACTCACTCGTTTTTGAAAAGTTTGAGACATGCGAACCATGTCTATTGGTGTATACGCATGAAGAAACTCCATGCAGATGGATCGTTTGGACTCACTTGATTTTGAATCACTTGAGATATGCAAATCATACCACATGGGCAAGATGACTGAAAAGCCTCGTTTTCAGTAAGATGGAACAAGATAGCAACTTGTTGGAAGTAATATATTTTGATGTGTGCAGTCCAATAAGTGCTAAGGCACGCAATGGATATCGTTATGTTCTTACTTCACAGATGATTTGAGTAGATACTAAGTATATTTACTTGATGAAACACAAGTCTGAATTATTGAATGGTTCAAGTAATTTCAGAGTGAAGTTGAAGATCATCGTGACAAGAGGATAAAATGTCTATGATATGATCATAGAGATGCGTATCTGAGTTACGAGCTTTGGCACGCAATTAAGACATTGTGGGAATTGTTTCACAATAAATACCGCCTGGAACACCATAGTGTGATGGTGTGTCCGAACTTCATAGTTGCACCCAATTGGATATGGTGCGTACCATGATGTCTCTTATCGAATTACCACTATCGTTCATGGGCTAGGCATTAGAGACAACCACATTCACTTTAAAATAGGGCACCACGTAATTCCGTTGAGACGACACCATTTGAACTATGGTTTGGAGAAACCTAAGTTGTCCTTTCTTAAAAGTTTGGGGCTGAGACGCTTATGTGAAAAAGTTTCAGGTTGATAAGCTCGAACCCAAAGCGGATAAAATGCATCTTCATAGGACACCCAAAACAGTTGGGTATACCTCCTAATTCAGATCCGAAAGCAATAGGGATTGTTTCTTGAATCGGGTCCTTTCTCGAGGAAAGGTTTGTCTCAAAAATTGAGTGGGAGGATGGTGGAGACTTGATGAGGTTATTGAACCGTCACTTCAACAAGTATGTAGCAGGGCACAGGAAGTTGTTCCTGTGGCGCCTACACCAATTGAAGTAGAAGCTTATGATAGCGATCATGAAGTTTTTGGATCAAGTCACTACCGTACCTCGTAGAGTGACAAGGATGCGTACTACTTTAGAGTGGTACAGTAATCCTGTCTTGAAGGTCATGTTGCTAGACAACAATGAACCTACGAGCTATGGAGAAGCGATGGTGGGCCCAAATTCCGACAAATGGTTAGAAGCCATGAAATCCGAGATAGGATCCATGTATCAGAACAAATCATGGACTTTGGTGGACTTGCCCGACCATCGGCAAGCCATTGAGATAGATGGATCTTTAAGAAGAAGACGGACGTGGACGGTAATGTCACCATCTATGAAGCTCGACTTGTGGCGAAGAGTTTTTCACAAGTTCAAGGAGTTGACTACGATGAGATTTTCTCATCCATAGAGATGCTTAAGTCCATCGGAATCATGTTAGCATTAGCTGCATTTATGAAATCTGGCAGATGGATGTCAAGACGAGTTTCCTTACCAGTATTCATAAGCAAAGGTTGTATGTGATACAATAAGAAAAGTTTTGTCGATCCTAAGGATGCTAAAAGGTATGCTGGCTCCAGCGATCCTTCTAAGGGCTGGAGTAAGCATCTCGGAGTTGGAATTGTGCGCTTTGATGAGATGATCAAAGATTTTGGGTTTATACAAAGTTCATGAGAAACTTGTATTTCCAAAGAAGTGAGTGGGAGCACTATAGAATTTCTGATGAGTATATGTTGTTGATGTATTGTTGATCAGAAATGATGTAGAATTTTTGGAAAGCATATAGGGTTATTTGAAAGGTGTTTTTCAATAGAAAACCTGGATTAAGCTACTTGAACATTGAGCATCAAGATCTATGAGGATAGATCAAAAATGCTAAATGGTACTTTCAAATGAGCACATACCTTGACGTGATCTTGAAGGTGTTCAAGATGGATCAGTCAAAGAAGGAGTTCTTGCCTGAGATGTGAGGTACAAAGTTAAGACTTAAAGCTTGACCACGACAGAATAGAGAGAAAGGACGAAGGTCGTCCCCTATGCTTTAGACGTAGGCTCTACAGTATGCTATGCTGTGTACCGCACCTGATGTGTGCCTTGCTACATATCTGGCAAGAGGGTACAAAGGTGATCAAGGAGTGGATCGCCAGATAGCGGTCAAAATTATCCTTAGAGGAATAAGGATATATTTCTCGATTATGGAGGTGATAAAGAGTTTGACATAAAGGGTTACGTCGATGCAAGCTTTAACACCTATTCGAATGACTTTGAGTAGCAAACCGGATAAGTATAGTGGAGCAACCATTTGGAATAGCTCCAATTGGAGCGTGGAAGCAGCATTTCCAATATGACCTAGAGATTTGCAAAGTACATACGAATTTGAATGTTGCAGACCCGTTGACTAAAACCTCTCTCACAAGCAAAACATGATCAAACCCCAGCACTCATTGAGTCTTAATCACATGGTGATGTGAACTAGTTTAGTGACACTAGTAAACTCTTTGGATGTTGGTCACATGGCGATGTGACCTGTGAGTGTTAATCACATGGCGATGTGAACTAGATTATTGACTCTAGTGCAAGTGGGAGACTGTTGGAAATATGCCCTAGAGGCAATAATAAATTAGTTATTTTTATATTTCCTTGTTCATGATAATCGTTTATTATCCATGCTATAATTGTATTGACAGGAAACTCAGATACATGTGTGGGTACATAGACAACACCATGTCCCTAGTAAGCCTCTAGTTGACTAGCTTGTTGATCAATAGATGGTTACGGTTTCCTGACCATGGACATTGGATGTCGTTGATAACGGGATCATATCATTAGGAGAATGATGTGATGGACAAGACCCAATCCTAAGCCTAGCACAGAGATCGTGTAGTTCGTATGCTAAAGCTTTTCTAATGTCAAGTATCTTTTCCTTAGACCATGAGATTGTGCAACTCCCGGATACCGTAGGAATGCTTTGGGTGTACCAAACGTCACAACGTAACTGGGTGGCTATAAAGGTGCACTACAGGTATCTCCGAAAGTGTCTGTTGGGTTGGCACGAATCGAGACTGGGATTTGTCACTCCGTGTGACGGAGAGGTATCTCTGGGCCCACTCGGTAGGACATCATCATAATGTGCACAATGTGATCAAAGAGTTGATCGCGGGATGATGTGTTACGGAACGAGTAAAGAGACTTGCCGGTAACGAGATTGAACAAGGTATCTGTATACCGACGATCGAATCTCGGGTAAGTACAATACCATTAGAAAAAGGGAATTGTATACGGGATCGATTGAGTCCTTGACATTGTGGTTCATCCGATGAGATCATCGTGGAACATGTGGGAGCCAACATGGGTATCGAGATCCCACTGTTGGTTATTGACCGTAGAACGTCTCGGTCATGTCTGCATGGTTCCCGAACCCGTAGGGTCTACACACTTAAGGTTCGATGGCGCTAGGGTTATAAAGGAAGTTTGTATGTGGTTGCCGAATGTTGTTCGGAGTCCCGGATGAGATCCCGGACGTCACGAGGAGTTCCGGAATGGTCCGGAGGTAAAGATTTATATATGGGAAGTCCTATTTTGGCCACGGGAAAATGTTCGAGAATTTTCCGTATTGTACCGGGAAGGTTCTAGAAGGTTCCGAAGTGGGGCCCACCTGCATGGGGGGATCCACATGAACGTGGGTAGTGGGGGCAAGGCCCCACACCCCTGGTCAAGGCGCACCAAGATTCCCCCTTAGAAGGAATAAGATTATATCCCGAAGGAATAAGATCAAGATCCCTAAAAAGGGGGGATAACAATCGGTGGGGAAGGAAATGATGGGATTTCTTTCCTCCCACCTTTGCCAACGCCCCAATGGACTTGGAGGGCAAGGAACCAGCCCCCTCCACCCCTATATATAGGGGGGAGGCGCATGGGAGCTCTACAAAAGTTCTGGCGCAGCCCTCCCCCTCTCCCAAGTCCTCCTCCTCTCCCGCGGTGCTTGGCGAAGCCCTGCAGGATTGCCATGCTCCTCCACCACCACCACGCCGTCATGCTGCTGCGGGATGGAGTCTTCCTCAACCTTTCCCTCTCTCCTTGCTGGATCAAGGCATGGGAGACGTCACCGGGATGTACGTGTGTTGAACGCGGAGGTGTCATCCGTTCGGCACTAGGATCTCCGGTGATTTGGATCACGACGAGTACGACTCCTTCAACCCCGTTCTCTTGAACGCTTCCGCTTAGCGATCTACAAGGGTATGTAGACGCACTCTCCTTCCCCTCGTTGCTAGTCTCTCCATAGATAGATCTTGGTGACACGTAGGAAATTTTTTAATTTTTTCTACGTTCCCCAACACTCACCCCTAAAGAAGCCTCTGACGCCGGACCCCCGGACTCGTATCTGGCTGTAGGTTCTGGTCAACGCGCTCCCGAGCCCACCGAGCCTGGTTGGGCTCCGGTGATGGAGTTCACTGCTGTGGATATCTTCCAGCACTCGCCCCTTGGCGACGTGCTGAACTCGTTAAAGTCTCTCTCTCTGTCAGGAGACTCATGGCAGAACTATGTCCGGCTCGAGGGGGAAGCAGGTGACAAAGGAATTTGTTCTTCATAGCCTCTGTCGACAACGTATCAGACATGCTCGACTTCGACTCTGATGATACGGATGGTATGGACGTCGGCGCAGGAGACGATTCAGAATCACTGGGGTGCTGGACTGCCACCTCGTCATACGATATATACATGGTGGATACGCCTAAGGAGGAGGACGACGGCAATCCGGAAGATAAAACCCTCGGGCAAAAGCCAAAACGATGGCGCAGACGCCGCTCCAAGTCCAGCAACAGTAAAAATAGCAACAAGAGCGCCAGAAAAATCGACACCCCAGTCAACTCCAAAGGCAACAACGACCACATGGACCCAGCAATGGAGCAGGATGAGCGAGGTCACGCCGAAGACAGCTCAGAGCAGACACCCGATGACAATGATCCCGAGGGTCGAATTCAACAAACCGCCCCGGGACAAGAACACAGTCCGGACGATGATGCATTCATCATACCGTAAACACGCTTGGAACGAGATAACCTCCACAGAAGGCTTATGGCCACTGCGGGAAGTCTAAAGAAGAAGAAGCAGCGGCTAAAGGCTGCACAGGAAACTCTCAATCGCAAATGGAATAAAGTGCTAGACACTGAAGAAAAGTACGGCGACGATCGCCATACAAAGAGCTATCCAAAACGCAAGCTGCTGCCAGAATTCGACGATGAGGCTGTTCCACCAAAGAACAACACGGCCAGGAGGCCGGACAAACCACTTCATAACCGCAACAGAGCAACTACCGATGCCGCACACGATTTACGCGAGCTCTTGGATAAGAAGGCCGGCGTGGCCAGGTCCATCTACGGATCTAAAGGACACACCCCGGCGCATGACTACGGTCACCAAAACAATCATACCAATCGGATACCAGTTCGGAATCAACGTCGGACACAACAACATGCGATGGCACGCAACAGCACGTCCAGAAACAGAGGGGCTACTCACCCCCTGTGCTTCACCAAAGAAGTAATGGACCACGAATTTCCGCAGGGTTTTAAACCTGTGAACATAGAGGCATACGACGGAACGACAGACCCAGGGGTCTGGATTGAGGATTTTATCCTGCATATACACATGGCTCGTGGGGACGACCTCCACGCCATCAAATACCTTCCCCTCAAGTTGAAGGGGCCAGATTGACACTGGTTAAAAAGCCTCCTCGAAAATTCAATTGGAAGTTGGGAGGAACTCGAGGACGCTTTCAGGGCCAATTTTCAAGGGACTTATGTCCGGCCTCCAGATGCGGACGATTTAAGTCACATCATCCAACAGCCACGAGAGTCCGCCCGCAAGGTTTGGAACAGATTCTCACTAAGAAGAATCAAATTGTCGATTGTCCGGATGCCGAAGCCTTAGTGGCCTTCAAACACAGCATCCGTGACGAGTGGCTCGCCAGACACCTCAGCCAAGAAAAGCCGAGGACAATGGCAGCCTTAACAAGCCTTATAACCTGCATTTGCGCGGGCGAAGATAGCTGGCTGGCCCGTAAAGGCACCAGCGACCCAAGCACATCCAAAATAAGGGATGGCAACGGGAAGCCATGGCGCAATAAAAACAAACGTCAAAACAAGGAAGAGAGCCCGGACAACACAACGGTCAACGCCAGATTCAGGGGCTCTCGACCCGGTCAACAAAAGAAGCCATTTAAAGGCATCAAAGAGGTACCGTCCGGCCTGAACAGAGTCCTGGATAGACTGTGCCAAATTCATCGCACCCCCGACAAACATGCGAACCACACTCACAGAGAATGTTGGGTCTTTAAGCAGGCCAGCAAATTAAATGCCGAACACAAGGGAAGGGAAACACCAAGTGAAGACGAGGATGAGCCTCTCCAGTCGAACACTGGCGGACAGAAAAAATTCCCACCAAAGGTAAAAACAGTAAACATGATCCACGCGACTCACACATCCACGACAAGGCACGAATGCGTGCTCAAAGACGCATACGCTATAGAGCCCGTCATACCCACACCTAACCACTGGTCGGCTTGTCTGATCACCTTCGATCACATGGATTGCCTGACTAGTATTCAGCACGGAGGGTCAGATGCCTTGGTGCTCGACCCAATAATCGACGGATACCATCTTACTCGCGTCATCATGGACGGCATCAGTAGTCTCAACTTAATATACCAGAAAATTGTCCGCAGGATGGGGATAGACTCATCCAGAATCAACGAAAGAAACACCACCTTTGAAAGGGTGATACCAGGCGTTGAAGCCTACGGCAGGGGCTCCATTGTACTGGAGGTAACATTCGGCTCCCCAGGCAACTCCAGAAGCGAAGAACCACTCTTCACCATCGCACCCTTCTAGAGCGGCTATCACACATTGCTTGGGAGAACGGCCTTTGCCCGCTTCAATGCAGTACCGCATTACGCCTACCTCACACTCAAGATGCTCGGTCCACGAGGCGTCATCACCGTTAACGGAGACACAAAGCGCTCTTCACGCGCGGAGGAATACGCGGCGGCTCCGGCGGCCGGATTCTAAGCGGCCTCCAAATACCAGAAAGTATGACTGGTCGTTAAGACCACAAACATGGTTAGACGAGTCCAGCAGCCCGGATGAAACTGATCTAGGGCGCCATGTACGTAATCCCATAGAGGATACCAGGGGCTATAGATATTTAATACAGCCCCACTCCTGGATTGACCTTATTGGAAAGCCAATGTCTTACACTTTTACTATCCATCGCACGCTTACGTTATACTCTTCTATACAAGTTTTTCTTTTTTACAGACACAATTCGTGCGATACCCTTCTAGGAAAACAGCACAAGAGAGACAAAGGCGCAGACGTGCAGCAGGGCCCCGCTCACAGGTTTCTCTTTAGATCAAGCTGGTGTGTAAACCTTTTTATTGTCTCTTGTTGTTTCCACATCCCATGGGGACTATACCCACAGAGGGTGCTGCCATTATTGGCATTTCGCCATGACAGATTAATGCACGTACCTGGAACTACAGGGTTCATAATGAAAGGGCGTTCTTCAGCCCATTTTATGTTGCAAAGTCCGAATACCTTCAGGAGTGTTCGGCGTCACGAGTTTGGCCTTATATGCATCAGCTCCGAATCATGTCTTTGGTAAAATGTTGGGTTTGCCCGGCTCCTAGGTTTGCCACCTTACGTTCCGTTCTTATAGGCTAAGGAGGCCAAAGGAGAACTACTGCGATTGTGCCCTGGTTATTCCGGATGAGCACCTCAGTAGAGAAAGCCGAAAACTGATTGTCATGATACATCGAGAGACTGTTCAACCACTCGAAGACTTACCGGAATCTTTACGATTCCTCCGCATTAACGAAGGACCGTTTCCCGGTCATGTACACACGCGCCCGTATTCTGATGCACATGAAGGTACCAGGGGCTACATAGTAGCCCCACCGTTAAACTCCCATGGCTAAGTGAAAGTGTTACAGCTATATAGTCCGGTTGCCTAGTTCGACGCGCGATCACCTCCTTAATGGACCAAGACGTTGGATCAAGCGTGATTACGCATATTTTTTGCGAACACCCCCGCATTGTATGTGTGGGGGCTGAAGCCAACGACTGCTAACTTTCATATTACACACATACATAAAAACGGCCACACAGGAGACACAATAATACTTTTGGGAAAAAAGTATAAATATAGCGTTGTAATCAAAATAACATTGTTTTTACAATGACACGATTTGTTACTTGAACAGGACATTGTTCGAGCACTGCGCCTCTATTAAGCGGGCGCCTTCTGTTACCTGCTCCAAGTAGTGTTCGGCCGGATCCTGGCCTCCCGCCGGATTCTGGGTCGCAATGATGGTGGCCTCCATATCCGTCCAATATGCTTTAACACGGTCAAGTGCCATCCGTGCACCCTCTATACACACCGACCTCCTCATAACATCGATCTGAGATACGGCATCGAGGAACTATTGCACCAAATCAAAATAACTGTCCGGCTTAGGCCCCTTTGGCCAAAGATGGTCTATTACAGACCGCATTGCAAGCCCGGACAACCTATGAAGCTCCGCCATAGCAGCCATCTTCTCACTCAACGGCAACGGGCGCGCGGGAGCATTGAATTACGACCAAAACAACTTCTACACTTCTTTATCACCTTGATCCTCAAAAAACTTAGCCGCATCAGCCGTACTCTTCGCCAAGTCCGCATACGCGTCTGCAGGACTCCAGCGTCGATCCAGGGGAGCATACTTTGGATCCAAAAACTTCATCCACAATAGGTAGGGGTTTCCAGCCGTGATCTTTCCGGCCTGTCGAAGCTCCTCCCGCACATCCCTGATTTCGGTCCGCATCTCCTTGGCCGCGTTAAGTGCCTTGTTCAGGTCAGCCAAATTAACATGATTCTCCTTTTCCAGTAGCTCATATCGATCAACGGCATTTTTTAGCTCCACAGCCATTTAGGCTATCTTGTCTTTGCTTCGGCGATGAGCAGCCTGTTCGGCTCTCAAATCTTCGGCCACCTTTAGGGCAGCCGCATTGCTAGCCCAAGCTTGTTCCTTGGCCTGGGCCAATGTTGGGGATATCGCTTATCGGGTACTTACCGGCCGACCCATGATAAGGGGTAAATCGACCAGCTTATCAGCATATCGGCCAATTTATCACCATATCGGCTGATTTATCTTTTCGTTCAGACAAGGATAAGCGATAAATCGGTCGATTTATCGGAATATCGGAAGATATCTTGAGCACTGGCCTGGGCAAGTTCCGCCCTCAGGGCCTCCACGGCAGCAGCAGCGTCTGCAGTCCACGCATATCGCATTAATATTATGTTCCTCTCAATTTTTCCCTATATAACATAATAAGGAAAGCAGAGCACATACCTTGTGACTCGTTAAGTCGCTCGATCAGCAGCTTGATATCGGCATCAATAGCTCCAATCTGCCTCCTTAGTTCGGCAACTTCAACGGACCGGTCGGCTACCGGATCCTTAGACGCCTGCACATATATACATCGCGATCATTACTTGCACAATATGATCCTCCGTTTACCGCCTAGGGCGGGCAACCAGAGTCTCAGGGGCTACTATCCATATGGAGCACACCTAGCATGTGCCTCACAGCCAAAAAATCATGTATTTTTCATTAAATACCTCAAAGCCTCTGAGCAGGCTCGTAAATGCTTCATTCAAACCGCTTCTGGCGAATGAAATCTTCTTGAGCACCGTGCTCATTAATGAGCGGTGCTCCTCCGAGAGTGCAGCTCGCTCTAGAAGGCCCGTCAGTATATCCGGTCGGACACCAAACTGTGTCGGCCCTTCTCATCGCCCCCCGTAGGAGCCGAACTCTCCGGGCTCAGGGCGGCTGAAGGATTAGCTTCTGGCTTCGGCAGATCCAGACCCCTCCGTGACGACTCCTCGGGGTTGCCCGCCTCACGAGGCGGGGAGGTTGGTGGGGTCTCACTCTCCATCATCCCCAGAGGGAGATCCCCCGGAGACGAACTCTGTTGAGAAGAGCTACTAGCCGGACTGCAAAAAATGAATCCTGGTTAGTATTCTCGGAGAAAAGCAGTGCCTTCAAATTTATGATTAACTTACAACTCGGTTGAGGGCTGGCCCGTTGGCGGGCATGACGCGGTGAGGGTGCCCTTCGGGGCAGGGCCCCCTGGTGATGTTTTCTTCCCCTGTTTGGGCGCCTCGATCTCCAAGTCTTGGGAGGCGGCCCTTTTCTTCCCGCGGCGGGAGGAGGCCTTAGATTCCTCTCCTCGACTATCCTCCTTTGAGGAGGTAGCAATTCCCCCGGTTTGGATGGGCAGTGTGTGAAGTTCGGCTTCTCTGTTCTTCCCTTCGTCTTTCCCTGAGGGCATTTCACGCAGCACCCGGCCAAGCATCTTGGCTATGGTGGGACTAGGCGAGCCTTCGGGAAGTGGCGCCGGACACCTGATTCTCTCTGCCTTGATGAGCCATTCGTGGCCACAGAGGATTTTCAGAATAATGATTATGACGAATATAAAGAAAGTGTCCGGTTTCAGGGTTACTTACTTGGGTATCTAGGTGATTGCAGCTTAGGCCCGCATCCTCGGTGGTGTCCGGACACTTTACTTGTGGTCCGAAGAATAATTTACACATCCCTTCGAGCGTCAGGCCGAAGAAGTGCAGAATAGTCCGCGGACCCTCTGGGTTGAACTCCCACATCCGGAGAGGCCGGCGTTTGCACGGCAACATCCGTCGGATTAGCATTACCTGAATTATGCTGACAAGGTTAATGTCCCTCTCTAGAAGCTCCCGGATGCGGCTCTGAAGTGTTGGTACATCACTAGCAGACCCCCAATCCCGTCCTATGTTGGTCCATGACGCCAGTTGCAACGGAGGGCCCGAGCGGAAGTCAGGGGCAGCCACCCACTTTGTGCCTCTGGGAGCCATGACGTAAAACCACCTCCGCTGCCACAAATCGGATACCTCTGGGAAAGAACCCTCTGGCCATGGGGCATCGGCATTCCTGCTTATTATGGCACCTCCGCACTCTGCATGTCGCCTCTCGATCATATTCGGCTTCACATTGAAGGTCTTGAGCCATAAGCCGAAGTCTGGAGTGACGTGGAGAAAAGCTTGCACACAATGATGAATGACGAGATATGGAGGATAGCATTCGGAGCTAGATCATGAAAATCTAACCCGTAATAGAACATGAGCCCCCTCACAAAGGGATCAAGGGTGAGGCCCAAGCCGCGGAGGAAGTGGGGAACAAATACGACGCTCTCATTAGGCTCGGGAGTTGGGATGACCTGCCCTGGAGCACGAAGCCTGTGTTGGATGTCGGCAGTCAGATATCCGACCTCCCTAAGCCTCACAATATCCTCCTCTTTGACCAAGGAGGCCATCCACCGGCCTTGGAGGTTGGATCCGGACATATTGAAGGATATGGGGTGTTTGAGTTTGGGTCTCGGGTGTTAGAACTCGAGATACGAAAGGGCGCAAGGGTGGTGGAAAAGAGGTATAGGCCTCGGCCCCTTTATAAAGGGGGTGAATATCAAGAGTCCATGGCGTGACCGCTTGAGACTTATCTCAAGGAGTCATACCAACAGTCGTCGCGGGGTTGCGCATACCCGTATTGATGGAAGATCCCGCAATAAGGGGAACACGATCTATGCTTTGGTAGGGCATGCCAATAAAACCGCCTCGCAACACGTATCGAGGCGGGCTAAGAAAAACCGGTTTGTGTTGGGCCGGGCCACGATGCAGGAGCACGACGAACCAAAAATGGCCAGTAGAGCAGATTTATGCTATGCTCTCTATGGCAGTATGTGAAGATCATCTTGCAGATCCGGACACGATTCAGATGTTCGATGATTACTATTCGGAGATGGAACCCGCCTTGCAATGTCGAAGATAAAACTGCGTGCCTGACTCATCGTCATTGAAGCCTGGTTTAGGGGCTACTGAGGGATTACTGGATTAGGGGGTATCCGGACGGCCGGACTATATACTTTGTCCGGACTGTTGGAGCGTGAAGATACAAGACTCAAGACTCCGTCCCGTGTCCGGATGGGACTCTCCTTTGCGTGGAAGACAAGCTTGGCGATCCGGATATTATATTTCCTTCCTTGTAACCGACTCCGTGTAAACCCTAGCCCTCTCCGGTGTCTATATAAACCAGAGAGTTTGTTCCTTAGAGGGACGATCACAATCATAATCATCATAGGCTAGCTTCTAGGGTTTAGCCTCTACGATCTCGTGGTAGATCTACTCTTGTACTACTCATATCATCAATATCAATCAAGCAGGAAGTAGGGTTTTACCTCCATCGAGAGGGCCCGAACCTGGGTAAGCATTATGTCCCTTGCCTCCTGTTACCATCAGCCTAAGACGCACAGATCGGGACCCCCTACCCGAGATCCGCCGGTTTTGACACCAACGGCGGTGACAGGCGCGTTCAAGTGGACGCGCGCGAGAGAGACAGAGGAGGGAGGGCGCTTGAGGGAGAGAGAGGGAGAGGTGCAGGGGGGTCGCGTGGAGCTCGTAGGCGCGTCGGGGAGAAGGCGGCAAGCAAGCAGGAGGTGGAGGCTCGGGCACGCGCGCGTCGACACGCCTCTGCCAGTAGGCAGAGGTTGAAGACAGTGGTGCCCCTAGTGGGCTGGCCCGCCAAGTGGACTGGCCAGGTGGGCTGCCCAGGTGAGTGGTAAGGTTGCTCTGTTTTATTTTTCTGTTATGTTTTCTGTTGTTTAATATTCTGCCACTGTTCAATATTCAAAACAATTTCAAAACACTGACAAAACCCTTTGAATAATTTTATGTTGCAGAATGGACATTTCCAAATGAACATAAAATGTTTCAAAGATATTTGAAATTATATTCTAGTTATATGAATATAACTCAAATTCAAATAGCTATTGATTTAATTTCAGAGTCCCAAAAATAAATCCTTAAAAATGTTCCTAAATTCTGGTTTGATATATAGCTCTTGCCAAAATTATCAAACATTACAAAAGGACATCTTGGAAACAATGAATGAGATTTCCAGGGTTCTTTGCCCTTCTTTTATTTAAGTTTTTGAGGCTTCCACTTTCCTCAATTCCAAGTTTCAGAAATTTAGACATGATGCATGAGTGCTCTACAATGCAACTAATACAAGCAATAATCTAGGGCTATGACATTATGTGGGCTAAGTTCTGATTGTGGGCCAAATTCAGCCCGTGGTTACAGTCGGCCCATTTGTGTCCCGTTAATACGCTGGGCCGTTTTCATGTCAAAAAAACCCGTTGGGCTATTTTCATGGAGTTATCAAATACGGCCTATTAACGGCCTATGATGGTCCACGAATAGTACGGCCCATGGATCGTACGGCCCATAGAAGGACCATGGATCGTACGGCCCGTAGAAGGCCCATGGATCCTACGGCCTATAGAAGGCCCATGGATCCTACGGCTCGTATAGAAGCCAATGGATCCTACGGCCTGTAGAAGGCCCATGGATCATACGGCCCGCAGGAGGCCCATGGTTACAACAGTCCATGTGTTGCCATGATTATTTTGGCCTAGTTTCCAAAAATAGGTTATTGTGGCACTAGAAAAACACAGAAAAAGAACTGCAGTGACTACAAGCAAACAACTAAACAAGACAATAAGGAAATAAATAAGCAAGCAATTAACGCTAGCCTATTACTGCTATTACACATATTACATCCACTGGGCATCAAAGTTCTCCACCAGTGCAAATATAGGGAACAAAGCAGCATATTACATACACTGGCCATCAAAATTGGCTACCAGTGCAAATAAACGCGGCAGCAAAACAAGAGCATAAGTGAAATAACTTCAGAAGCGCTCAAGAAACGTTATCCTGGGTATCCACCATGCTGGCAATAAGCTTAGCAAGCTTATTTGCTTTGTACCGTTTGGCGCTAAAATCCTCCAACGCTTGCTGTTGCACCAGAAAGTATGCATCTGAATGCTCCAGGGACTTCCGCTTCTTGTCGCAGCATAGCTGATCGATGTCTTTTAGCTTGTAGTTGAGACTCAAGAAACCGAACTGATTCAGACAGTGAGTTTGAATAGCATGTGCAAGCGGTAGTGGCTAGTAACTCGAACACTAAACCAAGACAGGACTTTGGGGTTGTCTCACTGTCTTCAAGGTACTCTTCCTTAGCTATTTTATCAGCTTTGTTGGAGACCAACAAGGATGTCTCTCTATCCTGAACCTTATCTGCATTACTTCCTTTACCATTGCTTAATAAGGCACTCTTCCCTAATATTCTGTTAGCATTCTTAAAGAAGAAACAAGCAGACACATAACAGGTTTAGCATGTACTAGTATATGAAACTCATTTCGGTGAACCAGTTAATTAGTAAGGTGGACATGACTAAACTACCAAATCTTCTATTGCCAAGTACTAGTACATAATAAAAGCATCAAACAAACATATATCTATGTCCTATGGTTACTGCATTGTCTTGCCAAATCAAAATAGAGACACGGTTCAAATCATATCAGTTCAAGACAAAGCAGCAGTGGAAGAATACAAAGCATGGGAAACTACACAACACAACAAGATTTCAGATGGGTACCACGGGTCTACATGTACAACAACACTATCGGCTCTATTGTGATGCTAGTAATGTGCATGATATGAGAAGTAAACTGTATACACAATTGAATTGAAATCAACAGAGCTATTGATAAGAGCAAACCTGTTAAAGAAACATGCGTGAACATACCTGCTGTGCCATTGGAGTTTCGATTGGATCCTTCAATTTAAAAATAAGTTTGTATGAGTAAATATAGTAATACAAGAGAAAAGCAGTATGCACGATAACAATCATGGTTAAAAAAGGTGCGCCTAGGCTCTAGGCGTTGGCAAAATGCATTGCGCATAACTACGCTTAATCTGTGCATAACTGCGGATAGGCATGGGCTTTGGTCAGTAAAGCGCAAGGCGGTGGCAAAACGCACAATTAACGCCTAGTGCTTTTTTGAACTATGATAGCAATCAAATCTTAAATTAGAACAGTTGTTCTTCAGGTTTAGGCACTTGTTCTACATGAACAGAGTACAGTAAGACGCAAGAATATAGTACTTAAAAATAGAAAATGAGCTCATAGACTTACCACATTCTTGGTTCGGGACCAGTACAGAACAAGGCGTTCCCAGTCATCGTTCAGTAAATGTGTCTCATGAGAACATAAGGGAATTTGATGAGTTTCTTTGTCGGTGAAGTACGTTTTCTTCAGGTAATTTCGATACTGCCACCAAGCATTCTTGTAGATAGCAGAGGTATTAGCATAGGTGACCTCATCTCGAGTTTCCAAATTGGTCCTTCTCTATAGAGAAAAATGGGAAAATTTGTTGTATTATAACCATCATGGAGGTAGGAAGTATGGTACAAAGCAAAGTAATTGCCATGAATAACATTACTTACACATAACTCTTGGACCAACACCTGCAACTGGCATTTTCCTTCATCTTTAGTATAATATTTCCAAGATGGGAAGATACGCACATACGATTTAACAACATCAAATGCGATAGATGCTAAACTATGACTAGCTGGTTGTGCTTCCTCCACAGGAATAGGCGTACTAACTAGTGGAGTTGGGGTTCGCCGTGGTAGTACTGGCCCTTTGGGCACTGGAGCTACCTTACTAACTGCTCTTGTTTGGGAGCTCTGTGGTGGAGATGTTGCTGTCTCAATAGGAACTGGGTTACTATCTGCTGGGGTTGGGGTTAAATTGGGTGAAGTTGGTTCTCTGTCCATCGCAGTAGGGGTAGAATCTGCAAGAGTTTGGGTTATGTGTGGTAGGGCTGGTTCTTGTGCATGTACAAATGGGGTGCTATCTCCACCAAGAGGTAGCACTGTTTTATTTGAAGGCCGTGTTTTTCGTCCGCTAGATACTGGCATCACCCGCTCCAATTCAAATGGTTGATAAACAAGAAACATAGTTGAATGTACAGACATTCTATGAGAGACAGATGCAATAGATAGTGTGGAAAAAAGAGGGCATGAAATAGTTGACATGTATATTGTTTAACTAAAACGGATAGCATAACATAATTTCACATATATGATGCCTATCTAAACTGGATAGGATAGCATAACATAATTCAAAGATATGATGAATAACTAAACATGATCGCATGACATAATTCACCTACATGTTATCTAAGTAATCAGGATTGCATCATTTAATTCACAATGTGATTTATATGCTAAACAGAGGGCATTCCATATGATGTCTGAACTAAGAACATGGTGTTGAATATTGTGTATATGATGTCTAAAATATGCAATGCAAGACACCATATGCATGATATGAGCAGTATAACCGTGCCAAGTTAGTGCATACACCTCGGTGAGGGAATAGGACTAGTCATCTGTCTCTGAATCCATCTCTAAGGAGCCATCAGGACCCAACAAGAGATCTTGTTCGACAGGTAGCACTGTCTGCTCTGAAGGTTTGTTTTCACTCCAGATTTTTCCATCTCCCACCCAAATGGCTAATTCACAGGAAGAGTAGTTTAATGTACAAACATTGTCGACAAATGGAAATGTAATGAAGAAAAGGATGGGCAAAATATCATTCAAATATATGATGCCTGGTTAAACAAGATGACATTGCACATTTCACATATATTATTGCTGGTTAAAAGACATGAGACTGCATAATTCCCATATATGATATAGAAACTAAACAGGTGGCATTACAGAACATGTCTAAACTAAGCAAATGACATATATGATGTCAAAAGTAGGCACTGCAAGGAAACATGTGCATGATGTGACTAACATCATCATGCCAAGGTAGAGCAAACACCTTGGGGGGTAAATAGGAGTGGTCATCGGCGTCTGAATCTGCCTCAGAACAGATATCTTCCTCTGGATTACAATCTGGAGAGGGGTGGGGAGGGTTTGCCATTGAACCCACCATGGAGCGATGTCTGCATGACATTGTATTGCCGCGCAAAAGTCTTCTATTTTTCTCTACATGTTCAGCATGACTGTGTACAATATCTGACATGCATACGAAAAAATATGGTGAGATTATGTAAGGAGAGCATGTAGAAATTTAGAGTGATGGTAACAACCAGTGGATGGATCCAAAAATAATGATAGCAGGCTGATGATTGCTTTAATTTAACAAAAAAACAGATGATGATTGCTTTACTATTTATTTCCCACCCAAGATGAACAACATAGGCATACCCAAGGTGAACCAAATATTAGACAAACATACTATTCATTCTTGCCTCGATATGTGCCCCACAACTAATTTAGAACTCAAGTTTGAACATTAATTTGGACCTGACTTGGAGTCCAAGAGGTGAACAGGACATTAGAGTAGCAGGTAATTTTAAGCAATGCATAACATAAGCAGAAACAAAAGAGTGCGACCTCTCTTGTGGACCCGTGTACTCCTCAAGTTCATTTGCTGAGTCGATGATGGTGATGCCGTTGCGGTGGGTACCTGCGGCAAGGAAGGAAATCTGAGGCAGCGAAAGACGGTCAGGAGTCGTGATGTCTGGTTTGGTGGATACTTCTGTCGATGGAGCAGCTCAGGTGAGGTGGACGACATCGCGAGAGGAGCAGGACAAACCACACAAAGTTCCCTTCGACACCTACCTGTAACTGAAGTAATTATGTATGGTTCATTTGGCTTGCATGATTCTAGAAATGCAGGGATAGGAAAAACACCGGAATAGAATAGGAATGCACATGGTAAACAGAGCATTTGTAAACACAGGATTTCTGTCAACTTGGGTGTTTGGTTTACAGGAATTGGAAGAGCAGAGGAATGCAAAGAAACATGGCCAAAATAAAGTGAAACCATATGAAAGCATGTACAGTTAGAATGTTATTCTGCAACTAATGCACTTGGTCTTGTTTTCATGCATAGGATTTTGAAAAGTAGGTCCAGGTGGATGTTTTGCTTCATTCCTGTCAACAAAATGCATGAATAATTGAATAGTAGAGTGCCATTGGAAAATTCCATATTGCTATGTTTTTCCATTGAACGAAAATAGCCCTAATGGATCAACATGAATGTATAGTAATAAGTGATGCAACAAGTGTACAACCTATTTGCCGTAGCCGTGTAGACCTCAGCATCATTGGGTTGGTCGCTGAAGTAGTTGAGGCAGAGGTGGCTATCGGAGGTGTGGAGGAAGATCTGAGGAATCTATAGACGGCATCCAGGGCACTGCTCTGTTGTGATGGATCGTTCTGTCGTTAGAGCAGCTCCGGTGACTTGTAAGACATCAAGGCTGAAGCAGCACAAGACATACATCTTCAATCTCAAGTGGGATTCTAACAACATCTCCAATAGACGATGTGAAATATATGTAAAATTTACATCACCAAAAACCACCTCACTACAACAGATGAGGTAAAAACTGTTGACTCTGAACTTAACTGTCAAAACTGAAATTTACTGTGGAATCTGAATGTTACTATTGAAACTGAACACAATGGTAGCAAAGAGGCACTTAACATGTAGTTTAGGGAGGGCCTGCAGTTCATCTTCAACGTGCACCCCCCGAGACGTCAGCCAATGATGTCTACTACACAACCTTCTTCTTGTAGACGTTGTTGGGCCTGCAAGTGCACAGGTTTGTAGGACAGTAGCAAATTTCCCTCAAGTGGATGACCTAAGGTTTATCAATTTGTAGGAGGCGTAGGATGAAGATGGTCTCTCTCAAGCAACCCTGCAACCAAATAACAAAGAGTCTCTTGTGTCCCCAACACACCCAGTACAATGGTAAATTGTATAGGTGCACTAGTTCGGCGAAGAGATGGCGATACAAGTGCAATATGGATGGTAGATAAAGGTATTTGTAATCTGGAAATATAAAAACAGCAAGGTAACTAATGATAAAAGTGAGCGTAAACGGTATTGCAATGATAGGAAACAAGGCCTAGGGTTCATACTTTCACTAGTGCAAGTTCTCTCAACAATAATAACATAGATAGATCATATAACAATCCCTCAACATGCAACAAAGAGTCACTCCAAAGCCACTAATAGCGGAGAACAAAAATAGAGATTATGGTATGGTACGAAACCACGTCAAAGTTATTCTTTCGGATCAATCTATTCAAGAGTTCGTACTAGAATAACACCTTAAGACACAAATCAACCAAAACTCTAATGTCACCTAGATACTCCATTGTCACCTCAAGTATCCATGGGCATGATTATACGATATGCATCACACAATCTCAGATTCATCCAACCAACATAAAAGTACTTCAAAGAGTGCCCCAAAGTTTCTACCGGAGAGTCAAGAAAATGTGTGCCAACCCCTATGCATAGGTTCATGGGCGGAACCCGCAAGTTGGTCACCAAAATATACATCAAGTGGCACGTGAAATACCATTGTCACCACAGATAAAGACGGAAAGACATACATCAAGTGCTCTCAAATAAAGACTCAATCCGATAAGATAACTTCAAGAGGGAAACTCAATTCATCACAAGAGAGTAGAGGGGGAGAAACATCATAAGATCCAACTATAATAGCAAAGCTCGCGATACATCAAGATCGTGCCATAAAAAGAACACGAGAGAGAGAGAGAGAGAGAGAGAGAGAGAGAGATCAAACACATAGCTACTGGTACATACCCTCAGCCCCGAGGGTGAACTACTCCCTCCTCGTCATGGATAGTGCCGGGATGATAAAGATGGCCACTGGTGATGGGTTCCCCCTCCGGCAGGGTGCCGGAATGGACTCCCGAGAGGTTTTTGGTGGCTACAGAGGCTTGCGGCGGCGGAAATCCCGATCTATCTTGATATTCGATGTTTTTAGGGTACGTAGGCTTATATAGGAGAAAGAAGTCGGTCGAGAGGTGCTCGAGGGTCCCACGAAACAGGGGGGCCACGCCCTATGGGGGGGGGCGCCCTCCTATCTTGTGGCTGCCTCGAGTATCTTTTGACGTGAACTCCAAGTCTCCAGGATCATATTCTTCCAAAAAATCACGCTGCCGAATGGTTCATTCCGTTTGGACTCCGTTTGATATTCCTTTCCTTCGAAATACTGAAACAGGCAATAAAACAGCAATATGGGTTGGGCCTCCGGTTAATAGGTTAGTCCCAAAAGTAATATAAAAGTGTATAATAAAGCCCATAATCATTCAAAACAGATAATAAAATAGCATGAGTGCTTCATAAATTATAGATACGTTGGAGACGTATCATCCACCACCGGCCGAACCACCGGCCCCAGCGCCGCCTTGCCGCCCAGAAACTACTCCCCGTTGCCGGTCCGCCGCCCCGGCCAGCCCTCTAGGCCCCCCGCCCCCACCCTGAACCCTAAGATAGATAGTGGCATACCTCTCCGACGAGCCCCCGTCCCCACTGCGGGTGGTTCTTCCTTAACTCCGGCGAGCCCCCAACCCCCTGAAAATCAACTGACCCAAAAGTCGATTCAGTTGAATGAAGTGTAGCTAAATCAGAGCAGAGCAACAGCATGAGCGAGGGGGAGAGCAGCAGCAGCAGCGCGAGCGAGAGAACGAGAGCCAGAGCAGCAACGGCTGGGCGAGCGAGCGATCGAGCGAGAGCTGGAGCAGCAGCAGCAGCGCGAGCAAGGAGCGAGAACTGGAGCAGCAGCAGCAGATCCGACTGGTATGGATGTTGCCGCCGAAGGGGCCCCACACTAGGGGAGAGCCGCCATGGAGATGTCGCCTGCGGCGCTGGCTTCAAGGTAGCCGCTCCATGGGGGTGCGGGATGGAGTACCATCAGTGCCGGGAGGTCGAGTTAAGGGTAAGGTGCGATGCGATCAGTGTACAACCTCTTTTGTGGTGCCGAGTAAGCCTCGGCTTTGTCTGAGGGGTTGGTGAGGATGCTGCGGTTCCGGTGGAGTAGGTTAAGGCAACACTGTGGGGATGGATCAGCCGTGATAGAAGAGGCGATCGTCGGAGCAGCTCCTTGGAGGTGGAGGACAGGGCGGCTGAACCAGCGGGACGACGAGACGGACGATGGATCCTCATCCGGGGAGGTGGACGAGGGACGTCAAGCTGTTGCGGTGGACGATGTCGTCGGGGAAGAGGCTCCGATTGGGTAGCGGTGAGGTGGCGGACGAAGGAGGGTGGGGTTTCGCGGCTGGAGCGGAGAGGTTATGGTGGCCTGGGATTTCGAATGGCGAAAAGGAGGCGATGGGAGGGGTGAACCATGACAGCTGGAGGGAGTTTGGCAGCTGGAGGGAATTTTCGCGCGCGTTGTAATTTCGGGATGGAAGGCACGGGTTGTGAGGCGCCAGTTTTGCGAGCACGATATTTGAATTTTCGGGATATAACAAGGCGCGGGTTGAATTTGAGGGACAAGTCTAATGTGTAATATTGTACTTGTACGTACCAAATCAATTCGCACTTCCCTCAACTAAAAAGAAAACGAAAAAAACTATTCACACCACACAAAGAGAGAGTCTTGCCCCGTTTTACTATACAAATGCTATTCAAAGCTACTCCCTCCTTCCATATAAATAGGGCCTAATGCGTTTTTCGATGCTAAGTTTGACCAAATATTAGAGCAATAATATATGACATGCAACTTATACAAAGCACAACGTTAAATTCGTGTGTGAAAGGAGCTTTCAATGATATAATTTTCACATTGTGCATGCCATGTACTATTAATCTTGTAAATAGTCAAAGGCGGTCTTAAAAAAAGCATTACGCCTTATATAGATGGAAGGAGGGAGTATGAATCCATGTTATGCCCAATTAAATTTTTTTGCTTGTTGTATAATGCATGTAACCTACTCACACCAACATTTTAGTGCATTCCAAATGTCTATACTACCGCTGCAATTCAAACTGAATTTGAATTCGTTTCTCTATTTCAATAAGAATCTAATGTCATGATTGTTGCCAACTTCAACCATCATTCGTGTATTACCTTAATAACACACCACATGATTACTATAGAGATAGATATGAACTATGTGTACTACATGAACTCGAATTCTATTTTTTGAATACACTTGATGTTGATTCCAAATAATAGTACATTTGATGTACTAACTATATATTCATAATCTAAACCATGTTTCATATGTACACCGTGTTTATCACACAAAGTATAGTGCGCCTCCCCCTACATAATGACAAGTATTTAGACCTGAGCTACAAAAGCCATACATTAGCCCAAATTATAATCAATGTTCTACATTATGATATCTTCTTCAAGTATCCGTATCCACTTTTTTATAATGAATTATGATCTTTATTCGTCTTTTACTCCTTCACGATCCTCTTCTATTTGTAGCTAGCGAGCGCTAACTTTCTATCATGCATGCACACCCCCCCTCTCACCCACCCTTAGCATCCCCTCCATCGCGCACGTTCGTTATTTCTCTTTAGGTCGTCCACCCGTGGTGTGTGTAGGCTCCCGACTCCTTTCCGGCACACACCGATCGATATACCGCTCTAGCCAAGTGGGCCTACCACAAACACATATATAGTTCCCCTCTTCTCTTCTCACCGTCCAAGCCCCCCTATGTCCAATACGGTTCCACGCAGGTGCACACTCCCGCCTCTCTTTTCATTGATCTCATACTCGCACACTCCTCCCCCTCGACATGGTAGGCCTCTCGCACCACCTCCTAGCCGCACCCCTCTCCCCTGTCTGTCTCTCCAGACCTTATTTGCTTCTAGCACATGCAGGCGTGTATACATACTGATCTCCCTACGTATAGCCAGGTCGACTATAATTCGTTTTCCCAGGCACCGATCACTTACCTCGCTAGTTATGTCTCTCCCTTTCTCGGACACACGACAGTTGATCTTCCTATGTAGTTACGTATGCTTACCACAACCATATCATCTCCCCTCATCATCCTTGCATACCTCCCGACCCGTCTCTCACACGCACGTCCATAGACAGAGAGACATCCCCCGCCCTCTCTTATTGATATTGCACTTGTACCCTCCGTTTGTCTAGCAGGCCACTCCCACCATTTGTGAGACGCTACTCCACCACCAACCCTCCGACGCTCTACGTTTGTCTTTCTCCCAACCATATTCCTCTGCTACACATATACATGGATGCTGATCGATCTCCCTCAATACATAGCTAGGTCTCTCTCCTTCCCCACACATATACTAGTCGATCGGTCTCTGCCCCCTCGCCCCCCACACACACACCGATAGTCGAAGGTTGTAGGTAGGTATCCATGCCACGAAGAAAAACTGCACCTCTGCCCTTTCAAATTCCAGTAGGCCAGCCGCCCTGTATCTTTAACATGGGCAAACACAAATTCGATGGCACTCTTTATCAATCGCGCAGCCACACACTTCATCCCTGTTTTCAATTCTATCGATATCTCACGTCCATGACTCCATTTCACACACATTGCATATGTTACGTTTTTCTGTTTGAGATATCATCAACACATTGCCTCTGTTTCACACAAACCATCTCTCTCACACCCACCCATGTACATACCTGCACCTAAAGAAGAGGTGCACGCAGGACGCACGTACTCACGTCTCGTTCCCGGCCACACCCGCGCAGGTACACGGTGGAGTTCATTTCTGTATGAAAAGGCAGCCCACGTGATAATTTGACGCGTGTAGCAGTTGTTTACTCGAAGGAGGGTTGGGTACCACTCCAAGATGGAACAAAGTTCGACTTGACGTGTTAGTATTAAATAAAGTTATATATTCCTCAATGGCACGTACAGAATATAAAACGATTGCCGTGGGGAAAATGGAAAAATGGGTTTGTCTCTCGTCACACCATCTCACACATGGTGGCGGTGGCCTCTCTCTCTCAGCGTTCGTCAGTGATCCGGCTGCATCCCGTCGCCAGTGGAAACGGAGGATGTGCATCGTCTCTCCGTTCGACGGCGTTGAGGCAGCACAGCCTGAGCTACGGTACCCGCCGTTCTCTCTGACCAAGCTCCGGTACAGCTTCCTCCGGCCTTGCTCCATTGCACATCTTCCCACGTTGCTGCATGTGGATCTTCTTTAGTTGTTTGTTTAAATTGTATCTCGGCCGGCGTACTTTCCATCTACAATCTTGTCCTCAAACCATTTTTGATAAACCACCATGTGCTATCTTTCCCTTATTACATGGAATATGCTTCTTTTTTGTCGGCTTATGTGTCTTCAACTCGTGTTATTGGGCAGTAATTGTTTCCTTTCTACCTCCTTTTGCAACCAGGGCTATCCATTTTCACCTCGTTGCTATTGCAACCTTTTGGTGAACTGCACAAATCACTTTTTTCTTAAGAGTGTTTTGTGCAGTTCCGCCAAAATGTCACACGGGCAACATTTTTACATTTCTGTGGGACTGTAGAAAGGGAGATTGGTTTTGCTATCCTCCTCATCCAACTCCGTGCCTAATCTTCTCCAACAATAAGGTAGTCCTAAAGAGAGATCGTAGAGGTGATCGACTTTTATTTGAGTGTGTTATGTTTCATCATCTAGTTCCACTATTATTGTAATCACACTGACTGGATATCTTTGCAAACATGGATGGTCCGCTCGATTTTAGTGGAGCTGCACAAAATGATCGGAGTGTGGTGTCCTCCATACACCTATTTTTTTACTACAGAGCTAGGTGAAACTAGCTGCCAAGCAATGAACACCGTTCCAAGGAAATGGAGCCATGCCTACGAACCGCATCGATCAATTATATATCTTTCTTTATTTGTACACCATCTCATAACTTTGTCTTCAGTTCTGATGTGAATATTGGCGCTGATCTGCGAACCATTGAGATGCATTATCCATGGTAGACATGGTAGTTTCATTTGTATTTGATGGAATGTTGTAATGAGATAATCTCGAGGCAAGACACATGAATCCTAAGTTGAAACCTTTTTTTTCCTGCGGGAACGAAAGTTGAAACCTTCATAGCATCACACTACAATTAAAATTATGCATACATATAAACAAATCCTGAAGGATTGATAGCAATGCTAGAAACAATTCAACTTTGTTTCGCCGACATGTTGGACATCCTTCATCCAGCTCCACCTGCCATGCAACAATATTGAGTGCACAACACAACTGCAGGGAAAGATTCACCCCGGTCATTGCGCCACAGTAGTAATGACTAGTGAACAGTCAAATCACAGAGCCCCACCTTTGCCATAGTAAGTTGCTCGGACGAAGCAACCATCATTTCTCTGTTCCTTGAATCTGTTGTGTCGGTGGAAAACGACACCTATGGGATCACTGGAATCTCTACTACGGTCGATGGGCGCGAGGTTGTGGAAAGAGCGGGTCTATGAGTCAGCACAAAGATCGTTCACCCAGGTTCGGGCCGCAAGGATGCGTAATACCCTAGTCCTGCTTTGGTGTATATTTGAGTGTTCTTCAGTTCTTAAACAAGCTACGACACGTGGCTTGTTCAAAAGATCCGAATCCCCTCTCAGCATGCCGCGGACCTCCTTTTATAGTTCAAAGGGGACGCCATAGTGGCACACAGGAGGTGGAAAGTGTATACAGTGTACAAGCTTACTTAGGTGTCCTCTTGCTTTATAGGGGATGGCAACGAAGCCCGTCCCATCCCTCGCCGCTTCGCCTTGCTTCGACACGCGTCCAGGCCAACAAGGCGTGCAACACGTAAGCTGGCAGGCTGCTGAGCTGGTGTGGTGGCAGGGTCTTCACGAAGATCTCCATGCCACCACGCAGGTGCTTGACTGGTTGGCTTAGGAGCCACATACTGCCATGTGGGTACTTGCTTAATTGATGGGTCGGTTGCTGAGCCGGGTCGGCGATGGGGCGGCAAAGCCTTGCCATGGTCTTGCTAATATTCCTGGCAAGGGTCTTGCCGAGGCCTTGCGAGCGCCCTCGGCAGGAGTCTTGCCGGGGCCTCGTGGGTATCTTTGGCAGGAGCCTTGCCGGGGCCTCATGGCCATCCTTGGCAAGGAGCCTCGCTATTGTTTTGTCTTCTGATTCTTATCTAGGCCTCGCAGGCCCTTTGACATCACAAAGATCTACATGCCACTATGCAGGCCCCCTTCCCGAGCTTTGGTTCCAATGTTGTCGATGGTGTCAGAACTCTCAGGCTCAAGGTTGGTGGCCTTGGTGGCGTTGGGTAAGTTGCCCCGGCCAGGCTCTTTCTGGGGCTGCGTAGGCCTCCCTGACAAGGGTCTTGCCGGGGGAAGCCCATCTTGTCGCTTTACCTTTTGCGCCCCTGGTTTGAGCGCAGCTTCGGTAGTATTGTACTTTTGCTTCCTTCCTCTGCCCTGTTGAGCATGGCCACAGGTGCGGCTTTGACTGCCCGTGCACAAGTAAAGGGGTACAAAGAGGGCCCCTACTTTTGTACACCGACAGGAGCCCCCGGGCCTGGGCCACACATAAGCATGATGTGTTGTTGGGCTAGGCCCAGAACGGTGTGCGGGCATGCGTGGCAGAGTTTTACCGCAGTAATTCCATCGCCAGTTGCGCTTCCCCACAACCCACATCGAATGCGTGATGTGGGGGTCGTTCGTGCGGTGACCGCAGCATGCTTGCGTCACCCTGTGGTTAATAGTAAAGAGGCGGTCCGCGTCCTCCCCATAAAAACAGAGGAAGGCACAGGAGTGCGGCTTGTTTACTAAGTGGACTCGTGTCGTGGCCATTATGGCACCCGCACCCCACGATCATGGGGCGTGAAATGGCCATTCCACTTGCCATCTGAATCTTGGCTCGCCTGCCACGTGTCCTCCATGCCTTAGGGAGGGCAGGCGATGAACAAAGAGGGTACGGGCTTTAATGCCGGGGCGGGGGGCCGCCCGCCGCCGATTGGAGCAGTGGGTTGGTCCTGTCTCCTAGCGCCCCCTGCGGCTGGATTGGTTGATTGGGGTGGTCGCCTTCAGGCTCGCTCGACCTCGTCTCGCTTTAAAAATGGGAGAGGGACAACGTCTTCCCGCATCCGTCTTCTCCCAGTCTGGTCTCTTTCCTTCCCTTGTCATGGTGAGAGGGCGCGGTCGTGGACGTCCCTCTATGGAGGCGACTAGGTCTTCCTCTCGCCAAAGAGCTGTGGTGGTTAAGGAAGAGCCAGACGCCCAAGGTGAAAGCCACGCTCAGGGCGGAGGCGCCGGATGGGGCCGCGGTCGGCGAGGCGGTCGAGGCAGAGGTGGGCGTGGAAGGAGGACACCCGCGTTGCCACCGTCTTCGTCGCCATCTCCTCCACCATCTCCTCCTACTTCATCGAGCAGCCATGTCGGACACGGTGCTGGAGTTCATCCTGCAGTTGTGCGAGCCGACGCGCAGCCGCCTTCGTCTTCCCAAGGCGTTTGTGAGGGTGCTGGAGATTGACCAGCCACCGAGGTTGAGGCTTCACATGAAGGGGTGTTGCAATGGCGACGTGTGGGCGAAGACAAGGTTCCTCGTCCCTCATGTGATGCTCCTCCGTCGGGGTTGTAAAACCTTCGCACGCGCCCACTACTTGATGAAGGGGCACGTTCTCCACTTCAAATTAGTGGAGACCGATTTGCTCTTCGTCAAGGTCTTTGGGCGCTCGGGAATCAGGTTAGGGTGCTGCACGGTGAGCTCGTCCGACGATGAAAGCTCCCCCTCGAGCGATAGCGACGAGGAGGACACTGGTGGGGAAGACGATGAGGACGGGTCTGACTAGGCGACAGACACACTGTCCTCGGGCGACGCTAGCAGCACCATCATCTGCACCTGGTCTTTCCCTCGGCACAGCGATTTTCCGGGGGCGGGGCCAGCTCCTTGAACTTCTCGGCGTCACCTCCTTGGGCGGCTGGTGTGGGAAGGCCGGAGAAGACGAAGAAGGCGGGTCGTGGGCCGTCAAGCAGGAGTACGATGGCACCGATGCCTTTGTCTCGTATTGCCGGCCCGCTGCCTCATCTTTCGGCTCTTCTCCCGGCACCATCATCGCCAGCCCCCTTCCGGACAGCTACCGGGATGTTCTCTTGGTGTCTTCTGCTGCTCGTACCTCACCTAGGCACTCCTTTTGCCCTCCCGCCATCTTGTTCCATTTCCTGGGGAGAGGGACAAGAATAATCTCTTTTTAGTTTTTAAGCCTATGGGCACTTGTCAGATTTAAACCTTGTAATCCCCTTGCTCATGTTTACATTCCATATGAACTGTACCTATATGGGACGCATTAATGAGAAAAGGGTGCTTGTCGGGTTCTTTGTGAGTGAGCGAAGGCCATGCCAAGGAATGGATCCTTGTTATTTTTAAGATAAACATTGTCGCCTGGCAACAGGCCTTGCCGTCCCCTTACTTCATTCGACCATACTCACGCTTTTGGCGGAGGCAGGGGCGAAGTAGGGTTAGGCCCTTCGTTTGCTTCCTTGTCACCGCGACTACAACCAAGTTCCGACCTAGGGAATAATTCTTGGGTACAGGAAAAGGGGAGCACGGTGGCCTAGGAATTAAACGAGGTTTCATACGTCCTAATTCCATACGGAAATGCACAACAGGGGATAAAGGACTTATCTGAATTTGCAGCCCCTCGGCAACCTTGGCTTGCTGCGGTTGGACCCTTGTGTGTGCAGCCCCCGGCAACCTTGGCTTGCAGGGGCCGAAGCGCCAGCTTGTTCTTTTCCTTCCAAATAGCTCAGCAGAAATGTCCATGTACCCAGCAAACCAAAGAGGACGGAAAGGAACAGAGAGATGCAACCTCAACCTCTATGCTAGGGGTTAGTCACCGCTAAGCACTATCAACCCTAACCGTGGGAGAGACTCAACCTAGCATGCATGCTATAACTTAGGGCGCCAGCGATTCATTTATTTATGCTCAGGGTCTGTGCCTGGCTTTGTACAGAGTGTTACATGCCTTGCCGGCAAGGCCTGTACAAAAGGTGGTCTGCCGGGGGCCCCGACAACCGCGCCTTCTAGGTAAAACTTGCGAAGATGTTTGACGTTCAGTAGTTGCCCATTGGAATGGCATCTTCGATCTCCAGGCGGACTGCGCCGGGCCTGGTGACTCATATTACCCGATAAGGGCCTTCCCACTTTGGCGTCAACTTGTTGGAATTCTTGGCCGATTGAACGCGCTGAAGAACAAGGTCACCTTCCTCACAACCGCCCGAAGACGATCTTCCTCGAGGAGCGTTGCATCATCTTGCCACAATCACTCTTGCTCAAGCTCATCATAAGTGAGCACTCGAGGTGACCCATATGTGAGTTCCGTGGGGAGAACTTCCTGTGCCCCGTATACTAGGGCAAAGGGTGTCTGGCCAGTGGCTCGATTTGGCGTCATTCTGATCGACCAAAGAACCGCCGGCAACTCATCAATCCAGCACCTTCCGCTCTTGTGTAGCCTGTCAAAAGTCTTTGCCCTCAGGCCTCGCAGTACTTCAGCATTTGCCCTCTCCGCCTGGCCGTTGCTCCGTGGGTGCAC
Source organism: Triticum dicoccoides (assembly GCF_002162155.2). Lineage (NCBI taxonomy): Eukaryota > Viridiplantae > Streptophyta > Magnoliopsida > Poales > Poaceae > Triticum > Triticum dicoccoides. The sequence continues at coordinate 292,477,476 of NC_041381.1, forward strand.
CACGGAAGCGAAATAGACCTTGCTGCCGAGGTCTTGGATGTATTGCATGAAGGTGTGGCTCCTGAACTGCGTGCCATTGTCAGTGATGACTCTGTTTGGCACACCAAAACGGCAGACTAGCCCCTTGAAGAATTTGATGGCTGACGGCGCTCTCACCTTCCTCACTGCTTCCACCTCTGGCCACTTTTTGAACTTGTCGATGGCAACGTACAAGTACTCAAAGCCCCCGACAGTGCGGGGGAAAGGGCCCAGTATCTCGAGCCCCCAGACCGAAAATGTCCAGGAGAGAGGGATTGTTTGAAGGGCTTGAGCTGGCTGATTAAGCTTCTTTGAATGGAACTGACACGCTTCACACTTGGTTACTAGTGCTGTTGCATCCTGGAGGGTAGTGGGCCAGACGAAACCTTGCTAGAAAGCTTTGCCGACAGGGGCCCTCAACCCTATGTGGGAGCCACATATGCCTCCATGTATTTCTGCCAACAGCTCCAGTCCTTCCTCCCGGGGAATGCACTTCAATTTCACACCGTTTGGTCTTTTTCTGTATAGAACACTGTCAACGAACTGATATATGGCAGACCGACGGACTACTTTCTCCGCTTCTTCCTGCTCCTCAGGAAGCTCCCGTGTTTGGAGGAAACAATTGGTATGTTGTGCCCATGCCGGAGCCTGGGGCTCGACGGCAAGGACTAAAGGTATTTCCTCTACCATGGGAGTGGTTGTCTCTACGGCCAGGGCTTGACGCCCTGTCGGAGTTGGTTGCCCCATGGTAGGCTCAGTGTCCACGACAACATCTTTGCCAGCAACTCCTGGGAGATTGGTGGGAAAGTACTTGCCGGGGCCTGATTTCCTTCGCTTGTTCTGCTGTGTCAATGGTTCAATGGATGGCTGAGTTAACCGAAGCACAAAAGTACCTGGTTCCATAGGTAGTTTGAAGGCAACATGCTTCGACAGGTAGTCGGTGATGTCGTTCTCCACTCTGGGAATATGCTATGCCTATATACCGTCAAAATGCTCCTCCAGCTTCCTCACCTCATCTACGTAGGCCTCCATCAACGGGCTTGCATAATCCTTGTTGACTTGCTTGAAGACAAGCTGTGAATCACCCCTGGCGATGAGTTTCTTGATCCCGAGGTCTGCAGCGATACTGAGACCGGCAAGCAACCCCTCTTATTTAGCAGTGTTGTTCGTTAACATCTCCCTGGGAAAGTGCATCAGGATTACATACTTGAGGTGCTCTCCGGTGGGTGCGACGAGAAGCGCACAAGCACCGGCGCCTTGCAGAGAGAAAGCCCCGCAAAGTACATAATCCAGTTGCGACTTGTTTCCTTGCCGGGAAGAGTGGTCTCCTGGATCTCTTCGTCAGGCGTCGAGATCCACTCTGCAATGAACTCTGCCAAGACTCTGCTCTGGATCGTCGAAGTACTTTCAAACTTCAAACCAAAGCTCGACAGCTCCAAGGCCCATTCACAATCCTCCCGGTTGCGTCCGGGTTATGTAGTATCCGTTGCAACGGGAGGCGGGTGACGACGGTGATCTCGTGCGCTTGGAAGTAATGATGCAGCTTCCTCGAGGCCATAAGGAGTCCGAACAACAATTTTTGCACACCGGAGTACCTTGACCTATCCCCCTACAAGAGGGAGCTGACAAAGTAAACCGGGTGTTGCATCATCTTCTTCTTCTGCACCACTTCATTTGGTTGCGCGGGCCCTGTCCCGCCGGTGTCAGACCCTGCCGGGGGTCTCGCCTTGCCGGTACCAGGCCTTGCCGGGGGGAGCTCTGGCTCGCCATCCGCCAGTCCTGCTGTTGCCATTGCCCCTTCGTCAACCTCCCACCGCGCCACTAGCGCGGCGCTGACCACTTGATTCGTTGCTGCTAGAGACAGTAGCAGCGGCTCTTGTGGTTTAGGCGCAACTAGTATCGATGTGGAGGAGAGGTATTTCTTCAAATCTTGTAGCGCTACCTCGGCCTCTGGGGTCTATTCCATTGGGCCCGCCTTTTTCAAAATTTTGAAAAAGGGAAGGGCACGCTCAGTAGACTTGGAGATGAATCTGCTCATGGCGGCAACGCAGCCAGTGAGCCGACGCACATCCTTGATATGCCTAGGCGCCTTAGTTTGCTCAATGGCCTTGGTCTTGTCTGGATTTGCCTCAATCCCACACTATGACACAAAGAACCTGAGAAGTTTGCTGGACGGAATGCCGAAGACACAGTTCTCAGGGTTCAGCTTGAGGTTGATCTTGTGCAAATTTGCAAACGTCTCTTCCAAATCTTGTACGAGTGTTGCCTTGTCCTTGGTTTTGACCAGTATGTCATCCATATAAGCTTCCATATTTCTATGTAGCTGGAGCTCAAAACCAATTTGGACTGCTCTTGCAAACGTTGAGCCAGCACTCTTCAACTCGAAAGGTATCCGTCAAAAGCAATACACACCACACGGGGTGATGAATGTTGTCTTCTCTTCATCTTCTCTCGTCATGAAAATCTGGTGGTATCCTGAGTTGGCATCAAGGAATGATAACATGTCACACCCAGCCATGGAGTCAACAATCTGGTCAATGCGTGACAATGGGAAAGGGTCTTTTGGACAGGCCTTATTGATATCTGTGTAATCAATACACAGCCTCCACTTCCCATTTGCCTTGCGCACCACCACCGGATTGGACAACCACGTCGGATGGAGTACTCCTCTCACCAATCCTGCCGCTTCCAGCTTCCTTATCTCTTCTGTGATGAACTCCTGCCTTTCCAAAGCTTGCTTCCTGACCTTCTGCTTGACGGGTCACGCATGAGGGAAGACAGCAAGATGGTACTCAATCACCTCCCTGGGAACGCCGTTGATGTCGGATGCTTGCCATGCAAACACATCGACATTCGCCCGCAGGAAAGTGACGAGAGCGCCTTCCTGTTTGCTATCAAGGGTGGAGCTTATGGGGAAAGCCCCTCCCGTGCCATCCTCTTTAACGAACACCTTCTTGGTCTCTGGTGGTGCAGCTCTGGATTTCTTGCTCTTGCCGGTGGAGCTCTCTGGCACGTCCTCGACCGGAGCACAACACTCCAAAGAGGTGCGCTTGCCGGAGTGGGTGCGAGAGGTCCTGCCGGTATTCTTCCCTTCCGGGGCTTCGGCGGTAGGAGCAAGTGCCTTGGCAGCAGTCGCCGCAACTGCTTCCCGATAGAGTTGGTCAGCGCAGATAAGCACGTCCTTCTTGTCGTAGTGGACGGTGATGATGGTCATCGGCCCAGGCATCTTCAGTGTGTTGTAGGCGTAATGTGACGCCGCCATGAACTTTGCTAGTGCCAGGTGGCCGAGTATCCCGTTGTAGGGAAAGGGGATCTCGGCTACATCGAAGACAATCCTCTCCGTCCTATAGTTAAACTCTCCTCCAAACGTCACGGGTAGCGTGACCTTACCTTTCGGCTGACTCCTTCCCGGGTTGACCCCTTGAAACGTGCCCGTCTCTTTGATGTCTCCATCAGGAATCTGCAGCCTTTTGATCACAAAAGGCGAGATCAAGTTCAGACCGGCCCCGCCGTCAACTAGCATCTTCGTCAGCTTGAGGTTGCGTATCGTTGATGAAACCAACAACGGCAGACACCCGACCGCAGTTGTGCGATCAGGGTGGTCCTCGGTGTCAAAAATGATAGGCGTGCTAGACCACTTTAGTGGCTTCTGAGTGTCGAATGATGGCTCTGCCGCTGCGATCTCACACGCCCACCGCTTGAGCTGGCGGTGAGATGTGTGCAGGGAGGCGCCACCATCGATGCACATGGCCTCTGTAGCTTTCTGAAACTCATGCTAGCCGGACTCATTGTCCTTGTTTCGATCATGGTCTTCCTGCTTCTTGTCGTGGTCCCTGGCGGGCCTCTCTTGCTAGTTATCCTTGTCGCGGCGGCCTCCTTGGCCGCCATGCTTCTTGCCGGATCCTTCGGCACCGTCCTGACCCTTCTCCTTGTCCCGCCTCTCATACTCAGCTTTTTGCTTCTCAGCAAGAAGCTCAACTTGTCGGCAGTTCTAGAGGTCGTGGCCCTTGGTGCGGTGGATCTTGCAGTAGCGCTTGTCGGAGCTTCCTGGCTTGTCGGCGGTCGCCAAAGCCCGGCAAGCGGCGCACCTGGCAATTTCCTTGCCGGGATCATTTGCCTTGGCCTTCTTGGCAGCGCCGGTGTCGTCGGATCCCTCTACAGCAAGCACGGCCTTGCCCTTGCGCTTTCTATTGCGGCGTCGGCCCTTCTTTGTCGAAGCAGTGGTGTCTTCGTCCGTGGAGTCAGTTTCCGCACCAGCGTCCTCGCCGGGGTACTTCCTCCCCTCTTTAGCTCGAGCGCACCTATCAGCGAGAACATAAAGTTCGGCCACATCTTTGATCTTGTTCATCGCCAGCTCTTCATGCACCTTGCGGTTGCACACATTCTGATCGAATGCGCTAATCACGGCAGCGGGGTGAACGTCTGGGATTTGTACTGCTCCTGACTGAACCTCTGTATGTACTTGCACATGTTTTCACCTTCCTTCTAGGGGATGATATGCAGATCCTTGGCTGGCCATGAGCTTGATGGCCCCTAGTGAAGGTGCCAACGAACTCATGACACAAATCCGACCAAGAATAAATGGAATCCACTGAAAAGTGCATCAACCATGACATGACATTAGGCTTAAGTGCCAACTTGAAGTAATTGGCAAGCACCTTGTCGTCGCGGACTCCAGCAGCTTGCATCGTGATGGTGTAGATGCTGAGGAACTCCGACGGGTGAGTCTTGCCGTTGTACTTCTTGCCAATGTCGGGCTTGAACATGCGGTGGGAGGGCCATTGGACCTACCACAACTCACGGGTAAATGCTGGGCAACCCACCTCATAGGGTAGGCCAACATATCCTCCCGGTGCCGGGTGGTCCATAGTGGGCCCTGCCTGTCGGCGTTCTGGGAACGGGGGTCCCCAGAGCGTGTAGCCTATGGTGTGGCTCGAGAGGTGGCCCTGTATGGCCCATCTTCATCAACGCAAGACTCAAGACCCTCGCGAGGGGCCAAGCCTCACGGGGCGGACGACACGAGGCTTCCTCAGGAACGGAATCGCCAGGCAGGCTCGCGAGGAGGCAGAGAGATCAAGGCAGGGGTACCTCGCGAGGTGCTCATGACGCAAGCCGTGACAAACGAGACGAGGCGGGCGCCAGGCGGGCGCCGACCCGCGCAGTGTCCTTGTTTCCTCTTTGGTGCAAAGGGGGCAAGCATAGGCGTGGAGTACCGAGGCATCAGGCAAAGGTTGCCATTTCAATGCAACGAGACCAAGACCGTGGAGCCCAAGACAACGTCATCTCCAGTGCCTTTGGCAACCGAAGACCAACTTTAGTCAGGATAACTTGTACTAGATGTTCCCCCTCAACATGGCCGTTGTTGGCGCCCTTCCTGTTCAATATTTGGGAAGAGGACCAGGGCCTCTATAAATAGGGCTAGCCACCACAGAAGAGGGGGCATCTCATCGAGTCCTCATCAGATCCATAGGCGGACGAATCACCCAAGTAGTTCATCGCACCAGCTCAAGAACACCTCTCGTGAGGCTGTTCATCCTTGTACTATTCATCATCAGCCCACGAGGCAATCCACCACACCACACACTGGAGTAGGGTATTACACTACAACGGTGGCCCGAACCAGTATAAATCTTGTGTCCCTCGTGTTGTTCATTGTTTTAGCTTAGATTCTCGCGAGGTGATTAGACGCGGATAGGTAGGGGGAAGATCTTCGCGCGCACCCCAGAGTTTGAACCTTAAGGGTCTGTCGGAACCCAACATCCGACATTTGGCGCGCCAGGTAGGGGTGCGCCGGAATCTTTCTTCCGTTGTTTCGTGTTCGATCTTCTGTTGTGTCCATGGCTGACGCTCGCCGGGCTCGTGCAGAGCGTCGGGCTGCACTCACCGCCCGCGTCGCCCAGACGGATCCAGTCGGTGGGTGTCCCCGTCGTTCCACGTCGCCTGCAGCCAAAGCCGCCACCGGCCCGGTGGAGAATGAGCAGCAGGCCCCATTGCTGCATCCTTTAGTGCAGCGGGAGGGCCGCACCGCCACCCCGTCGCTGACTCTAGCTGGTTCGTCATCCCACGCCCGTCACGCCCCCACGGACGCGGACGCTGCATTGCTCCTGGCGCGTGAGCTCCTGCACTACTGTCTCTTCAACAACCTCTACAAGGAGTGGCTCGCTCGCATCACCGAGCTCATTAGCACCACAGGGGGCTCCCCTGCGCCGTCCCTCTCGTTGCCTCACCCTCCGTCCTGCACGGGTGGTGCGGCCCAAGAGGTGCCTCCGCCACCTCCTCCCCAAGAAGGCTCCCTGGCTCCAAGGCGCGCGGCCCCAGGACGAGATCCACCGCATCCGGCGCTCGCGTGCCAAGAAAGGAGCTGCCAAGAAATCCCTCATCCCCAAGAAGGTGCTCGTGTGCTCCCGGCACCGGTGCGCCATGACCGCATTCCTGCGCCAGCACGTCAAGACCCCGCTCTGCTCCAGGCAGCAGCGCGCGGGAATCCCTAGGAGCAAGCCCCGCATCAGCAGAGAGATCTGGTGCCCACTGCAGGCTGCCGCGCCTTCACCACCGAGCTACGCAGTGTCGCCTGGCCGGGCAAGTTCAAACCTGACCCGCCCCCTCGCTACGACGGCACTGCCGACCCCGCGGAGTTCCTACAGCTCTACGAGCTAGGCATCAAAGCCGCCAACGGGGACGAAAAGGTTAAGGTGAACTGGTTTCCCGTGGCACTCAAGGACGGTGCCCGCACCTGGCTCCTGAACCTGCCTCCTGGCACGATCTCCTCCTGGGACAAGATGCGCACTCGCTTTATCGCCAACTTCCAGGGCACTCGCGACCGTCCGCCGGCCATGGGCGACCTGTGCCGCATCAAGCAACAACACGAAGAGACCTTGCAGAAGTACATCCAGCGCTTCAACAACGCTCGCCTCAAGATTCCCAAGGTGACCGAGGAGGTCATCATCTCGGCATTCTCTGATGGCGTCCATGATGTTATGATGAAGGAGGAGCTGGCGATCCACAAAGATTGTGTACGTCTCTGGAGTTGTTCAACCTGGCGACCAAGTGCGCAAGGGCTGAGGAGTGAGGCCTTTCCCTTCTCGAGCTCCCAGCAGCAGACCCAGAAGAGAAGAAAGTCAAGGCCAAGGATGTGAACCGCAAGGGAGCAGCAGTGCTCGCAGCAGAGCCGGACATGAAGCACAACAGGGATCAGCCGGAGTCGTCCAAGGGCAGCCGGTACTGTGTGTACCACGATCTCCATACCCACAACACCAAGGAATGCCAAGAGCTCAGGGCCGTGCAAGAAGGTCGTGTCGGTCGACGCCCCGAGCGCAACGATCGAGGCTACGGCCGAGGCGGAGCAAGAGGTGGAATAAGATGGGACGACCGTGGTCCTCGCCAAGGGTGGCGTGACCGGCCTCATGAGGACCGCTGGCAGGACCAGCCTCACGAGGGGGCTTGGAGAGATCAGCCTCGTGAGGATCGCCCGCAAGGCAACGCAGGACTTCCTGCTCTGCCACCACCACCAAGAAGGAATGACGACCATCATCAGGAAGAGGGGGCTGGGGGCTTCCAGGAGCCGCGTGCAATCGCTTGCATCTTGGGCGGTGCCCAGGCCCCAGCCTCTCAACACATCTTCAAGCAGTTTGCTCGCGAGGTGAATGCAGTCCTCCCGAAGCATGAGGCCACGCGCCCTCTCAAGTGGTCTGCGTGCGCCATCACGTTCAGCTCAGCGGATCATCTCAAATGCGCGGCAATGGCCGGTGTCCTCCCGATGCCCTGTTCCCCCATCATCAGCAATGTGCAAGTCACCAGGACCCTCATCGACGGTGGGGCAGGGCTCAACGTCCTATCCGTCGAGACGTTCAACAATCTCCAAGTGCCATACGATCAGCTTCAACCAACCAAGCCCTTCTCAGGAGTCACTGATGGTTCCACTGTCCCGATAGGGCAGGTCCGCCTCCCTGTCACCTTTGGACAGCGCAAGAACTACCATACCGAGCTCATTAACTTTGACGTCGCCCACATTCGCCTGCCATATAATGCCATCCTCGGGTACCCCGCCCTGGCCAAGTTTATGGCAGTGGATCACCATGGCTACATCGTCCTCAAGATGCCAGGAAGTGGCGGAGTCATCATGGTCCCCTGCGAAAAGAAGGATGCAGTGTGCTCTCTCGAGCGCACCTTCCAAGCCGCGTCAATCGAGGACCCAAACAGCAAGAGTATAAACCTTCCTGAAGCAGCTCCCAAGAAGAAGAAGACATCACCTGGCTCAAGGCCTCAGGAGGCAGGCACCTCTGGAGGCGCCACATCCAGACATGCGCCCATCTAAGGGCCGCCACACTCCATCGCGTAGGAAGGCGCACCCGGCGCCCTCCTTGGGCAAGGCTCGAGGGCTCTCTCCTGGGGAGCCACTGACTTTGCCAAGATCACGAGGGAGGCGCTCGGGTACCACTTGGATGCATGCTTCACAGCACGTTTCCCTCAGGAAAGCATAAGGCAATGAGGACCCAAGCCTCAAGAGTTCATCACCAAGGTTGCTCAGACGTTGCAGGAATCAATAGTCATGCGCGGCCACCGCCGCCTGCCCAGCGTGGCTCCCCATCCAGGCGAGCATGGCAGGTTGCGCATCTGCATCGACTACCTAGGGCTCAATCGAGTCGCATCTCATGAGTGCTTCTGGCCTTCGCACGTAGGGCATTGCGAGGGCCCACCCCACAACTACATTCGCATGCCCTTCGGCCTGCCGAATGTAGCTGCTGCTCGCCAGCGCCTGATGAGAAGCATTCTGGAAGCTCAGGTGGCCAAGCATCACGCGCTCCTGGAGGAATTGGAGGTGGACTTCGCCGAGCCGCCCGGTCCTCTTGAGCCCCCCGAGGCTCGGAGCCCCGAGGGCTAGTGAGGACTGGATTCTTCACCATGCATCGTCAGCTACTCCGACACTCGCTCTGCAATGGTATCAGGTGACTTCTCTCAAGTTTCATTTTGGCTGGGAGCTGTAGCGACCCGACCCGAATGGATCAAGTCTCTGTGCTTTCGTGTCATCCCTGGATCGGTATGCTGACACACACAGTACTCGAAGGATTTATAACAGAGGTAAATCACATGTATAAAGTAACGTAAAAACTATTACCTCAATCCAAAATATAGCGGAAGCAAGAAGGTTGTGGGTTCCCATCAACACCAACGGCAAAGTTGAGTATAGGAAATCGTAACCCTAACGTACCACTTACTCGTCGTCTGAAAAGTATGCAACATGAAAAGTTGCAGCCCGAAAACGGGTCAGCACGTGGAATATGCTGGCAATGTAACACATAGAGAGTAATGAAAGAATAGGCTATACTACATGCATATATGGCTGGTGGAAAGCTCTATGGTTACAGTTTTGCGAAAAAGCCAATTTTTGCCTACATCAAAGGAATAATTTTGTTTAACTATCATGGTGGTTGTTAAACATTGAGAATGGTTGACAGCATCCTCAATCCCAATTTAAAAATACTCATTAAAACCCAATAGCTTTTATTAGAGGTAACATGTTGAGATTCACAAAGATATTCAAGTACTAGATACTCAAAATGTCCATAACCGGGGACACGGCTAATCATGATTAGTTTGTTACTCTGCAGAGGTTTGCGCACTTTTCCCACAAGACTCGATCGCCTCCGTTTGGTTTCTCGCACTACATGGTGTTTGAGAAGACGGATGACCGAGACATAGTCTTTCAGAAGCGCTAGCACCTTACATGTGGGGTAAACCGGTACACCTACATCCCCTACATCTGCTAGTCTACCCCGTAAGAGTTCGCACAACTTAATCAACTATGCTAGAGCCCATAGTAGCATGTGGCTGCACACGGAAGTTTCTAGCATGAAAGATCTTATGATCCCTTTGAGCCTGGGTGGCGGTCCAAAATAAAAACAGACAAGTCCTGATAGACATCAGGTGCCTCAATCCACCCAGATGTGTGTTTAAGTTGCCACCTTAGATAAACCATTAAAATTATCAATCTCACATCTGTCATGGATATCACTCACCCAATCCACGTCTACTAGCATAGCATAGCATAATAAGCAAACGTAGAAGTAACTCCCAAGGTTTCATAAGTAACAGGTAATAGGTACTACCTCTTCTACTTCCCATCCCACAATTTAATTAGATCCTAGCAATACAAGTGTTTGAGGGTTTGATCTAATGCAATAAAACTGGGTAGTAGGAAAGATATGATCAAGTGTTACTTGCCTGCAATGTTGATGAAGATGATTCGCACTCAAAACTCTTGATAGATCTAATCGTCACACTCCGGTCAATCTATCGTAAGCAAACAATAGTAACCACACAATAAGTACTCATCTAATGCACAGGGAAAAATCGAACAAGAGAACGAACCAGAAAGTTCAACTTAAGAACTCCGGTTGCAAAGAAAGAACGAGCCGAACAAACGACGAAAAACAAACGGCGGAAGAAAACAACTCGGTTCTAGCAAGTTGAATCTAGGTCAAAATTTTACTGTAGCAAAAGCTTGTTCAAGTTGATTAGACGAAACGGCGGTTTCGAGATGAAACTCCAGGCGCTTGAATCACCTGATTCCGATAAACGAGCGAGAAGATAAACTAGAACGAAGATCGGATCTGAGATCGCGATCGCGGAATAAATCCGACGAGAAGAAAAAGAAGAACGGTTATACGAACAGACGTCGTTAACCGGGAAATAATCGGTGATCACGTTCGTTGAGACGAACGGTCCGAAAGAAGAACGAAAACCAATCTAGGGTTTTCGGAAAAGAGATCGAAACGAAAAACCGATCTAGAACACCGGAACGGTTTAGCGAAAAATCGGAAAGAAAACGAATCGGTAGAGAAGAAAAGAATCGGAACGGTTTATAAGAAAAACCGAACCGAGGGAAAGAAGAGACGCGGCGCGGTACCTCCAGCGAACGGCGGCGATGGCGGCGTTGACGCAGGGCGGCGGCGGCGCGGTGACGCATGGTGGCGGTGGCGGCACTAGGGCGCGGGGTTGGGCGGCGTTGACGCGGCGGCGATGCACAAGGGCGGCGTTGACGCGGGTGAGAGGCGCGGGGTGAGGCGCGGCTTGGGTGGTGCGGCGGCGCGGCGTGGGTGTGGCGGCGCGGCGTGGGTGTGGCGGCGCGGCG
>NC_041381.1:292489171-292494552 GCF_002162155.2 Triticum dicoccoides
AAACTCTCAAATATGAAAATAACGAAATCTCCAACTCTCTCCAAGGGTCCTTGAGTTGCGTGAAATTTCTAGGATCGACCAAAATGCAAGAAAATAAAATATGCATGATGATCTATTCCAAATTGAAAATAAATTCAAAGGGGCTTTGAATTTAATTCTTTGAAACTCCCAACTCATATTTCATATAATTTGAAGAAGTCATTTTATCTTCTCTCGTGAAAATCATTGAGTCGCATAAAGTTTCAGAATTGAAATATTTCCAAATGAAATTCAATTATTTTTCAAACACCCTTTTCATTTTTAAATGGAAGAAGTCATGTCATCTTCTCTCTAGGGTTTTGTGTTTGAAAAGCATTTGAATTCATGGAGATCAGAAAGCAAATATGAAAGTTTGGGAAAGTCCTTTTATTCCCTCTCATTTAACTTTCAAAAGGTTTTGAATTCACTCACTTTCAGTCAATCAATCAAGCAATCAATCAAATCTATCTATTTGTTTATAACATTCCAAAATTTAGAATTTTGGGATGTTACAGGAGCGCCCTCAGGGCTGCATCATTCCCAGGTCGCGTGGGTCTGTCCCCGCGGCATGTATCCGTTTTGCTTATGTCTTTAGCTTACCTTGTTGGGGGCGCCCCTCGGGCTGCATCATCCCCAAGCTGCTCGGGCCTGATCGAGTGGCGTGTGCCTTTCGCTGCATCTATCTAAGTTGATTTGCTTATTCATGCTTAACCTGCTCGAGATAATCGCCTGCTCAATTGACACCTACCTTTGGAGCCGCTCGCTCTGGGACGGCGCTTGCGCATGGGTCCGTCCCTGCAACGTTGACAAATCTGAGTGGTAGAGCTTTGGCCGTGGCAGCCCCGCATAGCGCTACCTCACCAGGCCCTCAGTGCCTCAATCACTCCCTCGGAGCAACCAATGGCTGGCTAGCAACCATAATGGCAGTCCTTGTTTTCCTCGTGCTGGCGTATAGGATTCGCCTACGGAACAACGTGGGGGGCATCGTGAGCTCTCTCTCTCTCTCTCTCTCTCTCCTGTACGATTCGCTTGCACATTAAAAGGGGGCTCCTGAGCATCATGACTCAGGGGCATTTACTGGCTCTCCAGCCCTCACCCCCCGGCCTTGACCCACGGCATCACGACCTGTCATACCAGCGAAGGCTGAGCTCGCTTGAGGGCCGGGACCTGAGGATGTAGAGCATGAAGGAAAGTGCGGGGAAGAGGGGAAAAGCTCACAAAGACCTAACCCAGCGACACCCCAGCTACCGGTGTGCAGACCCTACACCTCATCGAAGAACGACTCCCAGCTCACGAGATAAGTCACGCCCTAGAAAAGCTAAATCAACGCGACTCTAAACCCTCGCCTAATGCGGCTCTCTCACGGCGACATTGCCTTCCTTTCTTGCCCAGCGGAGGCTGCTTGAGCGCTAAAGGCGACCTCCTGAGCATCACGCCTCGGGGGCTCTTACTGGACCTTGGGCCCCTCACCTCCTGGCCTTGACCACGGCATCGCGACCTGGCATACTAGCGACGGCTGAAGCCTGCCTGGGGACCGGGACCTGTCAGCGTAGAGCACCAAGCCCTCGCGAGGATAGAAAGGGGGAGCCGAGCCGAGACAGGACAAGCATCTCGCATCGATTCATAATAAGGATAATATTCACAAAAGACATGGGAGATGCCTTACATATCCCCGCGGGGTGTTACTTCGATTCCTCGCAAGGAACAAAAGGTGCTAATCCTAAGGAACGCTAACTACACGCGCCTCCGCAGGAGACGCCATCATCAACAGTGGGCCACCAAGCGCCGGCGCCAACCCTATCCAGATCAGTGGTGTCGGCGGCCAGACGTAGCTGCCTTGCTCCGAGCGCGACGCCAGCTTGGAGGCTCGTAGCTGTCATCGCTCGTCTCCGGAGTCACGTGAAGCTTGGGAGAGTCGCTAGACCCTCCGGCTTCTCCAGTGCTACCAGAGGAGCTGCTGGGGAAGCGGTCGGCAGGCCTGGTCCTTGCCACTTCGATGCCCCGGCCGCCTTCCTTGGGGCAGCACTCTAGTCGGCGTCCTTCCGCGTCGAAGACCTTGAAGAACATCAAGGAGGCGCCATCATATTCAAGATGAATTACGAGGGCACCCCCTGTCTAGCAGACCCGGGCAATCTCGCCACAGCCCCTGGTCATGTAGACCTTGCCCGGAGCGACGACCTTGACCCCTCCTCCGGTAGCAAGGGTGCTGCAGTCAGCATGCTGAAGCCAGAGATCCAAAGGCCCCCTCGGCGGCATCTCGAAGGCGAAGGAGGGAGGAAGGCGGATCCAAGAGCATGGAGGCATGGCGGCATGAAGCACAAGCTCGGGAGAAGAGCCCTCGACATGGATTCCAGGGGTGACGACGCGCACCGCCATGCCTCGTCGACGTCGCCGGCGGCACCGTCGGTGTCTCTCAACGTCTTCTTCTCCAGGACCCTCGGTTCGGGCGTACAAGGGCAGCAAAAACACATGCGGCAGATGTTCGTACCAGGGCCTCGACGTCTCCTACCATGCGACCACGTCGTAGCGGCCGGGGACCGGCCGTTTCTTCAGCGGAAGCAGGTCGTGACCCTCTCGGGGGGCTTTCCCCTTCTCTTCCACTGAAAAACGGCGGATCGGCGCCATTGTCGTAGAGTGGAGCAAGGGCGAGGAAGAAAAATAAAGAGAGAAGCAGGAAGAGATGGACTGCGGGGGCTCTCGCCCGTCCGTACTTATAGTCCGGAGGAGGCCAACAGTCGGCCTCCACGATCATAGGTAATCATGACTCATTTCTGCATGTAGGGACTTGTCAAGTCGAGCAGTTGGCGAGGTGGCATGGGGAAGCGGAGGCGCCCACGTCCAATCAACCGCCACGCGATGCCCAAGGCCGTAGGCTGATGGGGCCCGCGGCGCTCCGCACTTGCCCCTTCGCTTCTCTGCTAAGCCAAGTCCGAGCGCGCCTTGGGCCCGGGGGCTACTGTCGGTGTTCTTGGAATGGGGGTTGATACGTCTCCATCATATCTATAATTTTTGATTGTTCCATGCCAATATTCTACAACTTTCATATAGTTTTGGCAACTTTTTATACTATTTTTTGGGACTAACATATTGATCCAGTGCCTAGTGCCAGTTCCTGTCTGTTCCATGTTTTACGTTTCACAGAAACCCCATATCAAACGGAGTCCAAACGGGATAAAAACGGACGGAGAATTTTTTTGGAATATTTGTGATTTTTGGGAGGAAGAATCAACGCGATGTGATGCCCGAGGTGGCCATGAGATAGGGGCCCACGCCCACTAAAGTGGACGCGCCCCCACCCTCGTGGGCCACTTGTAAGGAGGTTGATGCCCTTCTTTGGCCGCAAGAAAGCTAATTTTTGGAAAACAATCTGGGCGAAGGTTTCAATCCAATCGGAGTTATGGATCTCCAGATATAAAAGAAACGGTGCCAGGGCAGAATTACAGAACGCAGAAACCGAGAGATAGATCCAATCTCGGAGGAGATCTCGCCCCTCCCACGCCATGGGAGCCAAGGACCAGAGGGGAAACCCTTCTCCATCTAGGGAGAAGGTCAAGGAAGAAGAATAAGAAGGGGGGCTCTCTCCCGCTTGCTTCCGGTGGCGCCGGAGCGCTGCCGGGGGCCATCATCATCACATCTCTCTTCACCAACACCTCCGCCATCCTCATCAAACATCTCCATCACCTTCCCCCATCTATATTCAGTGGTCCACTCTCCCGCAACCCGCTGTACCCTCTACTTGAACATGGTGCTTTATGCTTCATATTATTACCCAATGATGTGTTGCCATCCTATGATGTCTGAGTAGATTTTTGTTGTCCTATCGGTGATTGATGAATTGCGATGATTGGTTTGAGTTGCATGTTTTATTATTGGTGTTGTCCTATTGCGCCCTCCGTGTTGCGCAAGCGTGAGGGATTCCCGCTGTAGGGTTTGCAAGATGTTTATGATTTGCTTATGGTGGGTGGCATGAGTGACAGAAGCACATACCCGAGTAAGTAGGTTGTTTGCATATGGGATAAAGGGGACTTGATGCTTTAATGCTATGGTTGGGTTTTACCTTAATGAATCTTTAGTAGTTGCAGATGCTTGCTAGAGTTCCAATCATAAGTGCATATGATCCAAGTAGAGAAAGTATGTTAGCTTATGCCTGTCCCTCAAATAGAATTGCAATAGTGATTACCGGTCTAGTAACGTAGTCAATTGCTTAGGGACAATTTCACAACTCCTACCACCAGTTTTCTACACTTGCTATATTTACTTTATTGCATCTTTATCTAAACAGCACCTACTTTTTATTTACGTGTTCTTTATTATATTGCAAACCTATCCTATCACACCTACAAAGTACTTCTAGTTTCATACTTGTTCTAGGTAAAGCGAGCGTCAAGCGTGCGTAGAGTCATATCACTGGCCGATAGGACTTGAGAGAGTATTTGTTCTACCTTTTGCTCCTCGTTAGTTAGACACTCTTACTTATAGAAAGAGGCTACAACTATCTCGTATACTTGTGGGTTATCAGGGGTCCCCAGACTTTCCTGCCTGCAGCCTGCGGCGTGGCTCGAGTGGTGGCCCGGTACTGCCCATCTTCATCAATGCAAGACTCAAGAACCTCGCGAGGGGCCAAGACTCACGGGGCGGACGACACAAGGCTTCCTCAGGAACGGCCTCACCAGGCAGGCTCGCGAGGAGGCGGACAGATCAAGGCAGGGTGTCACGACCGGTTTTCCGGGTATAAATTTCCAGAAAAAGACCGTCGTGCTCATCAGCCCCAGGATTATTGTTAGCTGATGAGGCTCCAACTTGATACAGAAATTCCAAGCAAGATACAAAATATGTAGTACAAGACCATTCTGGACTGTGAGTACAACAAATGGTTTCCAGTGGTTGAGGGCGGAAGCGGTTTGTGGATCATTAGTGTCTATGGGACTCAATTTCCCCAACAGGAACAGCTGACCAGGGTAACTCCTATCTTCACGGGGCTGCTATCACCGTTGCTTAGGTTCCGGGGCTGTCATCGCGTCACTCCTCTCCGTGCAAGAAATCTGGCCAAGACAATAGCCAGGGACAATCCAGTGAGTACTTTGAATCTACTCGCAAACATTATGAACACGGTTATAATATAACAACGATGTTCCGAAATATTTATGCTCATGACATCAGTCACAAAAATAAATCTCCGATGCATGTAAGCAGGTTATTTATGAAAATGCAATAACATAATAATAATAAAAGGCACCGATCGGGCGTCTAGAGCGACACCACATAAAGGGCTTATAAAAGAAATGCCACAGTCGGGCGTCTTAGCGACACCACATAAAGGGCTTTAAAAGAAATGCCACAATCGGGCGTCTTAGAGACACCAC
>NC_041381.1:292494810-292501399 GCF_002162155.2 Triticum dicoccoides
CGGGCGTCTTAGCGACACCACATAAAGGGCTTTAAAAGAAATGCCATAGTCGGGCGTCTTAGCGACACCACATAAAGGGCTTTAAAAGAAATGCCACAGTCGGGCGTCTTAGCGATACCACATAAAGGGCTTTAAAAGAAATGCCACAGTCGGGCGTCTTAGCGACACCACATAAAGGGCTTTAAAAGAAATGCCACAGTCGGGCATCTTAGCGACACCACATAAAGGGCTTTAAAAGAAATGATAGTGAATATCCAGGAGGTAGAACCATTCGAAGGATACTCCATATTTCAAATAATATAATGGGTTAGTCCATAATAAAAATCATCATAATCATCACAAGTCACAAATCATGATCCGGGTTCTGGTTTAGTAGTTCTCCTCCAAAGACTGACACCAAGACCGACACTTGACCCACCCAGACTGTAGCCCTTAACCATGGACACGGCTCTTCGAATAGGTTTAATCTCTGCAGAGGGTGTACTCTTTACCCACGAGTAACGGATTCCTTTAGTCCATTGGGACTAATTCCATCTACGGTCTTTTAAATGGAAACGCACCTGACTTGCACACACCAGATTAACTTACCCGTGTCTGGAATCACCCACGACACCCGTTAAGCAAAACTCTAACTAGGGAGGCTACAACCTCGATTAGCATGGGATCACAAAATTTATACCGCACGCAAAACTGGGGAAGCTATCCCTTCGGCTACAACCGAAACAACCATGCCCCCTGACCGGATGACTGGCTTTAATCCATGGCCTTGGTGCCCTCATCCCAGCCCCTCTGTACGGTGTGTGCTAGAAAGGGGTTGACAAATTACTGAACTGTACCCTACCTGTGGCAGGGACAAGTGGTTGCATGAAGCAAGTGTGGGGGTTACTGGAACAAGACTCGATCTACAGTCGACTCAGCAGGTTTATAATTTCCCTGCATGACATGTATAATAGATATATTTCAACCAACAGAATCACCGCTCATTATACCTTACTATGCCATACCGGACATAACCGTCCCGACGAAGACCGGCCACAAGCTCACGCCTACCCAAGGCAGAGGCTTTCCCGAATTCCATCCGGCATGCATGCAAGGCACATGAGGATGATTACCATCACAAGCATACTCATTTCCAACAGCATGGAAACCACTAATATGCATCCATGCAAATGATCATATCACATGAAATAACAAATCCTTTGAAATGAGGTGGTGTTATAAACGTGTCAACGAACACACCAAAAATATTATGCCGAGTTTTAGAATGCTTGCCTTCAAGTTGTGGGGTGGTGAGGTGCATCCTAAAACTTTTGAAAGCCTTTATCCTCTCTCCAAAATCCTATTTAACAATATTTTTGAATCAATATATAGTTTCAAAAACAGTACCAAAAAGTTGTCTGAAAATTTTCGAAATAAATCTTAAAATAAACTAGACAAAATTTTAAAGAGAACAGAAAAAGAATCAATCAAAAATCCTTCTCTATTTAAAAGTTATAAGAGTTTTGGTCCAAGGACCCATCTGTAATGAAACAGAAAACTCCCAGGGGCTTAAACAGAAAAGCGCAGAAAACGGTTCAGAGTAGAAAGCGTATTTGCGAAAGTACGCTTTCAGAAAACGATTCAAAAAAAATAGCAGAGAGGCTGACGGGCGGGTCCCACCCGTCAGGTTTGAATTTTCAAACGAGCGAGACGGGGCTCGTCGGCGCCCGAGAGCCGCGGTGGTCGCCGGCGGCGATCCACGGCGAGGCAGGAGGATCGGAGGGTACCTCCGTGTTCACGGTGTCATTCCGCGTCGGTTGGTAGTGGTGGTGGTCGCCACTGAGCACCGCGTCGACGGCGGCTCCTGCTCCAGCGGATGGCGGTTCGGGTGGTCGTGGGTCTCGTCGGAGAGTGCTGCGGAGATGCAATTGAGGAGGGGGTTAGACTTGCGGTAGCATGAGAGGGTAGCTGATGTGATTAGGGCGCCGGAGATGGCCTCACCGGAGTGAATCGTGGTGGAGGCCGAGGCCGAACGGGGCGGCCGGAGCTGGGGGAGAAGACCTCCTCGAGGTCCCCCTGGTGGCCTGGTAGGGTGCTGGTGAGGTGCATAGGGGGTGTGTGCTCGAGGGCGAGCTCAGGAGCCCTTTATATATGCGCTCTGAGGTGGTGGCTGAGAACGGGGTTCTCCGGCGAAGTTTACGGTGGCGCAGGGCATTGGTCGGGGTGGTTTAGGGGTTGAGCGTCGCCGTGGGAGTCCAGTGACTCCATTTAGGTGCTAAGCGAGCTCGGGTTAGGCACTTTGGGGTGAGCTCGACGGAACGGGGCGGCGCGGGCCCGTCGGCGGCAGGGAGCACGTTCTGTGCTTGCCGGGCCACGGCGACGATGCCACGGGCGTGCGCTGGCATGGCAGGGCCACTCGGAGAGCTAGGAGGCGATGGGCGGCGCCAGGTGGCGTGGCGAACGGGCTCGGGCCCTCTCTGGCTGCCACGGGTGGCGCGGCCACCGCAGAAACTTCCAACACCGGTGAGGCTCGTCGCCACCGATGCCAGGAATCGGCCAAGCATGCGTGTGGGGTGCTGGCCAGGGGGAAGGGGCCATGCGCAACGTGCCAGGGCGCACTGTGAGCGCGTGACTGAACTCTGACGAGAGAAAAACGACACTGAACTCTAAAACTCTAAACATTTCTGAAAATGCAAAGAAACAGTGCCGACCAGGTGTTCGACAGAATGATTTTGGTATGTGGGAGTTTCTCCTTGAGCTGGTTTTTGTTGGAGTGGCCTCTCATTGCATCTGGTGGTTGCCTGAATTTTGGTGGAATTTTTGGAGAAGAGGAGATATGAATATCATCAAATTTGACAAATCTGGTCCAAACTTGCAGAGACTGAAATTTGAAATATTTGAAAAGAAGGAGAATGGATCTTGATGGTTCTAGGTTGTGGTTACCAAGCTATCCAGGAGAGTTGGTTTGAGGTCAAAACTCAAATGCATTTAGGTACTTGCTTTGCAAATCACCTAGGTTCAAAATAATGGACATAATTGTTTTGGGGAAAGGAATAAATGAAAAAAATAATCCAAAAATGAGTTGGACTTGTTGGGACAGAATGTATGTGGATTGCCCCAAAGTGGGAGGAGGTTTGTTTGGGAGGTTTTACCATATGAGGCATGGTAAAATCATGGGTGGTTTCAATATAAGATAAGTCCCAAAACTCCTAGGGTCTTTCTCTTAAAGAAAATAAATCCCAAAAATTTAATTTGAGAAGGGGACAAACAGAAGAAAGGTTTTTAATAACCAAACACCAGTGTTGATGAAGATACCAAAATACAATCCTTGCCAAGGGGAAAAAGTTTTGAGAGGGAAGAAAGTCCAATGATTTGGGAAGTATTTCACTTGAGGTAAAAACTCCATGATAATAAGAAAGGAAATGTTTCAAAAATCAAAAGTGAGTCCAGAAAATAAAAGTTTTAATTTCCTGGTAAAATTTTAGTTAACAAAACAAGGTTAAAAAATTTGGGTTGTCAGAACACTACCCCCCTTAAGAAAAATCTCGTCCTCGAGATTTGCTAAGAGCCGTTGTGAAAAACAAATACTCCATATGTGTTCGAGCGGTAGTGAGTCTGTTGTCGTGGTGCTGCGTGAATAAAAATAATCCATGTAGTGAGGGGATAAATGATGCAGCAACTCAGGGAAAAGAAATCTCATTCTAGGATTTTTCGCGGTTCCACAAGTTAATCACGAAGAAAATTACTCATACTAGTAGAAACTAAATACTCGACTCATCGCAGAAATTCTAGGTACCATGCATATGTTACAACGTAATAATAAATGCTGCAATAACAAACACAACAGTGACATCTAAAATGAAAACGGTAACTGGACGGGGTCCCAAAAAAAAGTGTTTGGCAATGGGATACACTCCTCTTCTATCAGAGGAAGTGGATTGACCAGTCGATGTATGCGTCTCTCCGGGTCGGGCCTCAGTAGTCTGCCGATTGCAAACTGAGGATTCGAACCGGCGAGACTCTGGAGGTAATCCATCACTCGCTGGTTCAAATGCTCTTGAGCGATGATGTACTGGATAAGGTTGGCCAGTACTGGGTCTCTCTCAATCCGTCCACTGGGAAAAGATGTTACTCCTCCGGGTGCTGCACGGCTCGAAAAGTAATAATATCCTTGTTCGCGGGCATAAGGTACTGCAGATCGAAGACGAGCAATTGCTTCGTTCGCAGCAGCTTCTATGGCCAAGCGTGGGGTCGACATAGATTTCCCTATGAAGAAAACCTCCGTTGGATCTTGGTTGGGGTCTACAGGAGGAATGTGTACTGCTGCCCAATATTGCGAGGTGGAAGGGGTGATTCTCGATTTGAACAGCTCGTACTGGGGTGGCTGGGTAGAACCCATGGTACTGCAGGTAAAGTCCCACAATATTTGACAAAGCTACCTGGGGTTGTATCTGGGGTTCTCCGATAAATACCAGGGCTCGGCATGGCAATAAATGGTTGTGAGAGTGGTGCACGAGGTGAGGGTTGTTGGGTAAGGTCACAAGGTGGCCTTCTTATATAGCATCTGGGCTGGTTTATTTACCGTGGTGAAAGGTAATAAAACTGCCAGATCACCTCCAAAGGTCGGGGTCAGTACCAGAGATACACATATCTCATAAAGAGACGTGTTACTGTAGGTGTCGTCGGGGTTGGTTTTGGTAGCTGTGCCCGAAAAATGTGCAACTATGCGCTGACAAAGAAAATACGCAAGGCTACCATTAAAGCAGAGGCACAACGACAGGCTGCGTTAATATACACGGTCGCACGATTACAAAGCGAGGATACATTGAGACTCGGTACTACTCGTACGGCTTAGTCTACCTCGTTTATGTCTAAATGGGCGTGCCTGGTCGATGTCGAGGCTTCTCCACGTGTCTCACTGCCGGGATTAGTCGGAGATGGTGGAGGAACTGCAGGGTCGGGGTACCGATGATGACCATCACGGGGATTTTTGGCCACAACCCCGTTGGAGTGTGTTCCCAAAAGGCGACGAAGCACTTCTGGGGTCATCAAAGCATCTCGGTTGGTGGCTAGAGCTGATCTCAGGGTCTTGATCGGTTGTCCGAACAGCACGACTGGGTTGTCGGCGTCGGGCTCGTCTTCTCTTCTTGCTGGGGCTCGACGAACCATCTCTCCTCGAGCTGCGATCAGATCAATGGTGATCTGGTCGAACAATGCCTCTAGTGCACTTACATAGCACACTAGGTGCAACAATGCGGGATCCGTCTCGTGATCTCCGTTGGCAACTTGGGGTGGTCTACCATACCCTTCACGCCTGGGGTAGTAGTAGAACGAGCGACAGTTAATTCTGGGCGACAAGTGCCGGAGTTGAACTATAGCTTCTCGAGCGGCTAGCTGGATGGCTTGCGGCTCGAAGGAAGTTGTTCTTCCGGTGAACCTGTAGGGGCGTTCTGGCGACAAACCCCTACCATAGATGTGCACAGTGGCCCAGAATTGGCGGTCTTCACCGCTCATGGGTCCTTGGTACACAACATATTCTGGGGGCTCTTCTAACGCATAGGCACGACGGGTGAGGTTTGCGAGTATGGTCACGAAACCTCCAAGGTTGGTTGCTGTGGTCTCATTGTGCACTATGGGGCCAGGCATTGTGGCTAGGTTGGGGAAGAGACTGTGCTGTGCTGGGTTGAGGCTAGCGTGCCCTTTTTATAGAAAAGGGAACAGAGTCTTCCTTCGCACGCTTGCGAATGAGACATTTTTGCCATCGGTCACTGGTGTGCGATCGACAGGCTAGGCTGATAGGTTGGGCACCGACTGCCAAAAGTGTCGGGATTACTGTGTGGCTATCTTTCACGGGAAGCTTGGCTGTGGTTTTGGTTAGGGTCTGGTAGGTTGGTTTGTCTAAGTTTATTGACCTGGCTAAGATAGGATTAGCCAATGGTCAACCTAGCTCTGATACCAAGTCTGTCACGACCGGTTTTCCGGGTTTAAATTTCCAGAAAAAGACCGTCATGCTGATCAGCCCCAGGATTACTGTTAGCTGATGAGGCTCCAACTTGATACAGAAATTCCATGCAAGATACAAAATATGTAGTACAAGACCATTCTGGCCTGTGAGTACAACAAATGGTTTCCAGTGGTTGAGGGCGGAAGCGGTTTGTGGATCATCAGTGTCTATGGGACTCCATTTCCCCAACAGGAACAGCTGACCAGGGTAACTCCTATCTTCACGGGGCTGCAATCACCGTTGCTTAGGTTCCAGGGCTGTCATCGCGTCGCTCCTCTCCGTGCAAGAAATCTGGCCAAGACAATAGCCAGGGACAAGCTAGTGAGTACTTTGAATGTACTCGCAAACATTATGAACACTGTTATAATATAACAACGATCTTCCGAAATATTTATGCTCATGATGTCAGTCACAAAAATAAATCTCTGATGCATGTAAGCAGGTTATTTATGAAAATGCAATAACATAATAATAATAAAAGGCACCGATCGGGCGTCTGGAGCGACACCACATAAAGGGCTTATAAAAGAAATGCCACAGTCGGGCGTCTTAGCGACACAACATAAACGGCTTTAAAAGAAATGCCACAATCGGGCGTCTTAGCGA
>NC_041381.1:292501651-292541617 GCF_002162155.2 Triticum dicoccoides
GCCACAGTCGGGTGTCTTAGCGACACCACATAAAGGGCTTTAAAAGAAATGCCACAGTCAGGCGTCTTAGCGACACCACATAAAGGGCTTTAAAATAAATGCCACAGTCGGGCGTCTTAGCGACACCACATAAAGGGCTTTAAAAGAAATGCCACAGTCGGGCGTCTTAGCGACACCACATAAAGGGCTTTAAAAGAAATGATAGTGAATATCCAGGAGGTAGAACCATTCCAAGGATACTCCATATTTCAAATAATATAATGGGTTAGTCCATAATAAAAATCATCATAATCATCACAAGTCACAAATCATGATATGGGTTCTGGTTTAGTAGTTCTCCTCCAAAGAACGACACTAAGACCGACACTTGACCCACCCAGACTGTAGCCCTTAACCATGGACACGGCTATTCGAATAGGTTTAATCTCTGCAGAGGGTGTACTCTTTACCCACGAGTAATGGATTCCTTTAGTCCATTGGGACTAATTTCGTCTACGGTCTTTTAAATGAAAACGCACCTGACTTGCACACACCAGCTTAACTTACCGGTGTCTGGAATCACCCACGACACTCGTTAAGAAAAACTCTAAGTGGGGAGGCTACAACCTCGATTTGCATGGGATCACAAAATTTATACCGCGCGCAAAACTGGGGAAGCTATCCCTTCGGCTACAACCGAAACACCCATGCCCCCTGACCGGATGACTGGCTTTAATCCATGGCCTTCGTACCCTCATCCCGGCCCCTCTGTACGGTGTGTGCTAGAAAGGGGTTGACAAATTATTGAACCGTACCCTACCTGTGGCAGGGACAAGTGGTAGCACGAAGCAAGTGTGGGGGTTACTGGAACAAGACTCGATCTACGGTCGACTCAGCAGGTTTATAATTTCCCTGCATGACATGTATAACAGATATATTTCAACCAACAGAATCACCGCTCATTATACCTTACTATGCCATACCGGACATAACCGTCCCGATGGAGACCGGCGACAAGCTCACGCCTACCGAAGGCAGAGGCTTTCCTGAATTCCTTCCGGCATGCATGCAAGGCACATGAGGATGATTACCATCACAAGTATACTCATTTCCAACAGCATGGAAATCACTAATATGCATCCATGCAAATGATCATATCACATGAAATAACAAATCCTTCGAAATGAGGTGGTGTTATAAACGTGTCAACGAACACACCAAAAATATTATGCCGAGTTTCAGAATGCTTGCCTTCAAGTTGTGGGGTGGTGAGGTGCATCCTAAATTTTTTGAAAGCCTTTCTCCTCTCTCCAAAATCCTATTTAACAATATTTTTGAATCAATATATAGTTTCAAAAACAGTACCAAAAAGTTGTCTGAAAATTTTCGAAATAAATCTTATAATAAACTAGACAAAATTTTAAAGAGAACAGAAAAAGAATCAATCAAAAATCCTTCTCTGTTTAAAAGTTATAAGAGTTTTGTTCCAAGGACCCATCTATAATGAAACAGAAAACTCCCAGGGGCTTAAACAGAAAAGCGCAGAAAACGGTTCAGAGTAGAAAGCGCATTTGCCAAAGTACGCTTTCAGAAAACGATTCAAAAAAAAAATAGCAGAGAGGCTGACGGGCGGGTCCCACCCGTCAGGTTTGAATTTTCAAATGAGCGAGACGGGGCTCGTCGGCGCCCGAGAGCCGCGGTGGTCGCCGGCGGCGATCCACGGCGAGGCAGGAGGATCGGATGGTACCTTCGTGTTCACGGCGTCATTCCGCGTCGGTTGGTAGTGGTGGTGGTCGCCGGTGAGCACCGCGACGACGGCGGCTCCTGCTCTGGCGGACGGCGGTTCGGGTGGTCGTGGGTCTCGTAGGAGAGTGCTGCGGAGATGCAATTGAGGAGGGGGTTAGACTTGCGGTAGCATGGGAGGGTAGCTGACGTGATTAGGGCGCCGGAGATGGCCTCACCGGAGTGAATCGTGGTGGAGGCCGAGGCGGAACGGGGCGGCCGGAGCTGGGGGAGAAGACCTCCTCGAGGTCCCCTTGGTTGCTTGGCAGGGTGATGGTGAGGTGCAGAGGGGGTGTATGCTTGAGGGCGAGCTCGGGAGCCCTTTGTATATGCGGTCCGAGGCGGTGGCCGAGAACGGGGTTCTCCGGTGAAGTTTACGGTGGCGCAGGGCATTGGTCGGGGTGGTTTAGGGGTTGAGCGCCGCCGTGGAGGTCCACTGATTCCATTTAGGTGCTAAGCGAGCTCGGGTTAGGCACTTTGGGGTGAGCTCGACGGAACGGGGCGGCGCGGGCCCGTCGGCGGCAGGGAGCATGTTCTGTGCTTGCCGGGCCACGGCGACGGTGCCACGGGCGTGCGCTGGCATGGCAGGGCCACGCGGAGAGCTAGGAGGCGATGGGCGGCGCCAGGTGGTGCGGCGAACGGGCTCGGGCCCTTTCTGGCTGCCACGGGTGGCGCGGCCACCGCAGAAACTTCCAACGCCGGTGAGGCTCATTGCCACCGACGCCAGGAATCGGCCAAGCGTGCATGCGGGGTGCTGGCCAAGGGGAAGGGGCCATGCGCAACATGCCAGGGCGCACTGTGAGCGCGTGACTGAACTCTGACGAGAGAAAAACGACACTGAACTCTGAAACTCTGAACATTTCTGAAAATGCAAAGAAATAGTGCCGGCCAGGTGTTCGACAGAATGATTTTGGTATGTGGGAGTTTCTCCTTGAGCTGATTTTTGTTGGAGTGGCCTCTCATTGCATCTGGGGGTTGCCTGAATTTTGGTGGAACTTTTGGAGAAGAGGAGATATGAGTATCATCAAATTTGACAAATCTGGTCCAAACTTGCAGAGAGTGAAATTTGAAATATTTGAAAAGAAGGAGAGTGGATCTTGATGGTTCTAGGTTGTGGTTACCAAGGACTATCCAGGAGAGTTGGATTGAGGTCAAAACTCAAATGCATTTAGATACTTGCTTTGCAAATCACCTAGGTTCAAAATAATGGACAAAATTGTTTTGGGGAAAGGAATAAATGAAAAAAATAATCCAAAAATGAGTTGGGCTTGTTGGGACAGAATGTATGTGGATTGCCCCAAAGTGGGAGGAGGTTTTTTTTGGGAGGTTTTACGATATGAGGCATGGTAAAATCATGGGTGGTTTCAATATAAGATAAGTCCCAAAACTCCTAGGGTCTTTCTCTTAAAGAAAATAAATCCCAAAAATTTAATTTGAGAAGGGGACAAACAGAAGAAAGGTTTTTAATAACCAAACACCAGTGTTGATGAAGATACCAAAATACAATCCTTGCCAAGGGGAAAAAGTTTTGAGAGGGAAGAAAGTCCAATAATTTGGGAAGTATTTCACTTGAGGTAAAAACTCCATGATAATAAGAAAGGAAATGTTTCAAAAATCAAAAGTGAGTCCAGAAAATAAAAGTTTTAATTTCCTGGTAAAATTTTAGTTAACAAAACAAGGTTAAAAATTTTGGGGTGTCACACAGGGGTACCTCGCGAGGTTCTCGTGACGCAAGCCGTGACGACCGAGACCAGGCGGGCGCCAGGCGGGGGCCGGCCCATGCAGTGTCCTTGTTTCCTCTTTGGTGCAAAGGGGGCAAGCACATGCGTGGAGTACCAATGCATCAGGAAAAGGTTGCCATTTCAGTGCAGCGAGACCAAGACCAGCAGAGCGGCAGGATGGAGGTCACCGTGGAGCCCAAGATGGCGTCATCGCGAGTGCCTTTGGCAGCCAAAGATGAACTTTAGTCAGGATAACTTGTACTAGATGTTCCCCTTCAAAATGGCCGTTGTTGGCGCCCTTCCCGCTCAATATTTGGGTAGAGGACCAGGTCCTCTATAAATAGGGCTAGCCACCACAGAAGAGGGGGCATCATCGAGTCCTCATCAGATCTATAGGCGGCTGAACTCACCCAAGTAGTTTATCGCACCAAGCTCAAGAACACCTCTCGCGAGGCTGTTCATCCTTGTACTATTCATCATCAGTCCCCGAGGCAATCCACCACACCACACACTGGAGTAGGGTATTACAGCACAACGGTGGCCCGAACCAGTATAAATCTTGTGTCCCTCGTGTTGTTCATCGTTTTAGCTTAGATTCTCATGAGGTGATCAGCCGTGGATAGGTAGGGGGGATATCTTCGCGTGCACCCCAGAGTTCCAACCTTAAGGGTCTGTGGGAACCCAACATCCGACACTTCCCGCCTATCCGATTGGTGGCGCGCTTCACGCCGGCATTCGATGGTGGTTTGAGTGTCTTCAAGGGCTCTCTCCCAAAGAACTTGGCGCTGATCGCGGTGGGTCTATGGGTCAGACGACGCTATGGAAATGTTATCACATGCGTCATCACGACGGACTGACACCCGCGGTAACTAGCATGGGCGAGAGAGTGCACCGTGGCTGCATCACCTCCATCCCTTCCACCACTAGCATGTGGTGGCTAGACGGAGCGTCGGCCTAAGGGCCCCGCTCGTCGCGGCTCATCTTTGTTCGCGACGACGACGAGGCTCCAGATGGTGGCTCTCCACTCGTTGAGCTTTTCCGCAGCAGGAGGAAAGTCGAGGAGCAGCTGCGCGCGCGCCAAAGCTTCTGCTGGCGTAGGCGGCAGCAAAAGCTGCATGGACCGTGACGCAGCTCCGACTTCTAACCACGTTACAAGGAGCTCTATCACGGCCTTGCGGTTATATGCCATTTACGCTAGCACTTCGGCGTGCATGCTGGCCTCCTTCGTCCCGCGAATGATGCGCAGGACTCTTCCCACGGTGGCGCCCGGGGTCACCAGTGTGGTGACGCTGCTCATCACGCACAACCTGGGAAGAGCGCATCATGGGCGCCGGCGTAGGTGTCTTGGAGGTCGCTGCACCGCTGGTAGGTGACACTGCGCCTCCCTTGGAGGGCCCCGTGCCGCCTGCGGGGGGCCCAACTCTGTCTTTGGATTTGGCGGCGTGCGGCCCATTGTCTCGCGCACGAACGACGCCGCTCGCCAGGCTTTGACTGCTAGAGTGATGTGGGTGTTCGCGGGCCGTGCCTCGGCTTCCGACCGCGACCACCCCGCTATTTGCCCGCACTGGTACGGGCCGCCTGGCTCTGGATGAACCGATTGGTGTCGTCATCTTCTTCTTGGGAGACATGGCGATGAAGAACTGCTAAACTAGCTGCTAAACTAGATTCTGACAGCCGCGCCCCCCTACCTGGCGCGCCAAAGATGTTGGTGGAAAACGATGACTATAGGATCACTGGAATCCCTACCACGGTCGGTGGGAACGAGGTTGTGGAAAGAGCGGGTCTAGGAGTCAGCACAAAGATCATTTACCTAGGTGTGGGCCGCGAGGATGCGTAATACCCTAGTCCTGCATTGGTGTATATTTGAGTGTTCTTGAGTTCTATAACAAGCTACGACACGTGGCTTGTTCAAAAGATCCGAATCCCCTCTCAGCATGCCTAGGGCCTCCTTTTATAGTTCAAAGGGGACGCCACAGTGGCACACAGGAGGTGGAAAGTGTATACAGTGTACAAGCTTATCACCTGACATCACATGACAAAACACATTAAATGCGCTACTTAGATGTCCTCTTGCTTTATCGGGGACGACAATGAAGCCCATCCCATCCGTCGCCGCTTCGCCTTGCTTCGACACGCGTCCAGGCCAACGAGGCGTGCAGCGCCATGTAAGCTGGCAGGCTGCTGAGCTGGTGTGGTGGCAGGGTCTACACGAAGATCTACATGTCACCACGCAGGTGCTTGACTGGTTGGCCTAGGAGCCACGTACTGCCACGTAGGTACTTGCTTAATTGGTGCGTCGGTTGCTGAGCTGGGTCAGCGACGGGGCGGCAAAGCCATGTCGTGGTCTTGCTAATATTCCCGGCAAGGGTCTTGCTGGGGCCTTGCAAGCACCCTCAGCAAGAGTCTTGCTAGGTCCTCGTGGGTATCTTCGGTAGGAGCCTTGCCTGGGCCTCGTGGGCATCCTTGGCAAGGAGCCTCGCTGGTGTTTTGTCTTCTAGTTCCTATCTAGGCCTTGCAGGCCCTTTATCTTCACAAAGATCTGCATGCCACTATGAAGGACCCCTTCCCAAGCTTTGGTTCCAATGTTGTCAATGGTGTCGGAACTCTCAGGCTCAAGGGTGGTGGCCTTGCTGGAATTGGGTAAGTTGCCCCGACAAGGCTCTTGCCAGGGCTGTGTAGGCGGCCCTGGCAAGGGTCTTGCCGGGGGAAGCCCATCTTGTCGCTTTACCTTTTGTGCGCCTGATTTGAGCGCCGCTTCGGTAGTCTTGTACTTTTGCTTCCTTCCTCTTCCCCGCTGAGCATGGCCACAGGTGCGGCTCTAACTGCCCGTGCACAAGTAAAGGGGTACAAAGAGGGCCCCTACTTTTGTACACCGACACGCTGGTAATCCCATATTCCCACAGTAATAAGTTGCTCGGGCGAATCAACCATCACTTCACCTTTCCCACGGTAAGTACTAGTACTTCCCCTTTTTACTCTAGAAACAACCACACACGAATGTTGGATGGTAGCAGCACAGCAACCGAATCAAAAAATCTATAGTATGAGAATAACTTTGAACTTAAGCCATTGATTCACTCTATCCAATGGTCATAGTTGGAAAATCCAAACAAAACCAGGCATTGGATCCACTCTTTTCGCACTCAGATTGGTGCCGCCTACTCAACTGCCTGCCCACCTAGCCTACCTATATATCTGCTCACTTGTGATGACCACATGAGCTATTCATTCAGATTTGTTGTTAAAAAATAAAGGTCGATAACTAATGCGGCACCTTGGGCCAAAACAAGGCCAGATCACATTTTGCACAAGAATTTACACACAATGTTTCATTGACATGTGGTCCCATTCCAACATGTTAGTGAGACAATGGTGAGTCCTTTTCTACCAGTATTCCGAACGGACGTGTAGGCCGGGGCGCGTCTTCGTGTACCATGGCAAACTGGCAACCGTCCATCGACTCTTCGCCTTTCCCTCTTGATTTGGAACTACTGTCGCATGCTCTTCCTCCCTCCTCCATTTTCCTTCACGCTTCCTTCTGCCATTGTTTAATCGTCTTCTCCATGGAGGGAACAGGCCGGAAACTACCCCGTTATTCTTGCCCCGATCTGAAAGATGACGTGGTGGATGAACTCATTGATTGGTGCGACGTCATCACCTCGGCTAGCATGGCAGGTTCATTCAAGACCATTCTCGACTCAACTAATAACATCATTACAAGGAACCCAAGCGTCCAGGAGCGGTTTTATCTCCCCTATCTTCTTCGCCGTGACCCTACTAACTGGCGCGGGGACGACGGAGGCCTCGCCTTGTGCAAGTTCAAGCCGCTTTATAATGATACGTATGATGTTAAGATGCCATACCTTGAGGGCAAGGATTGGACAGAAGCAAATGGAGATTGGGTTGTTTATATTGGGTATAACTGCGAGTGGGAACTTGTGAAAGTGTACACTCGTCACCGGGTTCCACTTCGAAAAATATTAGAAGACTGCCCAGAGGTTGAGCACACCGGTATTCTACCATGTTCAAATACGATCAGGGAGACTGTCTTCTACGGAAGATAGCAATTTGTCGAGTTCCCAACTGCTCTTGGAATTACAAGAACTATGAAGTTTTTGCTATCTTTGACAAGCTTGTTGCCGTCGTTCGTGGTTCGACTCGATGGATATTTCTCAAAAATCAGTTTCTATACACGGATGTGTACTGTGATGCAATTCAATAAGAGGGTCTTGTGTTTGCTTCCACCACTCATGGCACTATTTTTTGCATGGGATCCTCGTGGTTTCGGTACGTTTGTCTTCCACCATAATTATAATTGGTTCATCCACATGCATGCGGGTTAGCAAGTTTCCCTTTACTAATTAACCTTCTTCTTGTGTTTCCAAGGTCCTATGAACATTCCACCACCTATACTTTAAAATTTTTATAACCAAGGAGGAGATGACGATGGTGATGATCATGAGCATGAGGACGAGCAGGGCCCATATACTCAGTGGCGCTTGGTAACTTATTCCGATGGATCACCCCTTCTTGTCTATATACAGCCCACTGCTAATGTTACTACTAAGGAAGCAGGTGTTGTCTCCCATGGTCGCACTTTCCGGACCTATTCCAACACCCGTTGCATGGTATTCGGGATGGATACTAGTGTGCTAGCCCCAACACCTTCTCCCTGGTACAGTATTGATAGTCTTGGAGAAAACTCGCTCTTCCTTGGACAAAACTATCCAATGATGGTGAAAGGCGATCCAACTGCTGTTGACACAATGTTACTACCATTTATGAGAAACAACTGTATCTATACCTTGGACATTTCAATGGTTCCCTACCCTGGTACTAATATAGTAGGCTGCTTCAGCCTGGATGATCAGTCTTGCGTTGTTCTCGAGAATGACAATAGATGGCCCTTCCCAGAGAATCACTTGTGGTTCAAAGCAAGCGTTTCCAATGCCGAGGATTGGTTGAGTTGAAGTTCATTTCAT
This sequence comes from Triticum dicoccoides, assembly GCF_002162155.2. NCBI lineage: Eukaryota > Viridiplantae > Streptophyta > Magnoliopsida > Poales > Poaceae > Triticum > Triticum dicoccoides. The sequence goes on from NC_041381.1 coordinate 292,510,116, forward strand.
TGCTTGTTATTTGTTGTGTGGTGAAAACTTTAGTATTTATAATGTATCCTCGTTGTCGATGTGGATTGATGACCTGTTGTATGTAATAAAATGATATGCCTGTGATAAACTTACTAAATTTATGAATGGCTTTCGAGTCGCTTCTCTGAGTGAGTGCCGCGACGAGGCAAAAAAATATTTTCCGAATACATACTTGTACGTGCATTGCAACAGGTTATCGGATGAGGCCAATCAACAATAGTAGTACACTATTTGTACTAGCTTCTCATGCTTCACGCGTCGGACGGGTGTTTTTACTATAGCTGCGAATCCCATCGTCCTAGGTCCTCGAATGAGTCCAGTAGAAATTACATTCTGATGTTTGGGTTCAAACTTTCAAAACTGTTGCACTATCTCTACGTCTACGTATACATAATACAACAAGTTTTAAACTTGAGACCAACCACCCACCCTCAAAAAGAACACTTTTTAACCTAGCACAGACTCCAGGAATTTTGGCCACAGTGTGGGCCATATGTTAATGTGTTCGCTGTACATAACCAGCACCTTGAATCCTTGATACTACTACTATAAGTAGTAGGAGTAGTAGCATGGTATGGGCCAGAACAAGCATTCACGTCTAGGAGTACGGCACACGCCACCAGCACGACTTCCATCTGACACCATATTTCTTGGAGTCCGTGCTACAACAATCTCTTCAACCTCGTCCTTTCTTTAACTCAGCCATCGCACGACGGGCGAGGTGGGGGTTTGCCGATAGTTGGTTTCCTCAACTGCGGTCCCACTTGTAAGTCCAACTCCAACGCTCGACCCCAAACGGACCTCCGTTTTGCCTGGATTCTGTCCGTTTGGGTAGGGCAATAGGTTCGTTTCCGGGCCATTTGTCGGATGCAGTGGCCGTGCGCCGAACGCACGGACACATCCAGGCCACGTACATTTTTCTTTGCAAACACATCTTTTTTTCATCATTGATTTTTTGGTACATGGAAATACAGCACCAAAATTTGACTAGAAAAGCAAGTCCAAAGAAAACAAGAACCACAGAGTAAATTTTAGAAGATATCCAACTTCCATAACTGCTCCTGTAAGTTGGATTAGTGCCTTCTCGATACATTCATTGTTGATCTGCGGAGGCTCGATCTTGCGTGCTCGTTTCTTCTTCGAGTGTAAAGAAGTAGACGTTCCTTCCTCGCATCTATTCTAATGTCTAGCCTCTATTCTACCAACAAGTGCACTAGTCTCATCTCTAGCCTCTATGCTAGCTAAAAGTGCTAGAACATCTACTAAATTGCGCTCTATCAATATCTCGATGTACTCTTCTTCCCAATACCAAAACTTGCATCCATTCTACACAATAAAATTTTAAGTTAGCACAACTAGTCTAATTCGAGAGCACAACCGAAGATTTGATCGGGTTCTTCCTCCTTTTGCCGACACTTGGGACATCCAGCATCCAGGTCGTGTCATGCAAGAAAATAGAGTGGTAGTTGAATCCACGTGATGTGCATCTTGGGTTAAACTGTAAATAGAATCTTACTACTCTTGAGTAACTCCAAAAGCGGCCACCGAGGATCTTTATTGGATTTTTTTCATCACCAGCACGTCGAGGTGAAAGATTTGCAGCTTCAGTGGGTCCTCTTGCATTTTCACTGACATGTGGGACCGCATATGAGCAAACAGACGATGGGCTCCGCCCGTCTGCTGGCTGGCTGAGAAGAGATATAGAAGAGGGCTGAGCATGGACTCCAGGAAGTTTGTTCTATGTAACCAGCACCTGGATATTCACGTGTGGTTGTTTCTAGAATAAAAAAAGGAGGTACCCCTACTTATGTTACACCCACTACACCTAGCCTAAGGTTAGTAGGTGACCTTGCGCTTGGCTCTTCGCCTCTTCCAGAAGTCGATGGTTCTACAGTAGTACTTCTGACAATCTGACACCAAATGAATTGTTGCTTGCCCACCGCTTGTAAGCAAAAGTTTCACCTCGTGGTGCGAGCCACCGTGCACGCGTTGGCGAGGGAGAAGGCGTAATCAAGCTTCTCATCGTTCTGTGAGTTGATGGGACACATCAAAGTTATTTAGTAGATACTCTCTCCAAAAAAGGGCTGACCATGTCATGGCTACCATCCCGTGCTCCATCGTTGAGTACGTGCAATATTCACATGCCATCGAGGAGAAAAATTATTGCGTAGTAGGTGCCATTGAAGTGCACGACTCACTTACGCACTGCTTATTTGATTATCTCCATTTTCTTGCCTGACACGTGCACCTTGATGCTAGATGTCTCGCGTGTTGGCAAAAGGATGAACAAAGCTCACATAAAAGAAAAGAGTTGAAGAACATATATTCCTGACGACCGAGAAGGAGCAAGGAACCTCGCGGTGGAGCGTCTGCAAGGAACCTTGCACATTTTCCCTTGTTTTTTGCCGCCTGCCCACCTATAAACAAATAAAAGAACATGAACTCTTCACTAACCACTAGAAACGATACATTAGGATGCTAAGTTGAAGATGTTTTATAGCTTATATTGATAACCACGCAACAAGCCATGCATGTACAGGACGCATGCGGCCACGCATATACACACGCCAACACACTAACTCCATCCGATCCAACTCATGCACATACGCGCACATCATTGAGCACACAACGCACGTACACAACACGTGCATGCTCACACACTCGGCCGTGGAATGCACGTGAATAACACATGCATGCACACACACTCGGTTGCATGGAGGCGTGCGCCATCTGCGGTGACGTCTGTTCGTCGCGCTATGGCGATGCTCTCACACAACATTGCCTACGCATCTCTTGCAGCTCCTATTTTCCGTTGTTGCTCAACGACTAGTGGGAGATGAATATGACCACAGCCTCGGCCTTACAGCTAGCACCGATGAAAAAACACACACGCTGCAAGCACACGAGCACGTACGGAGTGCCCACAACGTGGTACATCCCCAGTTGCCTCTACTCCTTCTTTGCACATTGTCTATCAAGGCGGCTGCATGCATAATGATGATGTTGGTGAGATCTTCTAGGACTTAGATGATGACGAGGAAAATTATGAGACACAAGGTGACGCACACCGTCAAGGTCCACAGTTAAGGGGGTGCTAAGTGCTAAGTGCTTAGATGTGCTTAGATGAGGGGCTAAGTGCATTAAATGGCTTAGTAACTCAAGTCTTAAATGCATTGGTGCTTAGTTTATTGTTTTTAAGCTTGCTTCATTTAATTAGCTATAGACTCAAAACTATCTTTCCAACGTTTCTTCCTACGGTCACTAAACTAGTCTCTCTCTTCTTAATTAACTTACCACATCATATTTTATGCCTACGTGGCAGGCTTAGCAGCTATACATTGTGGAGCACTGGGAGAGGCCAAGGCTGGTCATAGTGGGGAGTAACTTACACTGTAACATATTACTATGTTACTCTAAACATCTCTATAAACCGGAAAGGAGGGAGTAGTAACATAGACTAGTGTCATATGCAGAGTATGGGAGCACATGATATTTCCCCATCCGGATCGATCCCAAGTTGGCTTCTCACCTTCTTGGCCCAACAAAAACCCCTCCCCCCTACCACACGTGCTTCTCGCCCGGCGCCAGCTGATCCCTCCGCTCCACATTGATGGCAAGTCAGGGCGATGCGACCTGTCACTGCTTCCGCCGTTGAAGCGGCACGCCGACCGAGGGCACCACCCGCTGCACGCCCGACATTTTAGACTACACAGTGGAGAGTAACTTTAGAGCAAGCACTACAATTAGATGATATAAGCAGGCTATAAGGATTTAAATATAGTATTTGTGCTTAGTTGAAGGAGAGAGAAGAGGAGAGAGAAGCGAAGCGGATTGTAAACTTGTAGCCGGTTGTAGGAGGAGCCCCAACATACTTTGTGAGACAAAAGGTGGGGCCATTATTAATGATATAGTATTTATACTAAAGGGACTAATAGACGCCTTAATTACTCCGTCTTTTTGGAGACAAACCTTTGTGGGGCTATTATTGACTTGGACGTGGGGTTTGGGGGCCAAAGGCCTACTATTATACTTGGTCTTACTCGCACGACCGACCTGGCATGCTCTATCCTAGCTGCCGATGTATCATATGGTTTCGCACCATTCCAGATCTTAGCGCCGCCACACAATTCTTCTCGATCCCTCCTTCCGGCGTGCACCGCGAGAAGGGACAGCAGTCCTCCGAACCCCGCCTTTCGTGATCCTGTACAGGAGAGGAGCGATCAGGTTTTTGGGGAGCACACTCCTGTGACTGCTGCCAGTGATGACTTCCTCAATGACAGACTTCTTCCCTGACCTCGGTAACCTCTTCATCAATGACATGAGTGACAACATCAACCACAGTGGTTCTGCTCCCGCTGCACAGTATGTGATTCTGTACTCCCGGTATAGTCTGCATCATTACTTTGATGTTTGCAATTGTCGTCATGATCTATTTACTGCTGATTCAAATTAAATCTCATAGTAAATTGCTCATATATTCAATAATCCAATCCAAAAACCTGATTATAGGCAATTTACTCCGAGTGGTTTTTCTGCGCTTTTGAAGCCGCCTACTTTTAAAGGGGTGCAATATAAAAGGTGGCGCACAAGAGCAGTATATTGGTTTCGGATCATGTACTGCTATGATGCCACTAAGGGTAAGCCTGAGGGCGATCTTAATCCTACACAGCAGGAAGCTTTTGAGAACATGGATACCCTGTTCAAAGCCACCCTGTTGAGTGTTCTTGACGATCCCATTGTGGATTCGTATATGTCGTTTGATAGCGGCAAAGACATGTGGGCTACGCTTGAGGCCATGTTTGGTCCCTCGGGCGCTAGCAACGAGTTGTACGTCATGGAGCAATTCTGTGACTACAAGATGACTAATGAGCGCTCTGTTGTTAAACAGACTCATGAGATACAGTCACTCTCTAAGGAACTTGAGTACTTTAAGTGTGTGTTGCCGGACAAATTTGTTGCTGAGACCATCATTGCCAAGCTTCCACCTTCGTGGAATGATTTTGCTACTTCTCTGAAAAACAAGAGACATGAGTTTTCTGTTTTGGATCTCATTAGCACTCTTGATTTTGAGGAGAAGGCGAGAGCAAAACACACACGTGCTCGGGTCACTGAGGGAGCTTCTAGTGCCCACGTGGTACACGAGAAGAACTTCCAGCCCAACCAGCCCCAAAACAACAAGAATAAATCTCAGGGGAAAGGCAAGTTTGATGCAAAGAACAAGCCGTCACATTTTAGCAACATCGAGAAGAATTCTCATAACTGGAAGGGATACAAACCTCAATTTTGGTAGCACCGCGCAAAATTTATATGGCTGCATCTACCTGCTGTCAGCTAACCTCATGGTGCTCCAGGTTTTCCTACATTCGTAACTAGGTACAATGACCACCACAAGTTAAAATTAGCTTATTCGTATGTTGACTTGCTTAATGCAGTGTGGAAGGATACTGTCATGTGTGGAGGAGCAAACAAGCAGTGCAGCCGAAGGTGGAAATCAACCAAGGACTTACGAAATTATATATAATCTTCCTCAGGCAGGTCAGTATCCCCTTCGTCCAGATGATCGTGTTTTGCCATGCCGAGCTATTGATATGTGCTACTATTTTGCAACACCGTTTAAGTATAGCTATTGTTTTCCTATCTTTCCAGATTCTGGACAATGAAGATGATTTCAGGGGAACTGCACAATATGGACTCATGTTGAGTCATCTCTATTGCCTCATGTGTTTGCTGCAAATGTGTCAGCATCAATTACAAGATGAGGCAGCTAGCTAGTTGTGGAGTTCCCAACATGCTCAAAGTGCTCGCAACATTGAGAAGAAACAAGCATGCCCAGGAAATTTATTTCCACACCTTCTCACGGCTTTGTATTGGTTATAGTATGGTGAATCATTGAGATGCATAAACATGCTGAACTTTTGTTCTTCTGAACATTAGTATGCATACCGTATCTTCTGAAGCTTAGTTTAATGTGAGTGTCTGCATCCAGTACCGCATCCTCTAATTTGGTGGATGCCAAGTTGAAAAAGGTTACCGATGAGTAGCCATAAGCTGGAGGCGTCTCTTTTTTTCTTTCGAATGGGTAATAAGTTGGAGAGTGTCTCGGGCTGCCTCTAGCACAAGGCTCTCCTGTACAAAAATGGGCAGCCGACTGGGCCAATACAAAAGCCTATCCATCTTAAAGCCCATTTGTTTTTGTTTTTTGCGAGGAGAAACCCATATTTCTTGAAGAGGGGGCGATCCCAGAAAAACCCTCATTCCTCCTCGCTTCCACTTACTCCCTTCGTCCGGGTTTAGGCTCATGAGTCAATTGCTAAGACCAAGAAGATCCACACAGATTCGCTCAGAAAAATAAAAAAAGAAGATGCACACAGATTCGCTCAAAAAATAAAAAAAAGAAGATGCACATAGAGAAAATAAATCTCCTTAATTTATTCCATAACCATCCTATTAAATAGGCCTAGTAACAAACCAGGCGCATGCAGTGGACGGCGGGCACATGCATCCTGCATGCATGGCCAGTCAGCCAAGTCCATGCGCCAGTTCCAATCCAGCAACGCAAAAGAAGAGATCGGTTCTTGGGTAAAAGAGAGTAGTTAGTGCAGCGGGCCTTATAAACACAAACAGCTCGCTCTCCCGCTTCCATCTCCCCCCAATTCCCCTCGCTCCCCAATCTTCCTCACTCGTCCAGAAAACCCCCGCTCACCTTCTTCGTCACTCATACAGAAAACACCTGCTCCTCTTCTTCCACTCCTATAGAAATCCCTAGTCCTCCTTCTTCCCCACTCGCACTGCCACTAGGCTCGTCTCTGGCTACTCTGCACAAACCTGTGAGCTCGGCGCGACACCCACAAGGAAAATGGAGTTGGCTGGCCCCAGCACCGAGAAGATGAGGCTCCCACCAGTGGTGACACCGGTTGTAGATCCCGCACCCAGTAGCGCGGGAGAAGCAGTGAGCCCCCCCCCACCCGGATCTGAGGAACTGGTAGAATCTCCAATGGACCACATCAGCGATCTCCGCCATCATCCTTGAGGAGATCATCTCACTTCTCCCCACTAAGGATTGCTGCCGCACACAAGTCCTCTCAACTCGGTGGCGCCCTCTTTGGCGCACCGCGTCCCTCAATCTCGACTATCGTTAGATATCTATCCTTCCTGAATTTGAGCTCCTCAGAGCCATCATCTCTTCTCACCAGCAGGGCCCGGTTCAATGCGTCTGCATCCCGACACGCTACCTGCTGTCCATACCCGGCATGATGAACGCTTGGCTGACATCCCCTGAATTCGGAAAACTCCAGAAGTTTGAGTTGTACCATTACCACAAAAGTTTCATACCATGAACACGCCAAGAACTCGTGCCCACACCACCATTGTCCATCTTGCAGTTTTCCTCCTCTCTCCACACTGCCACCTTTGCCCGGTGCCATCTACTAGACGATCTGGTACAAATGCTTCGACCCCCACTTCTAAAAAAACTTTCACTTGTGGTGGTTTATCTGTCGGAGGCCTCACTGCACAACATCATCCACTCCAGCTGCCCTGCCCTGAAGTGCTTGCTGATTGTTTTGGGAATAGAAATCCGTATCAATTGTCTCCAAATAAAGTTGCCTCACCTTAAAAGCATTGGAATTTGTTTTGAAGGACAACAGCTCAATATCGAAGATGCCCCTGCACTTCAAAGGTTTCTCCTTGATAATTGTTATAGACCTTCACAAATAACTGTCGTCTCTGCGCCAAAACTGGAGACCTTGGGTGTAATTCATGACTCGATTAATGATCACAAGGAGTCGGTGTTTCGCTCCTCACTTTTTCAGGTACCGTATATTATCATCTACACATTTGTAATCATAAGCTGCATTTTTCATTTGTGCGCATAAGTTTTATATCATCTTGGAGTACACTTTGGGTACTAATATTATGTTATATGCTCAATGAAGAGTTTGACCATTGATAGCCTATTAATGCTGCTGGATTCTGTCAAGATCATGTACATCAGAATGTTTAGTTTTGATCTGAACATAATTATTGGCTTGTTGTGATGCTTTTGATCTCTGGAGAATTTATATATAGAGGTGATTATTTCATGCACATTGAAAGCCCGTATATATTGTACTAGAATTAACTATTCAGCTGTCGTTCTTTCGACATACTATTTTTTCACACCTTAACTGTTTTCAATCTTAAAGTCTACTTAGGTAGAACCACATGGAGCAAAACATATAACCAATCAGTGGCGTAATAAGCACCAGGGTTTTCTCAATTCTCGAGGACAATAAGGATGGAACGATATGCATCTAACCAGGCAAACAAAAGCTTTGTCACATTCTTCCTGTTGAATGTGAGGTTACTATTGTCCATGAGGCTTAATTTTTACCGCAAGAGATTTCTCACGGATGGACATGTTGAGCAGCAAAATAAGAAGTTTCAGGTGGACATATGGGCTTCTAAACGTTCTTGGCTTCTATTTACAACAAGTTGTAGTCATCCTGAAATAATTTTTTTTGCACAGGATGTTCATTTTATGGATCACACCGATCCATTTGTTTGTGACTGCAAAAAGAGTGGTTGTGTTAGATGTTACTGTCATGTTCAATCTGGGCTTTGCCTAAAAATTTGATGAACAATTAATCCTTGGGCTTTTTGTACCATTTGTATGCTTGAGTTGCATGTTGTTGCCCTCGTACTCCCCTCCACCTGCCACTACACTGCTGCATCTTCCACGTCTGTTGTTCGTTCCTGTCCGAGCCCTCGCCGTCGTTCTCCGCCTTGGTTCGCTTGCTGTGCCCGCCGCCGTCTGGCGTTGTCAACATGGTCAACAACCAAGAGGAATCAGGAGATGACTGCACGTGGAGAGGCTGACAGTAGGGACCCACTAGGGTCATTGCATTTCACAAGCAGGTGCCTCGTTATTACAAGCCAAAAAAATACTTCCTCTTAATTGTTTAACAACTAGGTACCACGCCATTGTCAATGTAGTCAATAAACGAGAAAATTACACAACGAGCGGATAACACTAGGGACCCAGCAGTTCGCCTAGTTGTTTTTTAGTTTAAGAGACGGAGCTCAACTGCGTGCTATGCGGGGGCTGTGGCCCGTCTAGCCCACACTTACGCTTTTATTAAGCGCATGACGAGCCCAGTTGATATATTTTTTCTTTTTAAAAATGGCTAGCCTAGTTCTTTTTGTTGGAGAATACCAAAACCGAGGCCTACTTGCTTTTCTCAGCCCTGCTGGGCTGCAAATCTTTCAAGACGAGGAGGGATGTAAGTAGTAAGAAATGGGCTTCCCCAAAAAATGGGCTATAAGTTGTAAGAAATGGGTTGTAAATTTTTAAATCAAACCCAACCGGCAAGTGCATTAAAATATCATTTTTTAGGATTTCTCTACTCTCTACTCTTATAAAAAACAAAGCCAACTGCAATTACATTAAAATATCTTTTTCTCTCCCACAAGATAAATTACAAATGCATCTTCATGTTCCGTGCAACGAACGGGCATCTTGCTTGTTAAGATTCTAAATTTCATTCATTTTTTCGGAGAATTGTTCTTTGAATTTTATTTTGATATAGTCTTTTGAAAATATTTTAACGTGACTCGAAATTTTGTGATTAAAAGAGTTCGGACCCCACCGAAATATGCAAATTTCATTGAATTTTTTAGTTGTGCCCAGAATATATGGTTTGTAATGCTAATAAAAAGAATATGGGCTTCAAATATCCTTAAGAAATAGCAAATGGGCTATAAATTATTGAAAATAATGGCTAATGGGTTGTATGCCGTTTCCACAGATTTGGAGGCTGACTTCTGGGCCTACTAGGTTGACGATGACACTGTCCTAATATTTTTTATGCATACGCAAGGATTTGTCAACTTAGTCAACACACAGCAGTGACTGTTGGATGTCCACCCAACGGCCACCATGTTTCTTCAATCTCTGATCTTCCTCCTCCAGCTGCCCAAACCAGCGCCAGCGGGACTGCCTGCTCCCTCCTCCCATGGCTGGCTGTGCTGCCGCCAGGCCATCCCTCTAACCACCCATACATCCTCTTATTTTCCGGCGACATCAGCCTCACCCCACAGCCGACCATTCAGCGCTTGTACTCCCCTCAGCGTGGGCATCCACTGCGGTGGCTTTGCCGGCTCCAGGTGGTTCCCTTCCTGGGCCTCGCCCTCATCGACCCCGTTTGTGCTCTCGGCGCAGCGAGGTTAACATGGTCAACAAACAACAACCATCGGAAGAGGATGACAGTAGGAGCCCACACCGGGAAATGCCTCCTTATTACGCGCAAAATAATGATTCCTCCACCTGATAGCTGAGACCCACCGGAAGGGCCTCTGTATTACGCACACAAAAATGAATACTCCCCCTACTAGCTCGGACCCACCTTGGTGGGAGGCTGAATTGTGGGCCTACTAAGTTGACGGGACGAAGGGCTTTCTCAACTTTGTCAATATGAACGATTCTAGGTCCAATGACCGTACGAGGTCCATCGAACGGTCATAGTGCTTCTTCAACCTTTGGTCTTCGTGCTCCAGCCACACAAAGCAGCACCAGTCGTGCCGCATGCTCCTGCCTCCCGTGGCCGGCTGTGCTGTCGTGGAGGCCTCACCACCCCTACTATTCCCACCGCTGGCCAGGCCCTGAGGCGACGGCAGCCTCACACTGCAGCCAAACCAGTGAACCCTCACACTCCTCTCCACGTGGGCTTCCACTGTCGTGTCTTCCCCGGCTCCACGTCATCCCCTTGCTAGGCCTCGTCGTCGTCCACTGCCCTGGTGCTCTCGGCGCGGCATGGTCAACGTGGTCAAGGAACGACTTCCATTGGAAGAGTACTGTACATGGAGAGGCTGACAGGTGGGTCCACGGCAGCCGCAAGGAAGTGCCTCCTTATTACGCGCAAATAATTATTCCTCCACCTGACAGCGGGGACCCACCGGATGGGCCACCATATTTTGCAAACAAAACGTTTCCCCTCTGACTGCTCGGACCCACCAGCTACATCTTTGCACGCAGGGAAGTGCGTCCGGGCAAAAAAAATGATTCGCCCCCCTGACTGTTGGGACCCACCAGCTACATCTTCACACACAAGGAAGTGTCTGACAGTCGGGACCCACCTGGTCGAAGCATACATAGCATTGTCATTCTGGTTGCGAACGTGTGCGTACATACTGGTCGATGTAGAGGCGCACACGGTCATAGTGAGGTTCGCACGTGCTGTAGTAGAGGCGCGCACATAGCAGCTACACGTACGTTCAGCGGCCAGGGTGCAAGAAAGAAAATACGGCCACGTACATACATACGGGCGGGGTCTCGAACGCCTACTCGCGCATACGTACGGCTAGGGCTCGTGTACATGGCTGGGTCAAAACAGAGCAACAGCGTCGTCGTCGTGTCCATGGGGAGCCAACCGGCTGGGTCGGAACGAAATGCGTCGTCATGTTCATCGGGAGGGCTTGGACGGAATAGCCGATGGAAGCGAGGCCTGGCGTACCACACAACGTAGGAAACAGCCTTGTGTTCGACCGGCCACATTCGAAAGGGGATCCTATTCATCGGGAGGGGTCTGGCGTATCGCAAAATGGAGGAAACGGACTTATGTTGGACCTCCTACGGTCGAAATGGGGTCCTATTGATTGGGAGGGGTGTGGGATACTGCAAAACGAAGGAAACAAACTTGTGTTGGAGCGCTACAGTCGAAACGGGGGTCCTGTTCATCGGGAGTTGTGTGGTGTACCGCAAAACAGGACTCCATGGGGTACTATTCATCTCCACCGTCAACCTCCTCCAGCCTCCACGGGCTACTGTTCATCCACCATCGACCTCCTCCAGCCTCCACCTACAACTGTCCATCCAACCTCCACCACGCGCTACTCCACCGGCTACTGTTCAACAAGCCCTCTCCATGGGCTAATGTTCATCCAACCCTCCACGGGCTACAATTCGTCCAGCCCTCCACCGGATACTGTTCAACCAGCCCTCCACGGGGTCATCCTATTCATCCAGCCCTCCACGGGGTCCTGTTCATCCAGCCCCAAATGGCTCGATCGATCGGGGTCCTGTTCATCCAGAGGCAACCACGGGGTCCTATTCATCCACCCCCATCGGGAACAGCTCATCCAAACACCGCTAGCAACGCTTACTGTTCATCCAAACCCCCCAGCTGCAACGCTCACAGTTTATCCAAACCCCCCAGCAACACTCACTGTTCATCCAGAGGCAGGATCAATCGGCTTCAGTTAGCAGTAGTAGCGAAGGAATCGCTCGATCGCTCGGGTTTAGTAACGCGTAGCCTGCAGTGCAATCGCTCGGGTTCAGTTAGGTGACGCCTTGCTTGGGTTCAATTAGAGCCCAACGCCTCACACCCATGCGCGTACGGTACGAGAGAAACGCGCATCGCTCAGCCCCCGACCACCCACCGTAACTGGGAACTCCCCGATATTTTCCTCGCCCTCGTTTCTACCATGTTTTTTTCCGTCATGGACGGCCCAAAGAATATCATGCAGCTGCGTTTCCGGCCCGCCTAGAAAGAAAAGCCCATTTTCTGTCATGATATTTTGTCATAGAAGTAAGAGCCCACCACATCTATGATGATACTGGATTTGGTCACAATTATTGTCATAGAAGTGTCATAAGTATGATAGAAAAAAAATCGTTCGGCCCAAAATGTCACGGATGTGTCTTTTTTGTAGTGAAATGTCCCATACACCTGCAATTAGACATGGCACACAAGTTTGTGAAGTATTTTTGTCCTGAATAAGATAAATAAATTATTGCATAGTTTGCATTATAAATCACCTCACAAATATGCATATATGGAACAGTTTTGGTCGTATCCAAGGTAGTCATGTCCTCATCATCCTCTCCTTGAAAACAAAGCCGTCCTCAATGTTGCTTAATCTGAAATGTGGCTAACAAAAGAGACAAGGTGTACATGTTGTATATGTATCTGTCACCCATTTTTACTTCCCTTAGTTTTTGCACATATGACACATGTATACATGAGTAACTTTCACAGTTCATAAAATATAAAGCCAAAATATTATCACAAGAAGTAGAAGGCATGAAAATATTGCAACTCAGTTTGCACATATAAGTGAAGCTCTTATTCATATCAAAAGATTGATAATGTTATCATTAAATCATCCCAACATTGGTGAATTAACCTTATGTGCATCAAATTGACATGCTACAACATGCTTAAATAAGGAAACATGCAAGAAGTCATTTGACACAGAATCATCACCAAGATTAGAGGTCGTATCAAAATGAGTAAACATTAGTTCTTTTGCATCAACAGTTAATTCAATGGCTGCACTCAAAATTGTGGGTATTTCAGCTGTTTGATCACATGACACATTCATGACAGTAACACGATTCTATAAAATAGGTGGTGTGCTCAAATCAATAGGTAACTCAACACATTATGTATTCAAGTTAACTAGGCATGAATCATTCTCATGTGAAAATGGAAAATCGGTACCTTTGTCATTACCTTTTATGATCAACTCAAACGATATAGGAACTCTTGGTGGTGATGTGTCACATGGTGGAGATGATGTAGTCCTTGCAATAACGGATGTGGTTGTGACAGCTTGGATTTTGCCTTCTCTCTTTTTTCCGGACTTTATTTGCCCTTGCTTTGGATTTGAGTTTTTGAAATCAATTCAAATGGATTTAGCACTTGGGCATGCCCTTGAGTTTCACCTAAGTGACCCATCAATCTCTCATTCAACATCCTTTCTCTGAAAAACCCCAAAATGTCCCAAGGAATATTTTTCATAAAAAAAATATTCAAATTCTTGTCTGAAACTCATTTTAGAAACTAGTGCTCGAAAGCAACCCTCTTTTTTATTGCTCCAAAAATCCTGAGATAATTCCTAAATATTCTTTGAACCTTGTCCCACCTTCCCGAGCAAAAATATTTCATGACTTTTTGGAATATTTTTGCTAAAAAAAATGATTTCACTTCTGGCCTAAAAATGCACTTCGTACAACAAGTGTATTTTTCTTTGATCAAATGGAGCTGGATTTTTTGAGCCTCATTATCCTCCTAAGAAAAGCTTAACCCCAGGAGATCAGCCCTAATCATATTCTAGAAGCCCTCCAAATTTGGCGACCAAGTTTCTGATCAGAAACTTGCCATCAAGCTCAAGTCCTATCTGGTCGGCCTGGCAATGAGTTATCCACTTTCCTAGACGTAACACTGCACGAACAACACCCCAGACATGGTTTGGACGAGCGTGGGCATCGTCTTGACCATGCCAGCATGGTGACCGCGTGAGGACACGAGCTCTGGCATGCGTTCGACGTGCTCTGCGTCGCGCCAGTGCCTCTGTTCAGCATGTGCTTGATCCAGAGCTCGCCGACGACTGCCGCGCCACGCCACAAGCATCGACTCATCACCATTGACCCCTCCCTGGAGCTCACCTACACCGGAGACACTGCAGCAGGCATGGGACCGTCGCAGTCAAAAGCCACAGTGCGCACTGTGCCCCTGTCTTCTTCCCCCTCTGCTTCCTGTGCTTGTCCGCAAGCTGCAACAGCAACCGCGAGATCGCTGGGCTCTTCCACCCCTCGCTGACGCCCTTCGTCATTGCTTGCCGGCTTCCAGAGAACTCCGACGGAGCCATGTAACCCCTATCCTCCTTCGGCTATAAATTGAGCCCCTCCCACCGCTCTAAAGCCTCAAACCTCACGACCCAACCACCAGAACCCATTTAGGTTAGCCGCAGCCCGGCCGGGCAGGCCTCTGGCCGCCGTCCCAGACCCGTGCTCGCCGGCGACCAACCGCAGCCCCTCCACCCCGTTCTAGAGCCTCTCGGGCTCGATCCACCCTGCAGGCACATGCCTGGAGGTCCATTGGTGTCGTCTGGATGCATTGGAGCCCCTGGAGCCGCCCCTCTCTGTCGTATCCTTCCTCTCCGGCGAATCCCAACCGCCACTCGCAAGCTCGATTGCGAGCCACTCTGGCCATCCCCCAGCAAACCACGGGTACAGGCAGGTGCGTCGTGACCCCCTCTTCACTTCTATCCATCTAGAAGCGGCCAAGGACCCCTGCTCGCCGGCGTGAGCTCCATCGAAGCACTGTCGTGCTCTGTTTCCTTTCCCCCTCCTCTCTCTCCTGACCTATGGGGCCCACTGTCAGCCTCTCCACTCGCGCCCGAAGCGGTGCGAGTGGAGGCGTATTCTGTGATTATGCCATCGACGTCACCCCCTAGTTTTCTACTTAATTGAAAATAATTCAAAATTTTGATGAGAACTTTGACAAGTGATAACTTTTAAACTATAAGTCCAAATGAGTTGATTCTTTGTGCATTGTGTTTGTTCTGAAGAGCTCTAGCAGCACACCAAAGTGTGGATTTTTCCTTGCTTTATAGAATTTCTGGTGATTTTGAAATGGTTTTTGATATATATTTTTGTGGTTTTTAAAATGGTTTTAGAGGGATAGACTTTTCTTGAAGATACCCAGGAGGAGTGTGAACCTCCTCTACACTAAGGCAAGCCACACCAACATTTGGATGGTGTCATTTCAATATCTATGATTTTTCCTACTTGAACATGAGTTATTTTGATGCATTTAAATTAGTTAATTAAATATTGCTTAGTGCTAGTTATTTGGTCATGCTTGAAATGCTTGCTTAAGGTACTGGTTGAATGCATGGACTAGTTTTGGTCAGTAGAATAAAATTTTAACTAAGTGAATATGCTTTTATGAATAATGGTAGTTTCTTCATGATAAATGGATTTTCATATAAATTATGAGCTAATTGAAATAAAGCATGATAAAAACCAGTGAAGTAGAATTAGTAAGGTTTAATTATGAGTAGTGCATGAAAATCATTTTGATGATGTTGATCCGTTCATGTGAGTGGTATGCTTTGCATGTCGAATAGTTGCATGATCATGGCATCTGATGACTTGGGTGATTTAATTTTCAAGTTAAACCTGATAATGATCCAACTTGAATATAATGTTGATCAAGTCATGGTGCCACTGAATCGAGTTTTTCCTCAGTGCGACCACATTTACCTTTATGGGGAGGTCTTGATTTGGCCCATTATCATACCTCTTGTCGGTGCCTCCAATGAGGGAAGGTTATGGGCATGGTGTACCCTGGCCCGGTAAGAAGACATAACCTTGTGTGCCTGTTTGTTTTTATGGTACCTTGTCCCCATTTGGGACCGTTTTGCAATGACGGTGGCCATCGATGCCTTTGGTAGGCATGAGGCCACCCATGACTTAGCCCAGAGGTGAGTTGGTCGGAGTGGCCGGGAGAGTGTCATGGCAATGGAAGGGTTTCGTCGTGATACCGTTGTCCACCCTATTGGGATGCCGAGGCACGGGATTACGAGGTGTGGGTAAAGTGTGCTACCTCTGGAGAGTGTATTCAATCTATCAATAGTCGGGTCCTTGGTTACGGACACATCTCGTGAGTAAGTCACACCATGGATCAACATTAATAAGTAAACTTGCACACTAAAGATTTATTGTTGGCACTGGTTTTATGGTGATCTGTGGGATCATGAGATGATCGTGAGTGTTGGATTTAGTTGTGATCTGGGTATGATCACCGTCCGGTTACGAGGTAACCCGTTTGATAAGCGAGTCTGAGGGACTCGGTGCACAAGTCGGTTTCATCGCATCAGTAGTATGATTTGCATTGCATTAACCTGAATAATAGTCATGATATTGTTTGCCATTATGCTTATATTTGCTGTGAGCTTGCAAGTACATTCAATGTACTGACCTGGCGTGTCATGCCAGATTTCAGGCAAGTTGTATCGGATCGGAGAGCTTCCCGCGTCTAGATTGTGTCCACATCGGTGTCCATATGCTATGGAGTTCCACTTCGTCGTTGTTCCGCTGCCGCGTAGTTTATGTGATCGAGGCCCCTTCATGTCCATTAAATAATGTACATACTGTTCAGCCGCACCGTGTGTGCCGCTTGGCCTCACAACTTGATGTAATACCAGACTTATGTTTCCGCTAGCATCAATAAAGCGGTTGCTTCTGTACCATGTTGTTGTGTGTTGCCAGAAGACTTGATCTTTGGGATGGCAATGCAAGGTAAACGGTTTCTCTGAGCCGGGGTGCCACACCACTTGATACGAGAGCCACGCTGACTATAGGGCACGCTAGACCGTTAATGCGTTTGATGAACGGTAGATAGCTTCGTCTGAGTGCTGGTAGTCATAGAAATTGATTGCTGCATTGCATGCATTTGAATTGTTGTTATTACTAACCGTCTGATGGTTATGAGTGTAGATGGCTCCAGTTCCAATCAAGTACCATCCTGAGCCAGTTCCGTACACATCGCCGCACCTGCTTCAGAATGTGTGGCGACGACTCTACCTAGAGGGTGCTGATCCCGTGTATCAGGTGTATCGGGAGCATTTGGCCGGTTCGCTGTATGAGTACAATGCAGAAGTCACTTTACACCACATTTCCCCTTCCGGCGCTTACACTCGTTCCTATAAGGGTGGTTTCGCTTCTACGCCATCTCAGGCTGTCTAGTTTGCTGCAATCGAGGCTCTTGTAGACTCTTTGCTACAACGAGGTTCGCATGCACACCCACCCAAGTTTCTACTACTAACCATCTTTGCATGAGAATGGGCATATTCGCTTTCCTCTTATTGATTCGGCATGCGATCATCCTTCTACCCACCTTTCTTGCTATATCACTGCCAGTTATCTCTTGATCTATGAGTTAGCCTGAGAGCTAACCCGAGACTGGATAGCGCTTGGCGTAGCTCGGAATAGGAACCCTCCACCTACTTTTGGTTTCACTCCATACGTTCCTCCAGCCTCTATTACCCTGGAGACCATTTAGGGTACCAGTAACCCTTTGGCAGTGACCTTTCGCAGTGCCCCTGTTGCGTGGGCTTCCCTCGTTGCTACTCCTGCAGCCCCTATGCTTAGAGCTCATCCCGCACCTGCCCCGTGAGGGAGAGTCCTCGAGGAAGCGCCGCCGTGTCTCTTTTAACCCGGAGGTCTCCACTATCAGTTCAGGATCTGAGTCAGGCTCAGGAGAGGAGCCCGCAGCAGCGCCATCCAATCATTAGATCGCTAGAGTATCGCCTTCATCATGACGATGATGTACGGATGTAGTCATACGTGTCATGATGCTTAGTTTCATGTATGAGGGTAGTGAACCCGTCATGGTGTTTATCTTTCATGTGTGAGTCTATGTATAATTATGTTGGACCCTTTTTATTCGCCTTGGTTTCTTCTCGCCGTTTTCTTTTGGGATTGTCGCTGGCTTTTCCTCCCATTTTTCGATATTTCTCATCTTGGTTGCTTTGTGTCGGATTACGGGTTCCGCAAACCCTTGAGAGGTTCAAACTCTGGGGTGTGTGCGGGGATCTCAACCTACCCATCCTGCCTACTCGCGATTCTCCTAAGCCTAGCGCGTTGATCTCGAAGGGACAAAGAGACACGGTAGTTTATCCTGGTTTGGGCCACCTTGTGGTGTAATACCCTACTCCAGCATTTTTGGTGGATTGATTCGGAGGGCTGAGAATGAACTAGTATAGTGGATGAACTGGCCTCAGGAGGTGACGTGTTCTTGAGCTCGATAGAGCTGGTGGGGTGGTCGGGTGAGAATGGATCCCCCTCTCTATGGTGGTGGCTAAGTCCTATTTATAGTGGCCTTGGGCCTCTTCCCAAATGCTGGCGGGAAGGGATCCCACAACGGCCGGATTTGAAAGGGGACAAGTAGTACAACTTATCCTAATAAAAGTAGTCTTCGCCTGCGAAAAGCCTCTGGTCGTGACACTGCAGTGGGCTTGGCGATGACCTCCGTTCCGTCGTCCTGGCAGTTTTGGTCTTGTTGCACCAGAATGGGAACATTTGGCTGATTCCTCGGGACTCCACGCCTGCGGCTTGCCTCCCTTGCACCGAAGAGGAAACCTAGCGAGGGTCTTGAGCTGTTGATGCTGAAGCTGGGTCGTACCAGGCCGTCGATGGAGCCACGTGGTGGGCCGCATGCAGGCAGGGCTGGATACCCCCATATCTAGAACGCCGACACTAGCCTTGGGGCCTAAGGTGTGCTCGAACTTGGCCTCCAGGCGAAGCCAAAGGGCAAGTGCAGAGCGCCACGGGCCCTAACCGCCTGCGGCCTTGATGACGTGTGGCGATTGATGGGACGCGGGCATCTCCACTTCCCCACGCCGCCTTGCTATTCGCCTAGCCTAGCGGTCGTACATTGTCAAAACAGCTCGCCCCTCGCAGATTGTCACGCTCAGCCTTCGTTTATTCCTGTCCCAATCTTGGCGCTCCATGCATGGATCCGGCGTTGGCGCCTTCCCCCTTTTCTGGCACCCGTCATGGCCCCCAGCCGAGGAAGAAGAAGGGGAGGCTGTGCACCCCAGCCGAGCCTCCGCCGGCCTTGGAGCTAGCCCTCGAGCAGTCGATGGTGATCAATCAAGAGGGGCTGGACAAGGTCCGCCATGCCCTTGCGGACGATTCCAACGAGTGGAGGGCAACGGCCGGCTGTCCTGCGTCTTGACGCGTGAGTGAGATGAGTGCCACTGAGATACCCATCTATCTCCATGCTCTTCTTGCGGGGCTCCTCCCTTCTCACCCTTCTTCAATGCTGTAATCTCGCATTACCAGATCCACCTGCTGCATCTGGACCCTGGCTCTGTTATCCTTCTCGCCTTCTTCGCCTTCCTCTGTGAGGCCATACTAGGCATTACTCCTTCTGTGGCCCTGTTTCGCCCTTTCTTCTTGCTTCGGTTAGTCGATGCTCACAAATGCTCAGGATGCGCGACTTTTGAGGCCGTGGCCACAACCACCGGCTCGGGGATCGACTTCGAGCTCTCACCGGCTATGAAGGGGTTTCGGAAGCAGTGGCTGCTCATTGATGCCGACACGTACAACCCCCTGCTCCTGACTCCTGGGGCACCGGCCTCGCCTAGCTCCGGTTGGGGCCACAAGAAGCTCTCCGACCGGTGCATTGCTTTCGTCTGGAAGAGGTTGGCGAGGTTGCAAGAGCTAGAAGTGACGGTGCCGATGGCGGTGAAGGAATTCGTCAGGCAGCGTGTCGCTCCCCTTCAGCGCCATTCTCGCCCAATGTGAAACCTTGCGGGAATCGATGATCCCATGAGGCTGTAGAGGCCGTCACTGGCTGCTGGGACCTTGAGCATGGTGCTCAAACTCCTGACGAGCGACCCCGAGCCTGCTGACCTTCCGGTGGGAGGCTGCCTCCTCTATCAGTGCTTGAACAAGGCGGCCTTCGCGGGGCAGATGCCCCTATTCGACAAGTGGGGGATGCTTCCGGAGGGCCTTGAGGGGCATCGTGAGAACCCCATCTTCGTGGACCCCCTTCTGTTCGATCATGACGTGCCCGCCCCAAGTATGGAAGCAGGGGGGCGCTCGCCTCCAGCAGCTGTTGAGGGCTCCTCCGGAGGCCTGGCGCCAATGATGGCCCAGGAGGTCGGGGCTCCTGAGGCCAGAAGGGGGCCATTGTGGAGCCAATGTCACCCAACGCCCTGGGGGCCGTGGTTCTTGAAGCTCAGGGTGATGGCTTCGAGGTGGCCGCCGATGGCGAGGCGCCCACCGACTGGTCCGGAGTCGTTGGCCAGAAGACCTCGCCAGGTGCCCCTGCTCCTAGGGCCTCTGCCCCGGATGCCCCACCGAGCGCTCCTCCTCCCGAGGATCGCCCGTTGAGGTCTGGCTGGGCCCACCTAAGCCTTGCATAGCTCCTAAAGAGGAAGAGATCTCCATGCCGCAGCGATGGCACCGGTCGGCCGCTGAAGCTGAGGAGATACATGGCTGTCGATGAGTAAGTACCTTTGCCCTTGATTCCTTGCGTGCCGCATTTTTCTCCTGACCAAGGCCTTGCAGGGCTCTCACAAGGATGAAATCTCGGGAGGCAAATGCCTCCAAGGGTCCCAACTTGATGCCGGCACACAGCCCCTGGCGCCCAAGTCTTGCGCTGGTCATGGGGCCGACCCCGGCTGCCATGATGCCGCAAGGGAGCCCTAGGCCCGAGCTCCCTGTTCCCTCTCTCTGCGGCTCAGCCTGTGAGACGGGGGACACACCGGCGATCCTTCCTCTAGTCATTGCTTGCAGGGGGGCGCCCCTTGGGCGGCCTTCGTCTTCAGGTTGCGGGGCTACAATGGCAAGCCCCCAGCCGGTGGTAGGCGGGGCGCCCCGCGCCTCCTCGGGAGACCCCGAGGCTGAAGAGGGCCTTGGCGATGTGCTTGCACTTGCTCATGGGCACAACACCGTGCACTTCGAGCTCTTTGGTGAGGCAATGCGTGCGATGATCCAGCTTGGCGGGGAGCTCGCCAATGTCGACACTAGGCTTGAGGCGGAAGGTCGTCTCCTGGTGCATGAGTGGCAGCAGCTGAAGGTCGCCATCAACCTCAGAAGGCTTCGGCACGACGAGGCCGATGCGCTTGTGGTGGCCTCGCTTGCGACTTCTCGTGAGGCTTGCGGCCACGCCATGGAGGAGGCCGAGGCCGCCAACCGCCGTCGCGAGGCAGCCGAGGAGCATCAGCGGGAGCTTCTGTCTTCAAATGCGTCCCTTGAGCGAAAAGTCGAGGAGCGCTTCGTCATTCTGGCCTCTTCACCAAACGAGGTGGCCTTTGCTGAGGCGGAGCTCCTAAGGCGCCACGACAATTTTGACATTGGAGGTTGTGGAGCATAGCATGGCATTGGAGAGGCTGGAGGTGAGGGAGCGCCAGGCTGCCGCGGCTGAGGATGCAGTCGCTGCCCCAGAAGCCCAGGTCCAGCTGGAGGTGGAGGAGAGGGTGGCGAAGGCGTGTGCTGACTTGGCTGAGGGGCATCGCCTGGATCTGGAGCCGCTCAAGGCTGAACTTGAAGGTAGGACCTCTGCCCTGAAGGCGAAGCTGCAATCCACGGAGCAGCATGAGAGCGCCGCTCAAGAAGCCCTGATTTCTTCCGAATCTGCCTTGGCCTCTACCGGCGCCGAACTTTCTTCCGTTCAGCAATAGATCAAGGATACCGCGTCCCTAGTGGAGAGGACCCCGAACGAAGCGAATTGCCGCTGGACACTACATTGCGAGTACGCCTCGATACTTTAGGGTCTTAGAGTCAGAGCTAACTCCGCCTTGGGAACCATTTGTGACGAGAGCGCTCCTCATCCGCACGAGAATGATTACGCCACCCACCTCAACTTCTTCACCAACATCGTGACCCACCTGGAGAATCAGGCTGCGAGGACTCGCTACCTTGTAGTGAAGAAGAGCTGGGGTCTTCTTGGGCGTGCATTCTCATGTGTCATCAGCCACCTCCTCAACCGCGATCCTCACTTCGACTTTGATGTTGTGTTAGCCACCGTGCCCCCAGTTATTTAGGACAACCTAGCCGGGTGGATGGACCACCATGTGGACGCCCTGGTAGCAGAGTTTGCTCCGAAGGATGACACGGTCGTGATCGCGGCCGAAGAAGCTGGCGCGGGTAGAAATGATGAGGAGGATGTCAGCCACGACACAAGCAGCGCGTATGGAGGTGATGAAGAAGGCGCACCTAGCTAGGCCCGTGTTTCTTTTCGCTTTGACCTATATGACAAAAAACTTGAACGCATCCTTGTGAGAGCATTTTTAAAAGGGGGGGGCTTATGATGTATGAGATTGTGAGATGATTTTGAAGTGGCGCCCAAAGCGCATCCCAGCAGAGCTGCGGACTCCCAAGCAGGGTAATTATTATGACTTATCTTTGGTTTTGCGGGTTTTGGGTGAGCCCTGGTGTCGTAGCGACACTTCTTCTCTTGAGGTTAACCTGCCGCAGGCTCGTGAGGTTCTATGCCTCCCAAGGGTCCTGCTAGCCTGTCCTAGAGTGCCTCGTGAGGAACTAACTGCCAGATCGTGGCGAGGTGGGCGTGCGTGGCGGGCGCACCCTTGAGCCCACGGGGGAAGCGATCGACCCCAGCGCGTACACCGTACCCAGCCCCCGCTCGTGAGGTGCTTGAGGGCAGGGCAACAGTCACGAGCTTCAGAAAGAACGCAAGAACTGAAGGCAAGAGAGCAACCCAAGATGAGAAAACTCCCCCGATTTTTATAAACGCACGAGAACCAAACTGCTTCAAAAAGGCAACGGACGAGTACAAAAAGGAGGCAAAAGCCAACGAACAAGTACAAAAAGCCAACGAACAAGTACAAATGGCCACATCCGGCACCTAGCTAGTCTTCAAGTCTTCTCACCAGCGCGGAGCTAAGTGCTTCCACTGGCTGGGCACTCATTGGGGATAGTGTTGACGGCCAGCAGGGAAGATGGTGCTTCCACTAGGACGTGGCGGGAGCTCCCGTGAGGCCCCAGGGTGGCGCTCAGGAGACTCTGGGGCGTGTATAGCCCCACTCATTATTACGTGACAGTATCACGAGCGGAGATCTTCACAGGACAGAGCCTTGCTTCATGTCGCCCGACGAGGACCCCGCCCTATGTCACCCCCGACCACCGTTGGGGAGACCGGAAACCAGGACAAGATCAAGGGGCAAGGGGGACACTGGCAGCGTCCTTGGCAAGCGTAGGCCCCCCGCTGGGGGGAAGGGCTCGCCGACGCCTTCCCTGGCGGGGAACGTACCTCTAGGCAAGGCCCTGCTCCGTGTAGCATGAGGAAGGCCCTGCCGCTGGGCTTCCCCCGCACTGCTCCCAATGTCGTGCGTGCTCCTGCGGGGGATCCGCCGTCCCGAGAGTCCTGGTGGGAGCTGCGCCCTGGTTCACCTGCGATCCATGGTCAGCGTAAGCGTGCCCCTATGGCGTTAGCTGTACCCAGAGCTTGTCGCCGTTCGAGACGTTGGCAGGGCTTGGTGGTGGCTCAAATGAGATCTCGGCTTCATGTATGTCCAGTGCCCAGCCTGGCGTGGGGGATCAGCTGGCGCCCTCTCCCAGTGCATGCCTTGGATCCATCGCGACGGGGACATAGGCTTACGGGCTGGCCGCACTAGAAATACCGCCCGGCTGCCTCACGTTCCCGCCTCCTTGAGTTGCCCCTCGTCCTGCCGTCCAGGGGCCGGCGCTCCAGCATGGCCCCTGGTGATGTCGCCCAAAGCAGTCCCATGCTGAGGTTGTAAGTTCGGAGGGTTGCGGGCTGCCGTGAAGCTGGCCGGTGTCGAGAGGCTCTTCGGGGGGCCTAGGAGGGGGTGCGCGGTTGTGTCGGGGGCGGGCGCGCGCCCCTTCAATTGCTTGCAACTTGGGCAGGGTGCAGAATGGCGTTGCACCCCTGTGACAGCTTGGATTTTGCCTTCTCTCTCTTTCCGGACTTGCCTTCTCTCTCTTTTCCAGACGTGGTTTTTATCGTGATTTTTGCCCTGATTTGAATTGGAGTTTGAATCTTTTCAAATAGACTTGTCACTTGGGCATATCCTTGACTTTCACCCAAGTGACCTATCTTCTTTACTCCTCTGATCAATCCTCAAAATAATCAAATGAATTTTTTCATAAAAGAAAAATATTCATTTCTCTCTGTGAAACTGACTTCAGAAACTTGTGCTCCAAAGCAACCTCAATTTTCCTACTCAGAAAAATCTGAGATAATTCCTAAATATTCTTAGCACCTTGCCACACCTTCCCATGCAAAAATATCACACCACTATTTGTAATATTTTTGCTGGAGAAACACTTTTCACTTCTGGACCAAAAATGCACTTTGTACAGCACGTACATTTTTCCTTGAGCTTTTAGCCTTGATCTTTATTGAGCTTAAACACCCTCCTAAGAAACCCTAAACCCCAGGAGATCATCCCCTAATGGCCTTCTAGAAGGTGGCCAAACTTGGCGATCAAGTTTCTGGACAGAAACTTGTCAGCTTAGTAGAGTCAAGTCTGGTCGGCCTGGGCATGAACCATCACCTCTCCTAGACTAAACACTGCACAGTGCGTAGACAAGGTTTGGCCGCTCCTGGGCGTCATTTTGACCATGCCAGCTTGGTGACCGTGCATGGACACGACGCCTAGCATCGTCTCGACGCGCTCTGGCTAGTGCCTTGCTCTCTTTTTCGCGCGTGCTCGTTCCAATGCTCGCCGCCGACTACAGCACTGCACCACAAGCCCCGACCCATCACCCTCGACCGCTCCCTGGCACTCGCCGACATTGGAGCCACGGCAGCAAGCACGGGCACGTCGCGGCCAAAATGCCACAGTGTGCGCGTGCACTTGTCCGCTTCCCCAACCGCCTCATGTGCTCGTCCACGAGCGTGGGCAAGCTCCTCTGTTGACGCTGAGCATTTGCCTCCTCGCATTGGAGCTTCTCGTCGCCGTTCGCCGCGTATCCAGAGAGCTCCAGCGGTGACACATCCCCCTCACTCCGGCTATATATAGCAACCCCGCCTTGATTTCTAGCCAAGCAGAACTCCACACCACCTCCACAAACACGTAGATGACCAGAAGCTCGGTCGGGCAGGCCTCTGGCCGTCGCCCCGACCAGAGGACTCTAGCGATCCCCACAGTCCAGCCACCGCGCTCCAGTGCCTCTTGAGCTCAAGCAGCTGCTTGGGCGGGGCATTAGGGATCTGTTGGTGCTGCTTGGACACCACTGAGCCCTCGGAGCCGCCTCTAGCCGTCGTCTTCAACCTCTCCGGCGAAACCCGTCCGCCACCGTAGCTTGCGAGCTCAACTACGAGCAGCTCCGTCCACCTCTCGCCAAGCCACGGGTACGGGTAGGTGCGCCTCGAGCCCCGCTTCAATCCTATCCCTCGAGCCTAGCCCCAAACCCCCTCGTTGCCGGCATGAGCTCCGGTGAAGCCCCGCCTCTCTCTGATCTCGCACCCCCCTCTCTCTCCTGATGCGCGGGACCCACCTATCGGTCTCACCACTCGCGCCCGAAGCGGTACGATTGGAGGCGTATTTCTGTTTTACGATTTTGACGTCACCCCCACCAAGATTTCTGTTTAATTCCAATATTATTCAGAAATTTGACTGAACTTTGACCAGCCACCCTAAACCACAAATCCAAATGATTTGATACTTTTTTGCATTGTCTTTGTTTCAGAAAGCTCTAGCAGCACACCAGAGGTGGATTTTTCCTTGCTGTCTAGAATTTTTGGTGATTTTCAGAATGTGTTTTGACAAATTTTTTTGTGGTTTAAATTCTTTTTCAGATGGAGAAGCTTGTCTTGCAGCAAACCAAGAGGGGTGTGATCCTCCTGTACACTATGACAAGCCACACCAGCATTTGGATGGTGTTATTTCAATATGTATGATTTTCTACTTGAATATGAGTTCTTATTTGCAACTAAAATTTGATAAATAACTTTGGTTAATTTCTAGTTACTTTACCATGCTTGATATGCTTGTTTTAGTTACTGGTTTAATACATGAGCTTGTTTGGCGAAGTAGAGTAATATTTTGCACTATGCATATTGCTATGGAAATTAATGGTAGTTATTTTACTAATGATAGTTTCATTTAAATAAAGAACTAATAAAAATATTATTTGATAAATAAAAATAAGTTATAACTAGAGAAGTTTGGTTCTAAGTATTGCAAGACATATATGTTGTCAAGTTTGATCCATGAATATGAGTTGGTCGCTTTGCATGGCGAATAGTTGCATGATTCTTCCTGGGGTATATCATGTTGATGATAAAAAGTTTTACCAAAGCTAAACTTGATTAAGTTCAACTTGAATATGATGTTGATCACATCGTGGTGCCACTGAATCGGGTTTTAATTCAGTGCGACCACATTTACCTTATGGGAAGGTCTTGATTTGGTCCTTTGTTGTGGCTCTCATCGGTGCCTCCCGCGAGGGAAGGTCATGTGCGTGCATACCCTGGCCCGGTAGGCAGACATAACCTTGTGTGCTCGTTTTTTGTTTTTATGGTACCTTGTCCCCGTTTGGGACCGTTTTGCCATGGCAGTGGCTGTTGGTGTCTTTGGTAGACACGGGGCCACCCAAGACCTAGCCCTGAGGGGGAGTTGGTCGGAGTGGCCGGGGAGAGTGCATGACAAAGGGAGGGTTTCATCGGAATGCTTTGGTCCACCCGAATGGGAATGCGAGGCCAGGTGTTCCGTAGTGTGGGTAAAGTGTGCTACCTCTCCAGAGTGTAATTAATCTATCGAGAGCCGCGTCCTCGGTTATGGGCATAACTCGGAAGTAACTCACACCATCGATCAACCTTTCTAATAAATCTTGCAAACTTGAGGTGTTCATGAGTGATTGGTTTCAGGTGTGATCCAGGTATGGTCACCGTTTGGTTACGAGGTAACCGTCTGGTAAGCGAGTCCGCGGGACTCATTGCATGAAACGTTTGTTTTCCTTCGATAGTAGTTTTGCATTGTATTAATCTGATTAAATATCATGATATTGTTTGTCATCGTGCTTATGTTGTTGTGAGCTTGCAAGTACATTCAATGTACTGACCTGGCGTGTTATGCCAGTTTTCAGGCAAGCCAGTTCGCATCGGAGCACATCTCGTGTCTAGGCCGTGTTCACGTTGGTGTCCCTATGCTATGGAGTTCCATTTCGTCGTTCTTCCGCTTCCACATAGTTCGTGCGATCGAGGCCCCATCATGTTCATTAAATAATGTACATACTGTCCAGCCGCACCGTGTGTGCCGCTTGGCCTCGAATCTCGATGTAATACCAGACCTATGTAATCCGCTAGTATCAATAAAACGGTTATTTCTGTACCATGTTGTTGTGTATTGCCAAAAGACTTGATCTCTGGGCTGGCAATGCAAGGTAAACTGGTTGCTCTGAGCCGGGGTGCCACAACGCTTGGTATCAGAGCCGTACTGATTGTAGGACACACTAGACCGTTAGTGCATTAATGAAATGGTAGATACCTTTGTTTGAGTGCCGATTCTTGCATTGCATGCATGTTTATTTGTTATTACTAACTGAATGATTTGTGAGTGTAGATGGCACCAGTACCGATCTTGTACCATCCTGAGCCAGCTCCGTACACATCGCCCCATCTGCTTCAGAACGTGTGGTGACGACTCTATCCAGAGGGTGTGATCCAGGGTATCAGGTGTATCGCGAACATCTGGCCAGTGCATTGTATGAGTATTATGCTGAGGTCACTCTACACCACAGTTCACCTTCTGGCGCTTACACTCGTTCGACTAAGGGTGGTCTTGCCTCTACACCATCCCAGGCGGTTCAGTTTGCTGCTCTCGAGGATCTTGTAGACTTGCGCTATAACGAGGTCCGCATGCATACCCACCCTGGTGTCTTCTTCTACCCATCTCTGCACGAGAATGGGAGTATCCATTTTCCTTTGATTAAACCGGCGTGCGACCGTCCCACTAGCCACCTTTCTTGCTACATCACCGCTAGTTATCTCCTGAACTACGAGTTAGCTCGGGAGCTTTCACGTGCTCGCACTGCTCTCATAGCTACTCCTATGAGGAACCCTCTTCTCGCTGTCATCTATACTTCTGCACCATTTCTTCCACCTCCGTTCCACCGACGACCTCGTAGGGTACCGTTAACCCTCTGATGGTGAACCCTCACAGCGATCCTGCTGCATGGTCTTCCCTTGTCGTTACTCCTGCTGCTCCTATGCTTAGATCCCATCCCCCGCCTTCCCCTGAGGGAGAGCCCTCAAGGCAGCGTCATTGCGTCCCTCTTGACCCGGAGGTCACTGTTATCAGTTCAGGATCAGGGTCCGGCTCAGGAGACAAGCCTGCAGCAGCACCGACCGAGCAATAGACCGTTAGAGTATCGCTGTAGTCATGAGCATGATGTATGGCTATAATCACACTTGTCATGATGCGTAGTTTCATGTACGAGGGTAGTAGACCCGTTGTGATGTTACTTTCATGTTGGGACTATGTATAATTATGTTGGAACTTTTTATTCGCCTTGGTTTCCATTCGCTGTTTTCTTCTGGGATTTGTCATTGGCTTTTTCCCCCATTTCGGAATTTTCTCATCATGGTTGCTATGTATTGGGAAAACGAAAAATAGGATGATGTGTGGAGGCAGCAGCAGCCAAGCTTGTGAGGATGTCCCTGTCCGTCATTTCGCAAGACAGTCCGGACATTCCCCCGAGCCATACCAGCCACCTCCGCCGCCACTGCCACATCCGCCTTCCACCGATCAAATCCTGCGAATGTTTGAAGAAAGAAGGAGCAACGACTTGTTGGAAATCCTGAAGAGTGTGCAAGCTATGGTTGGGCAGAATGGAAACTAGAATGGCCATCACTCCAAACTGTCAGATTTTCAGTGAACCAAGCCTCCCAGTTTCAGCCACGCTACTGATCCTTTGGACGCTGACGACTGGCTAAGGACTATGGAGAGGAAACTGGAGATTGCTCGCACTAAAGAAGGGGATAAGGTTCCCTTCACAACGCATTATCTCGAAGGAGCTACCGTGATATGGTGGGATAATGCCAAGGAAATATGACCTGCAGACGAGGAAATTACTTGGGCCAAATTCAAGGAACAATTCTGCAAGTATCATATTCCCACCGGAGTTATGAAAATCAAGTAGCGCGAATTCCTCGCTCTCACTAAAGGCAGCATGACCGTCAACGAGTACCTGAACAAGCTCAACAATTTAGCCCGCTATTCGCTCCACGATGTTGCCACAGAAGAGCGGAAGATCGACCGGTTCCTTGGAGGTCTGAATCAGCATCTCAGGTGCACTCTCAGCATGTTTGTTTTCCCAGACTTCCTGACGCTGGTGAACAAGGCCCTCATTGCTGAAAGGGAACACAAGCTCCTACACGGCCATAAGCTAGCTGTTAATGACCACCAGCGCAAATTTGAGCCGTAGAAGGATATGCAACCAGTGCAAAAGGCTCGTACTTGGCAGCAGACTTAGCTAGAGTACAAACCAAATTGGCAGCAGAATGTCAACAAGACTACTACACAAGTCAAGAATGTCGTGAGCAGCTCGGTGCGCGAAGACTATCAGCGCAACAATTCATGTTTCAGCTATGGTCAAACCGGACACTATGCAAGACGGTGTACCGAGAGCAACAAGCACGTAGCTCCCTTCTAGCCGCAAGTCAACTACATGGAGCCATATTCCGCCCCAGATATGATTCAAGGGCAAATTCATCACATCTCCATGGACGAAGCTCAAGAGGACCCGGAAGTTGTCATTTATATGTTTCTTGCTAATGACATACCCGCCGTAATTTTATTTGAATATGGGGCTTCCCACTCTTTCATATCGCGGAGTTTTGCTTCCCAAAACAATTTTCCTTGCTTGATTTTGGGAAAGCACATGTTGGTACAATCCCTGGGATCCCTACTCAGAAGAAATCTCATCTGCCGATATTTGGAAATTGACATCAAGGGCATCAAGTTCCCAACCTCGTTGATAATCATCGATTCCAACAAATTGGACGTCATTCTGAGCATGAATTGGTTAACTCAATATCAAGTCGGCATCAGCTGTGCGACCAATGAAGTTACCCTGAAAAATATGGAAGGTCGCACCACAAGTTTTTAGGCCCGCAAGTGCATACCCACAAAAGATATGGTTTTCGCAGCAGTGGCAGAAGAAGTGGAATTAATTCCTGTGGTCAGTGAGTATCCAGACGTCTTTTCTGAAGAATTATCAGGCATACCACCAGACTGAGACTCGGAGTTCGCAATTGACTTAGTGCCTGGAACCACTCCGATAAATAAGAAATATTATCGGATGCCTTCCTCAGAATTGGTGGAATTGAAGAAACAACTAGATGAGATGCTGCAGAAAGGATACATTCGTCCAAGCTCTTCACCATGGGGATCACCAGCAATCTTCATGGACAAAAAGGATAGAAGTCTACGAATGTGTGTAGACTACCGAGAGCCGAATGACATCACCATGAAAAACAAGTATCCACTGCCAATGATCGATGATCTGTTTGATCAACTTAGTGGAGCCAAAGTATTCTCAAAAATTGATTTGAGGACATGATATCCTCAACTCAAGATTAAGAAGGAAGATATTCCTAAGACCGCGTTCACCACTCGATACGGTCTTTATGAGTACACCATTATGTCCTTCAGCCTCACCAATGCTCCCTCATTCTTTATGCATATGATGAACAATGTGTTTATGGACTTCTTCAGTACAAAACAAAGACACATCCGTGACATTTTGGGCCGAACGAAACTTTTTTTTTGTCATACATACGACACTTCTATGACGATAATTGTGACAAAACCCGGTATCATCATAGATGTGGTGGGCTCCTATTTCTATGACAAAAAATCATGACAGAAAATGGGATTTTCCTCCTGGGCGGGCCAGAGACGCAGCTGCATGACATTCTTTGGGCCGTCCATGACGGAAAAAACCATGGTAGAAGCGAGGGTGAGGAAAATTTCAGGGAGTTCCCGGTTACAGTGGGAGGTAGGGGGCCGAGCGATGCGCGTTTCTCTCGTACACGTACGCGTGTGTGTGCGAGGCGTTGGCTCTAACTAAACCCGAGCGAGGCATTGGGCTCTAACTGAACCCGAGCGATTGCACTGCAGGCTACACATTACTGAACCCGAGCGATTGATCGATGGCGGTTAACTGAACCCGATCGAGCGATTCCTTCGCTACTGCTGCTAACTAAAGCCGA